>NC_089499.1:5202500-5508879 GCF_036850765.1 Saccopteryx bilineata
GATTTCCATCTGGAGAGTGAATTCCAGATGGTAAAGACATAAATGTGAAAGGTAAAACCACAGAGCTAATAAAATAAAAAGTAGTAGGAATATCTTTGTGGCTTTGAGATGCGATGGGATCTGTTAAACAAAACCCCTAAGCCGCCTGACCAGATGGTGGCGCAGTGGATAGAGTGTCGGACTGGGATGCAGAAGGACCCAGGTTCGAGACCCCGAGGTCGCCAGCTTGAGCGCGGGCTCATCTGGCTTGAGCAAAGAGTTCACCAGCTTAGACCCAAGGTCGCTGGCTCCAGCAGGGGGTTACTCAGTCTGCTGAAGGCCCGCGGTCAAGGCACATGTGAGAAAGCAATCAATGAACAACTAAGAAGTCGCAACACGCAATGAGAAAGTGATGATTGATGCTTCTCATCTCTCTCCATTCCTGTCTGTCTGTCCCTGTCTATCTCTGCCTCTGTAAAAAAAAAACAACAAAAAAAAAAAACCCTAAGCCACAAACCATAGGAAAAAACTCAGGATTACATTACTATCTAGGATTTCTGTACAATGAAGGAATCAGAAGGGTAACAGATAGGTAGAAGACAGACTGGGGGTAGAGAGCAGATATACACAAGAACCAAAACTGGCAATAAAAGATATAAAAATTATGAGGGGTTGCTACAAGTCAACAAGAAAATGACAAAACCCAGTAGAGAAAAAAAAAAACCCAGTAGAAAAATAGACAAAGGCTATGAATAATCATTAACAGAAGGGGAAATAAAAACAAATATATAAAGCAATGATCAGCAATATGTCTAATCAGAAAAAAGGAAAAGAAAGATACTTTATCCACCAGAATTGGGGGGGGGGAATCATGATAATAGTGCAGCCTAGCCAGCAATCTGGGAAAGTGATCTGGTCAAGTGCAACAGGCACACACTCTACAGTGCAGCAATCCACCCCAGTGGCATCCCTGAGGAAACACTGACAGGTGTTTATTACAGCACTATTTGGAGAATAGTAAAGGCAGAAAACTGAAGGCAAACCAGGAGCAACAACAAGAAATAACAAACTAGATGGACAAATAGCAACATTATCTTGCTTAGGGAAATAAAAATTTCAATTACTTTTGCATAAGTTAAAAACACATATAAAAATCTTTGGGAATGATAATATATCCAAGAACATGTATTAACTATATTAGAATAAGCGCCCACAGTAGTGGTGGTGGGAGAATAGGAGTAGGGATAGGGAATAAAGGGAAATATATATATAAATCAACAAGGTAAGAGAGGAGCCTTAAATGAACTGATGACAATAGTGTGTCATAACCCAGGAAATATGGATAACTCAACCCTCATCTGAGTCCAATATAAAAGATAATAAACAAGGCAATACGCCACAGTATCACTCTACAGTAAGAAATAGTAAGAGAGCCTGATGCTGGCATTAGCCTTACCAACTCTGTACACAAAGTCAAAACATCAGAAGCTTGCAACCTGGAATGGAGTCCTGACAAGGGAAATGGATGCATCATGGAGATAGTTCAAGGGTAGCACGATGGCCTGATGCTCTCCTCAATGTAATGAAACTCCATCTCTCTCTGCTATATAAATGCCTCTCTTCTTCCATGGATTGAGCCTCATGAATTCTCCAGTGGCTCTGACTGTTCTCAACAGTTGATGTGCTGTTTGGCTTTTACCTCTTCCTGGCTCAAATCTTAAATTTCACAACTGATTCCTAAAAAATCAGTTCTCTCCTGACTAGATCCTAAAACCATGCTGACCCTTTGCACTTACAGCTTCCCAGGGCGGTGTGCCCCTCCAAATGAAAGGAGTAGGGCCAGCCTAATAATACTCCTTTTTCCCTATAAAGTATCTGGATGGGCATTTGACCCTATGTTTCTCTCTCTCTTTTTTCCCCTATGTTTCTATCATTTAAAAATAGTCTTCTGGATGACACATTTTTCTTTAGATAAATTCATACAGGTTCCTAAAAAGTCTAGTAGGCTGCATTCTTTTTTAAGCTAACTGCTACCATGCTATGAACAATTATATATTGCTTTTGTCTCTAACTTCCAGAGGGGAAAATTATTTCCTTATTTCAAAAGGTCTTAGGGATGATAACCTCATTTTTATCTTTTTTTATTGTCTTTAAGAACAGATCTAGCCTTTAAAGTAGGCCCTGGCCTCTGGACTGCCTATTAATGATATTTCCTTGTCACTGACTTGCCTGGTGCGGTGAATTCCTCTCCATCTGAACCTTTTCTCTTATTCCTCAGTAAACATCTCTTATAGGAACCTTGACTGTGATCAGCATTTGCTAAGCTTATGATGGATTTTGTCACTGTTCAAGGGTCATGGGCAGAAAATTGGAGTTCCCATTTAGTTGAACGTTTAAGTACTTTGAGATCAGGAATATGGGTAAGATGAAATGATATAAAATGTCACAAAGTTGTTATTTTAATAATACTGCTATTAATTAGATGAGAGGCAATGTAAGTAACAATAAACTTTGAATTATTATTGTCAGTATTAGTCCTTATTTTAATGACAGAATCAATGTACTTGCACCTTACAGGAAAGATGTCATGTCATGTTATAATTATCTATAAAAATTAAGTTTAATTCATGAGCAGAATCAATTTCAAATATGAAGGAGAATAAACCAAAAGTCTATTTTGGAATTACATGTGGGTAAAATTATTTCAAGGCTCAAATCTAAGGAAATGGCATATGAAAAAAAAAGTACTGGAAATACTCTTAATTCTCTCTCTCTCTCTCTTTTTAAAAAGACTTTTCTTCCTGCATTAAGAGCTATTATCAAAAACGGGGAGAACAGTGACTAATACTCAAACCTGTTATCACTATACTCTATAATTAAGAGTGAATCAACATATGCCCACTTTCTTAGCTCCCCTCAGACATTTGGTAAGAGAAAGAAAGTTCAAGAGATCTATGCTGGCCCTGGCAGGTTGGCTCAGTGGCAGAGCGTTAGCTCAGCATGTGGAAATCCTGGGTTTGATTCCCAGTCAGAGCACACAGGAGAAGAAGACACAGCAGAAGCGACCATCTGCTTCTCCACCCTTCCCCCTCCCCCTTCTCTTTCTCTCTGTCTTCCCCACCTGCAGCCAGGGCTCAGATTGGTTCAACTGGTTTGACTGAGTTGGCCTGGGGCACTGAGGAGGTATTCTGGAGCCTCTGCCTCAGGTGCTAAAAATTGCTAGGTTGCAAAGCAACCAGCAATGGGGTGGACAGATGGGCAGAGCATCCCCAAAGGGGGCTTGGCCAGTAGATCCCAGCTGGGTCACATGCGGCAGTCTGTCTCTCTGTCTCCCCTCCTCTCACTTAAAAAAAAAGAGAGAGACAGAGATCTTTGCTAAGCTGAGTTTCTTTCCCATGTTAAAAAGAACATGACTTCTCTGTACCATTCTTGTGGTCACTTTTCACTTACCTAGACTAATTATCTTTCTTTATAAATATTCAGTCTTAGAAATGACTGACTTACATAGTACAATACTGAAGTTTTGAGCAAATTCATCAATGGTTAAGAACAGGGAAAAATAATAAAAAGTCAGTGTTCTTTTACATGGTAAAATAATGTCTTAGTCCATTCAGGCTGCTATAACAAAATACCATAGACAGAATGGCTTGTATACAATAGAAATGTATTTCTCACAGTCCTGGAGGTTGGACATTCCAGACCAGGGTTCTGGCCTAGTCAGGTTCTGGTAAAGGACTGCTTTGGGGTTCCAGACTGTGGACTTCTTGCTAGGTTCCCCCATGTGAGGTCTCTTTTATAAGAGCACTAATTCCATTCATGAGTGCTTCACCCTAACGACCTAAGCTCCTCCCAAAAGCCCTGCCTCCTGATACTATTGCACTGGGCATTATTAGGTTTATGGGGTTTTTTTTAGTTAGAAAATTAAATTTAACAGGGTGACATTGATCAATAAGAGTACATACGTTTCAGATGAACATTTCTATAGCATTTGAACTGTTGATTATGCCATATACCCACCACCCAAAGTCAAATCATTTTCCGTCACCTTCTATTTGTCCTTCTTTACTCCCTTTCCCTCCCCACCTCCCCCACAACCCCCTCCACCTGGTAACCACCTCACTTTTATCTATGTCCATGAGTCTGTTTTATATCCCACCTATGTGTAAAATCATATAGTTCTTAGCTTTTTCTGATTTACTTGTTTCACTCAGCATAATGTTCTCAAAGTCCATCCATGTTGTCATAAATGGCACTATGTCATCATTCCTTACGGCTGAGTGGTATTCCACTGTATATATGTACTGCATCTTTTCAACGTAAGAATTTTGAAAGGACAAACATTCAGACCAGAGTACATAACGATTTAGCTTCACACATGGATGACAGATGCTGCTAAAATAGGCTGAACAATACATTCCTAATCTGTAGATTATCTTAAGAAGGAAAACCAGACTCCTTCACCAGCACGTGTATAAGGGAAGGAGTAGGTGTCAGGTTTTGCTCACCACTACATTCTAAGGCATAATACACAACTCAGTTCCTTTAGGTATACAATACATATTTGATAAATGAATTTTTAAGATGAGGCAAAGAAGAAAAAGAAAGTTTACTGATGGCCCATAGTTATGAGCCACCCAATAAATCTTTTTATAGGTTCTTTGAGAGGTATTTTAATAAAATTAACCACAAAACATAAGTTTTGTCACTAGGTTGTCAAGTTCATGAATTGTGTCTATTTCATTTACTGTTGTATCTCTAGAACCTATATCATAGTATGACATAAGAAATGAGTAATATTTCCAGAACAGAAGAATAAACAAAAAGTTCACAAGGACTTCACAAAGAAAGAAAATTACAGAGAAAAATAAGGAAATAATTATTATAAAAATCAAGATAATGGTCATTTCAGCAGAGAGGGGACTATAAGAGGCTTCTAAATTACTGTCAATGTTTATTACCTTTTTTATTTTAAAATTAGAGTCGACATATATTAGTTATAGGTGTACATTTTTTTTTCTATTTTTCTGAAGTGAGAAGTGGGGAGGCAGAGAGACAGACTCCCACATGCACCCAACTGGGATCCACCCAGCATGTCCATCAGGGGGCGATGTTCTGCCCATCTGGGGCGTTGCTCCATTGCAACCAGAGCCTAGTCTAGCGCCTGAGGCGGAGGCCCTGGAGCCATCCTCAGCGCCCAGGGTTAACTTTGCTCCAATGGAGCCTTGGCTGCGGGAGGGGAAGAGAGAGATAGGGAAAAAGGAGAGGAGGAGGGGTGGAGAAGTAGATGGCGCTTCTCCTGAGTGCCCTGGCCGAGAATCAAACCCATGACTTCCACATACTGAGCTGACGCTCTACCACTGAGCCAGCTGGCCAGGGCTAGATGTACAACATTTATATACCTTACAAAGTGATCCCCCCAATAAGTCCAGCACCATCTGACACATAGTTAATATCACTGACTATATCCCTTATGCTGTACTTTACATCCCCATGACTGTTTTCCAATGGCTAATATGTCCTTCTTGATCCCTTTCACCTTTTTCACCCATCGTCCCAATCTTCCTCCCACCTGACAAGCATCAATTTGTTCTCTGTAGTTATAAATTTATTTGTTTTGTTTATTTTGTTTTTAGGATTCCACATATAAGTGAAACGATATGGTCTTTGTCTTTCTCTGTCTGACTTACTTCACTTAGCATAATATCCTCTAGGTCATGTTGTCACAAATGGTAAGATTTCATTCTGTTTTTACGGCCAAGCACTATTCCGTTGTGTATATGTACTACTGACTTTCTAGCCACTCACCTACTTACGGGCACTTGGGTTTCTCCCATGTCTGACTATTGTATACAATGCTGCAATAAACAAAGGGGTGCATATCTTCTTTCAAATCAGTGTTTTAGGTTTCATTAAAAATTAGGTAATACCTTTTTTTTCAAAGGGGCAGTCAGTTGTGCTTACTTTGTGTTAATTACTTATTCCACATTTGATCCCCTTCCAAAATCTGCTTGCCTTTAGTCAGCTTTCAGAACTCTCAAAATTTTTTTTGTATTGGTTTCCCGGGGGTTGGGGAGTTAGGGACAGGGTAAAAAAGGTGAAGGGATTGAGCAGAACACAACCGTAGTTACAAAATAGTCATGGGGGTGTAAAGTGCAGCACAGGGAATTTAGCCCATAATGTTGTAATAACTATGTAAGGTGCCAGGTGGGCACTGGAAGTATCAGGGTGAACAGGTTGTAAAGGATATGACTGTCTAACCACTATGTTGTACGTCTAAAAACTGATACAAAATAATATTGAATATAAACTATAACTGAAAAATTTTTTAATGAAAAAAGAGATTGCCCTAAGGAGGCTGTAGCCTCCATGACTGCTAAGAAAAGCCTGTCATCTTTCTGGCTGAAGGAAACAGGAAAAGATCCCGGGCAACCAAGGACTAATGAGGGAAGAGAAAACACCTATAGAGGAGACAGCCGCATAAGTATAATCTTGAATTAGGTATTTAAACGCAGATCAAATCTCTGGCTGACCCGGAACCATACCTGCACAGGTGACACTGAAAGCAGTTGCACCTGAGGGTCAGAGAACTGAGCCGCCCGCCAGGCATAACAGTACGCAGTTCAGTCTAGGCAAATTCATTGACCGTTAAAACAAAAACATCAAAAAACGAAACAAAACAAAACAAAAAAAACCCAAAATAAAAAACAAACAAAAACTCAAAAACATCAACACTCTCAGGAACAATACAAGAGAATCTAGATTCTCCACACATAACATTCCCAATGTCCAGGATACAATACAAAGTTACTTGATTTGAATCTGCTGAGCCAGGAAAATGTTACCTAGTCTCAAGAGAAAATACAATCAACAGATGCCAAACCTGAGAGTCAAGACTTTGAGATTACCAGGCAAAAGCTATACTCACTGAGGTCAAGGAAAATGTGCTCTTAATAAATGACAAAATAAGCAATCTCAGCAGGAAAATGGATAGTATAAAAAAGATACAGAAAACACAATATTAGGAAATTTTTTAATTCACCGAATGAGCTTAATGAAGAACAAAAATGACAGAGAGAAGACTTAGCTCTTGTAACCTTCACTTCTCACTTTTAATAATTTTTCCAGCATTTATTTTGGGAGAGTAGCTGGCATCCTAAACTAGTTTATAATCTTGACAAAACTTGGAAATTGCTCGTAAACGAAGCTGATAAAAATAAGTGCTGGCACAGACGCCTCTTTCCTTTCGCTCCCCATCCCAAGGTCCTCAGACCGCTTCCTTCCAACGTTGCTTGTCCCTAAGAGTGTAAGGAAGGTACAACAATGGCCAGAGGTGGCTGGAAAAAGTAACACAGACGGGTGTGAGTGATCCATACGGTTTTGTGGCTCTTGTACTCTCCTTCGTAAGGTTCATCCCTTAACACTGACCAGGACAAATGGGCAATGAATCCTAGATTTCAGCTCTAACTCACACCAAGATATATACTGCTCACAAAAATTAGGGGATATTTTATTGCTTCATATTCATTTTGAAATATCCCCTAATTTTTGTGAGCAGTATATTATCAACAGAGTAGATGATCAAAAAAAAAAAATGGACATAAAGCACAGAACAAAAAAGAAAGGGCAGCCTGACCAGGCGGTGGCACAGTGGATAGAGCATCGGACTGGCTTGCGGAAGGACTCAGGTTTGAGACCCCAAGGTCACCAACTTGAGCGCGGGCTCATCTGGTTTGAGCATAAAGCTCACAGCTTAGACCCAAGGTCGCTGGCTTGAGCAAGGAGTTACTCAGTCTGCTGAAGGCCCACAGTCAAGGCATATATGAGAAAGCAATCAATGAACAACTAAGGTGTCGCAACAAAAAACTGATGATTGATGCTTCTCATCTCGCTCCATTCCTGTCTGTCTGTCCCTATCTATCCCTCTCTCTAACTCTATCTCTGTCCCTGTAAAAATAAAAATAATAATAATAAAAAGAAAGGGAAAATGGTTAAACTTTAACCGTTAAAGGCTATCAAATTTAAAAGTATGAAAGCTTCAGCCAGCCTTCTAGTGATGACGGAGTAGCTGGTAGCAGTCCAATGTTCCTGTAAGTATAGTTTTAAAAAACAAAAAGGTTTGAAAAAGTACTAAGCATGTATTTCTGAAGCTGAAGAGTTATCAAGACAGGCAGGCCTTAAAAGGCCAAGATCCAGGAAAGAAAGAAAACTCAACGAGGTGAGCCCAGCATTCTGCATGCCGCTTTCGCACTCAGACACTTAGCTATTCTTGAGTTGGAAAGAAAGGCTAAGAAGCCAGACAGAGGAAAGCAAAGAGGCAGAAAAACCAATAGAGAGCCTCTGCCAGTCACACAGGACTAGAGAGAGAAACACTGGAGTTTGTGCTGCCAAAACTGCCAGAACTTGAGGGACTAAGATTTAAAAGAAGACAGAACTTTACTGAGGTATGTGCTCAATACTCTTGAAGCTACTTTTCTATTTCATGCATTTGCTGATTCTTAAAATTCTTATTCTTCAGTGTTAAAAAGCCTAACAGAAAGCAAGTAAAAGTAGAGCACACAAATTTTAGCATAGTTCTGGAGACAGAAATTGGATTCAGGACTTGACGAGGAGAAGCCATAGGAAACAGCTTGGTCTCTAGACTGAAATCACTAGAGGGTATATCCTAGGAATGTAGTCTGGGTCAGAGACAGACCACACCTTACCAATACTGCAATGCAGCCTCATTAAATAGTATGTCCCTACGGAAACTATCCGCTAGGAATACGGTTTAATTCCTCTCTGTGGGAAGGAGACGTCATACAAAGCCTCTGTAATTTTATACACACTATCAGACAGTCAATAAAAAACTTATCAGGCTTAACAAGAAACATGACAAGGAATAAACAATCACTAGAAACAAACCCACAGGAGACATGTCTGATATTGGAATGATCCGACATGACCTTAAATGAACTATAATTAATGCATTCAATAGTATAGGTGGGAGAAGATATGGAATTGAACTATTCAGAATCTATAAAAATCAAATAAAAAGTATAAAAATAAAAAATATAATAGGTGAAATTAAGAACTCAATAACTAGAGCAGAAGAAAACATTAGTAACTTAGAGAATAGATCAATAGAAAACATCCAAGCTTAGCACAGAGAGAATTTAAAAAGACACTTCAAAGATGCAGTGTGTCTTCCATACATGTGAAATACATGTTACCACCAGGTTAATAACATTCATGTAATTATATTACATGTATTTAATGCATATGTAACTGCAGTCCCAAAACAGCAGAAGAGAGAATACAGAAGTAATCTTTGAAAACTTAGAACTGTTCAAAGCCAATGAAAGATATCAAGCCACAGATTACAGTAATGCTCAGAACTCCAAACATGGCTGAAGACATTTAAAGTGGGACACAGAAAAACAGGAAACCAAGGAGATTCTATCATAACTGTATTTTACATATCCACATATATAAAATATTCAACACTTAAATAACTCCTGATATGTTTACACCGCAGTCAGCGACATGCATATGCAGTGAACAAGTAGACAGCATACTGAAGAGTCATAGACATAACCCAGGTTTCCTACAGGATCCCCAATCCAGAATACTCTAGTATTCTGTACTATTTTTGCCACAGAATAATGAAATGCTCATACAATTCCAGTGCGCCCTCTCCCAGGCTACCATCTAAGGCAGTGCAAGAATCCTCTGCCAGAACATGGGTCTCTGAGTATGTGGCAACACAGACATTGTTCTTATTTTTTGAAAATACTGAAAGTAAAAAACTGGCCTGTAGGATCAGACTGCAGGTCCCAGACTGGGGTCCACAGAGACAGCAGGTTTGTCTTTTGCATGATGGCAGCGGAAGTGCAAGGGGCCATCTTTTTGAGTGCTCTGGGCCTGTCATCACAGAAGCCTCTCAAAAAGAGCACCCTGCAAGCCCCCTTCCTTGGTAATGACTGCAGGACAGCTCTGAACCATCTGTTAGACTCAGTTTACTCTGAGATTACTTCCTGGGTGCTCATTCTTTAGCAAGTATTGACAAGAAAGTTAAGACCCAGTCTACTATTGATCAGTCAGAAGCACCTCTGAGATTTAGTTAGCAACAGTGTTTCTAGACAATGGCAGCTGGAAAAGTACAATGTATCTATTAAAATTTCAATAGCTTGTGGAAGAGATGGGAAAATTTTTTAATAGAGAAGGGCATAAATTATAGAAGAATCCTATTAATAGATACCTTAAAAACCCCAAAATCATACTGATAGGCAAGAGTGCATCTACATAAATCAGCATGCAATCCTTTTATTGATAATAAATTATATAAATTTTCTTATAAAAACTCTTATTTAGTAATATTGCATGTGGATAACCAAGTTATCAGCTATTTGTGAGATTGAATATTAAATTGACATTTTATAGGTCCAAAATGAAATCAAATATCCGCAATTTTATATAACTTAACAGATTCAAAATGGATACGTCTCCCAGAACTGCCGACAACAAAGACAATCATTAATTCATTTTTACTGAGGACCTACCATAGGCCATGCACCATTTTAGAAACTGGGGTTATAGCAATGCACAAAACACAATTTTCTAAAATCCCTTCTCTCATTAAGCTTACATCATAGTAGAGAGAAAAAATAATAAAACTAAGTAGAATGCAGTATATATGCTACAGAGGAAAAAGCAGGATTGGGAAATAAGGAGTGTGAAAAGCAACACAATTTATACGTGCTAGCCAGGAGACTGTGGCTGAGACTGTAACAGCAGTGAGAGAGACAAAAGATGGGACAGGGTGACTTATGAAGGAAGTCATTACTCTCTTTTCTCTTTCTTTTTTTTTTAAATCTCATCACTCTTAAATGAGGAAATGAGAGACTTAAAATAAGAGTAACACCATCTCTACAAGGCACCGTTCTCAAATGAACTATGAAACATTAAGAATGGATAGGCTTGGCCTGACCAGGAGTTGGCGCAGTTGATAGACCGTCAGCCTGCGATGCTGAGGATCCAGGTTCGAAATCCCAAGGTCACCGGCTTGAGTGCAGGCTTATTCGGCTCAAGCGCGGACTCACCAGCTTGAGCACAGGGTTGCCAGCTTGAGTGTGGGATCAAAGACATGACCCCATGGTTGCTGGCTTAAGCCCCAAAGGTCATTGGCTTGAGTCCAAGATTGCTGGCTTGAGCAAGGGGTCACTGGCTCAGCTGGAGCTGGAGACCCAGGTCAAGGCACATATAAGAAAGCAACAACTAAAGTGCCACAACTATGAGTTGATGCTTCTCATTCCTCCCCCTTCCTGTCTGTCCCTCCATCTCTCTATCTCTCTCTCTAAAAAAAGAGAATGCATAGTCCTGAATGACCAATATATCTTTTTTTTGAATGACCAATATATATATATTTTTTAATGACCAATATATCTTAAAAATAAAAATACTGTGGAAAGTCTATTCCACTTAAGTCAGCTACATTGTCATAGTAAGGTCACTGTGAACACCATTATTCTATATTTCCATAGAATATGTCAATTCTGGCTTTGGTATGTGACTCAGTGGATTGAGCATCGGCCTGGTATATGGATGTCCCAGGTTCAATTCCCAGTCCAGTCAGGGCACACAGGAGAAGTGATCATCTGCTTCTCTTCCCCTCCCTTTCCTTCTTTTCTCCCTCTTCCCTTCCTCTTCCCTTCCCATAGCCAGTGGCTCAATTGGTTCCAGCGTGGCCCTGGGCACTGAGGATAGCTCAGTTGGTCTGAGTACACCAACTTCAGGTGCTAAACATAGCTCAGTACTTAAACATAGCCCCAGATGGGGTTGCTGAGTGGATCCTGGTCAGGGCACACACAGGAGTCTGCCTCACTATCTCCCTTCCTCTCATATAATAATAATAATAATAATAATAATAATAATAGAATATGAAAATTCTGATCACTTATTGAGAGATGATGCAGGAGGGGTATGCCTCCACTGCAGTGCCTTTGTGACTTGGTGTGACTTAATGTTCAATACGCATCACTGGTGTAGTCCAGAAAACCTCAAATTAGTTTTGTTGAAAGTAGTTCGAGACTAGCACCTTTAGATGTAGCAGAAAGGCTCTTTTATCCTAGGCCTCAAAGTATCTCCACAAATGAAATTTCAAACAATGAGCAATATAGCCATAAATCCAAACATCTGAGGTCCACCAGGGCAGAACCAGTAGTAGAACATCAAACATCAGAAACTGCAAAGACTTCAGTTATTGGAATTATCAGACAGATTATAAAACACCTACTCTTAGAGTTGTTTGATCTAAAATCCTCTGTCTCTAATCTCTTCCTACTAATCTCTTCCTCCTCCATAACCACTGACAATCACTGATTTCTTTACTGTTTCTACAGTTCTGCCTCTTCCAGATTGTCATATAGTTGAAATCACTCAGATAAGTTTTTTCAGATTTTTTTTTTTTAGCAATATGCACTTAAGGTTTCTTCATGTCTTTTCATGGCTCAATAGCCCATTTCTTCTTAGCACTTAGCACCTATGTCAATCATATTTTGAGGTAGCAAGTAGGCAGCTGGATATATGGGTTTGAATGTCAGAATAGAAGTCAATGCCAGAGATACAGATTTAGTAGATATTGGTATATAGATAGTGAAGCTGAGGGTGTGACTGAGGAAGAGAATGAGAAGAAGAAAGGGGGATACAGAATTGAACCTTGAGGAATTCCAACACATAAAGCCACTGAACTTCCTAGAACTACTTTGGATCCAAAGCCAACCCAAAACTCCCAATCTTTTTGAGAACTGAGCATTTTAGATTTCACTGGGTTCCTGTATAATAACTTTCCATTACTTAAAATAATTAACTATAATTATTTAAAATAATTACTAAAACTAAATAAAATAATGTATTTCACAAGACTTTGCAAATCAGTACTCTTTAAACTGTGGACTGCCCTCCATTAGTAAATCATATAAAATCTATTTAGAAGTTGTAACCAGCCACTAGTTTAAAATATACCAGAATAGACATAATAAAGGAAATTGTATGGAACGTTATTTTATCAAACAATACCTATTTCAGTATATCTACGGGTGAGTTTGCATATACACATACATATATACACATACATGTACATATGTGTGTGTATGTTGGACTGCAATGTAAAATGTATTTATTATTGCAAATTGCATACAAAAATATTTTAAGTCATTGTTGTAATCCATAAAGTATTAGTAATCAAAAGTGAACCGGAATTGATTAGCTAAGCTTTCTGTGCCTCAGTATCTTCCTTTATAAAAGAGAATAATAACTGTACCTCCCCATAGACTTTTGTAATGATTGAATTAGGTTAGGTAAATATTCAACACATGGTAATTTTAAAATATAACTACCCACTTCCTTTATTAAAACCTTAAGGTAAACTAAATTTTAAAAGGCCACGGATGATAAATTTCTAGAATATATTATTTATCTTTATGAACAGAATTTCTAAATATTAATCATTGTATAAACACCTATTAAAATTCAATCTATCAATCCCACCAATGCATATTCAACAGTATAAAATCAGTATTGTGATAGAGTATAAAGAAACAAAAGTAATTAACAACACAAACATCTTATGTGGTCCTTACAAAAGGTCATCACAAATATAAGAAACAATCTTTGCTAAAACATTAAAATTTCTATGGCTGGAAAAGATGAAAAACCAAGGCACACAGAATGGACTGGAGATTGGAAAACGTTGCATGGAGAACAGAATTAGTATGTGGTTGCTAAGCAATGAGCTTCCAGGCTCCAGCAACTTATGATAGCAGCAGTGTGCTGCTCCTATAAATGATACTTTCCCCACCATGCAAAGCACTATGCTTGAACAACTTTAGAATCCTTTCCTAACACCCTCTTCATACACCTGAGCTTAGATTGACAACGTACAGAGTTCTATGTAAATGTATACACTTTTTAGGCTATGTAATTTAATCTGCCTCTCCAATATTTTAACGCCACTCTTTCAAAATATAAAACATGCCAGATGTAAGACAAAAAGAATAGATCTATAATATGTCAAGAGAGAAAATCCAAAAGAATATGATTATTCAAAATATCCAAAAAGGCAAAGTAAATCATAATAGGTTTATTTTGAAATCTCAAAAGATATTCTAGTAAGAATGGGAAAGACTACACTAAAACCATGTGATTGTGTAAGTGGGTGGAGATAGGGTGTGTGGGAGAGGTGTGAATTTGTCACATCTGCATATTAGACATGGCATTTATAGTAGCCAAACTCACCTTCACAATTGAATATGGAATTTGTCATTCTTGGAGACATATGTCACAAACTCAGACAAACACAATTAAAAGGGCTTATTATAAAGAGGAATAATTTGGACATCATCTGTTTGGGGTTTATTTTAGATTGTAATTTCATACTGGCATAATTTTTAATAAGGATTTTTAAAATAACAGTTTTAGATTCACAGCAAAATTAAGAGGAATGTAAAGAAATTTTTCATATACTCCCTACCCCCACAGATACTTAGTATCCCCCCATTATCAAATCCCCAACCAGAGTGTACATTTGTTGCGACTGATGAATCTATAATTATGCATCACCATTCAAAGTCCATAGTTTACATCAGGGCTCACTTTTGGTGTATATTCTACAGGTTTGAACAAATATATAACACGTATCCATTATTACAGTGTTACACCGAGTTGTTTCGCCACTCTAAAACCCCCTGTGCTCTATTAATCTCTCTCCCCATAACCACTGATCTCTGTACTGTCTCTGTAGTCATGCCTTTTCCAGGTCGTCACACAGTTGAAATCACTCAGTATATGGCCTTTTGGGGTTGGTTCTTTCATTTAGTAATGTGCCCGTAAGGTTCTTCCACATCTTTTCATGGCTCAACAGCACGTTTTCTTTTAGTGCTGACTTATATTACATTGTCTGGAGGCACCACAGTTTATTAATCCTTCCCTTACTGAAGGATAACTTAGTTGCTTTCAAGTTATGAAAATTATGAATAAAGTTGTAACATATCTGTGCAGGACTTTTTATAGACATAGTTTTCAACTTGCCTAGTTTTTTTATATTTCAGTTTATTCATCTATCTCTTTCACCACTCTTTAAACTCTCTAGAGCAATGGTTTTCAACCTTTTTACACTTAAGGTCCAGTTAAAATAAGAGAATTATTTCAGGGACTGCAGAAATCACCTTGAGCATAAGTGAATTCGACTACGATCACTCGGTCTATAATCTTCATACAGTATCAAGGTTAACTCTTTTGTGGACTGGCATAAAATTTCTGGTAGACCGTCCATGATCCAGTGATTGAAAAACACTGCTCAAGAGTAAAGGTCATAGGCCACTTATCTTTCTATTCTCAGGTCCTAAAAGGGAGGGTATGGATATATAATAGCTTCTCAATAAATGTTGATTGAACATGACAGACTGAATCAGACCAATGCTATTTAAGTAAGTATGCTATTGGAAAGCAGTGAATCAGGGTTCAGATTCTGAATTATTTGGGGATGGAGGAGTGACAACATATAGAGTAGATATTTAATAAAGGTAAGCACAGGACAGACTGCACAGGAAATAAAAATATGCTAGACTGGCATAGGATTTTTTAAAAAGGTTAATTAAAAATATTGGCAAAAAAATTTGGAGGGGTCATATTTTCTCTAATGACATCTTTTTCTTTAGTCAAAATTTTGGTAATTATAGAAGGTCATTCAATAACATTATTTTGTTCAACATCATTTCATTATACCACTGATGAACTGCCATAGGAATTTACCTCTCTTCTTTATATCAATTAGCCTACGGTAAAATTGGTTCTGTAATGCATAAGTTGTTTTGCTTAAAGTTTCAGAACCTTTGAAAATATCAATTTTATTGATATTTTCTGGCTTTGGGGGCAATTAATTTTTCTCTATTATTTACTATTTTAATTAAATTAGTTTCTGATCTTTATTTTTTCCTTCATTATGCTAGCTTGGATTTATCTTTTGCTGTTAGGTTCTTGAAGCTTAAAGGCTTTGACATCCTATTTTTTTCTACTAATACACACTTAATGCACACTTAATGAGAGGGACAATGAGAGAGTATTTTTCTACTAATACACACTTAATGAGAGGGACAATAAATGTCCCTCCCAACATTGCTTTATCTGCATCCCACAAATTTTAATGTTATGTTTTCATTTACATTTATTTAATAGTTTATTTTTCTTGACACTTATTCTTTGATTTATGAATTAGTGTGTGCTTCATTTCTAATTGTTTCAATATTTTATCTTTTTGTTATTGATATCTAGTTTGTTTCCATTATGATCAAAATGTCCTTTGTATGGCATAAATTCTTACAAATTTGTTAAAAGTTGTTCTATGACCTAAGCTATTGTCAACCTTGGTGAATGTTCCATGTTTGCTTGAAAAAGATCTGTATTCTAAAATTATAGAGTGGAATGTTTTAAGTATTTTGATTAGATCCAGATAGTTGATGTCATGTTCAGTTTTTCCCTAATTTTTAATTCAGTCCTTTCAGGTTTTACTTCGTTATTTTGCAGCCCTGTTTTTGGTGCATTGTTATTTAATATTGCTGTTTTTCTTAAATGTAAGGCCCAAAACCATATAACTATCTAGAAGAAAAAATAGGCAGTAAAATATCAAACATTTCTCTTAGTGATATTTTTCTGATATATCTCCTCAGGCAAGGGAAACAAAAAAAAAAAAGCAAATGGGACTATACCAAACTAAAAAGTTTTTCACAGCAAAAGACACAAAAACAAAAGACAACCTACTGAATGGCAGAACATATTCATCAATAATACATCGATAAGGGATTAATATCTAAATTTATAAAGAACTCATACAACTCAATACCAAAAATACAAACAATCCAATTAAGAAATGGGCAGAGGACCTGAATAGACAATTCTCCAGAGAGGATATACAGATGGCCAATAGACATATAAAGGATGCTCAATGTCACTAATCATCACAGAAATACAACTGAAAATCACAAGGTATCACCTCACACCTGTCAAAATGGCTATCAACAATAAACCAACAAACAAGAGTTGGCAAGGATGTGGAGAAAAGGGAACCCTTGTGCACTTCTGGTGGGAATGCAGACTGGTGCAGCCACTGTGGAAAACAATAAAAAGTTTTCTCAAAAAATTAAAAATGGCCCTGGCCGGTTGGCTCAGCGGTAGAGCGTCGGCCTAGAGTGCAGAGGACCAGGGTTCGATTCCCGGCCAGGGCACATAGGAGAAGCGCCCATTTGCTTCTCTACCCCTCCGCCGCGCTTTCCTCTCTGTCTCTCTCTTCCCCTCCCGCAGCCAAGGCTCCATTGGAGCAAAGATGGCCCGGGCGCTGGGCATGGCTCTGTGGCCTCTGCCTCAGGCGCTAGAGTGGCTCTGGTCGCAATATGGCGACGCCCAGGATGGGCAGAGCATCGCCCCCTGGGGGGCAGAGCACCGCCCCTGGTGGGCGTGCCGGGTGGATCCCGGTCGGGCGCATGCGGGAGTCTGTCTGTCTCTCCCTGTTTCCAGCTTCAGAAAAATGGAAAAAAAAAAAAAAATTAAAAATGGAACTGCCTTATAACTCAACGATTCCACTTATGGAAATTTATCCAAAGAAAACCAAAACACTAATTCAAAGAATATAAGCACCTCTATGTTCACTGCAGTGTTATTTACAATAGTTAAGATATGGAGGCAACCTAAGTGTCCTTTAATAGACAAGTGGATAAAAAAAGGAGCGGTCCATATATACAATGGAATGTTACTTGTGTTACGTGGCCATAAAAAATAGTAAAATTTTACCATTTGCAACAGTATGGATCAACCTAGAGGGTATTATGCTAAGTGAAATAAGTCAAACAGAGAAAGATACCATATGATTTCACGTGTATGTGGAATCTAGAGAACAAAATAAACAAAATTGAAACAAGACTCATAGATACAGAGAACTGACTGATGGCTGCCAGAGGGGAGGGGTTGAGGGATTGTTCGAAAAAGGTGGAGAAATTAAATTGGCAGTTACAACATAGTCCTGGGGATGTAATGTACAGTATATAGGAAAAATAGTCAATAATACTGTAGTAACTATGTATGATGCCAGGTAGGTACTGGAAATATCAGGGGGAACATTTTGCAAAGTTTATGACTGCCTAAACATTATGCTATATACCTGAAATTAACACAAAAGATTTAAATTTAAAAATAAAAATAAAAAGATAAATAAAAATTAAGAAAACAGATTGCTATATCTTTTTGGTGAATCGACCTTTCTATCATAATTCTGTAACGTCTCTTTGTCCCTGGTAGTTTTCTTTACTCTGACATAATAGTATAGTTATAGTAGTATAATATAATTAATTTAATTTACTTATTTTTATTTATATTTAAGAAGAAGTAGTTCATAATTAATATCTATTTTGTAATATAGCCATTCCAGCTTGCTTTTGATCAGTGTTTTCATGGCATGCATTTTTCTATCCTGTAATCTCCCTGTGTCATTATACAGATATGAAGTGAATTTACTATAGACAGCACATAGTTAAGTCTTATTTTGTCAATTCTGTCAATTTTTTTTTTTTTTTTTTTTTTTTTACAGAGACAGAGAGAGTCAGAGAGAGGGATACATAGGGACAGACAGGAACAGAGAGATGAGAAGCATCAATCGTTAGTTTTTCGTTGCGCATTGCAACACCTTAGTTGTTCATTGATTGCTTTCTCATATGTGCCTTGACTACGGGCCTTCAGCAGACCAAGTAACCCCTTGCTGGAGCCAGTGACCTTGGCTCTGAGCTGGTGAGCTTTGCTCAAACCAGATGAGCCTGCGCTCAAGTTGGCGACCTCGGGGTCTTGAACCTGGGTCTTCCACATCCCAGTTCGATGCTCTATCCACTGCGCCACCACCTGGTCAGACAATTCTGTCAATTCTTATCTTTTAATTATTTGTATGTTAGGATTTAAGTCTGCTATTTTAGTATTTGTTTTGTTTCTTCCCTCTGTTTTAACTTCCTGTTTCCCATTTCTTATTTCCTTGTAAGTTATTTGCATTTTTAGTATTCCATTTTGATTTACTTAGTTTTTATTACACCACTTTGTGTAATAATTGCTCCAGAGAGATTATTATACACACACACACACACATACTTATTACTGTCTACTAGTATCAACATTTTACTACTTAAGTGGAGTACAGCTACTTAACATAATCTATGGTCCCTTTCTCTCCATATTTCCATTTTCTAAAGTATAATCTATACACTGAGAACCATGTCAATGTTATAATATTTTATTTGTATCATCCAACATACTTTAAGAATTGAAGAGAATTTATTCACCCCTTCCACTGCTTTCTTCATTCCCAATAATCCAAGTGTCCCATAAAGTTGTGTCTGATGAACTTCCTTTATAGTCATTATTTTAGAACCAATCTATTGGCAATAAATTTCCTTAGCTTTCTTTCATCCAAAATGTTTTTTTTTTATTTTTTGTGACAGAGACAGAGTGAGGGACAGCTAGGAAGGGAGAAAGATAAGAAGCATCAATTCTTTGTTGTGGCACCTTAGTTGTTCATTGATTGCTTTCTCATATGTGCCTTGACCGGGGGGCTACAGCAGACTGAGCGACCCCTTGCTCAAACCAGCAACCTTGGGCTCAAGCTGGTGAGCCTTGCTCAAACCAGATGAGCCCACGCTCAAGCCGGCAACATCAGGGTTTCAAATCTGGGTTCTCCGCGTCCCAGTCCAACACTCTACCCACTGTGCCACTACCTGGTCAGGCTGAAATGCTTATTTTTCCTTTATTCCTGAAGTACTATTTTCCTGACACACAGTTCTGAAGTAACATCAATCATTTTTCTTTCAGCCCCTGAAATATGTTGGGCCACTTCCTCCTGTCTTTCATAGTTTCTGATGAGAAAGCTGCTGTCATTCAAATTGGCATTTCCCGAATGGTACTGTGCCGTTTACTTTTGAAGATATCTTTTCTTTGGCCTTAATTCTCAGTTTAACTCCAATGTTTCTGAGTACAGATTTCTTTAGGTTTATCCTGTTCAGCATTCACTAAGCTCCGCAGGGTTATGTCTTTTGCCAAATTTGTGAAGATTTAAGCTATTATTTCTTCAAATTGTTTTTACATCCACATTCTGTCCTTTCTATCTAGTGCTCTGATGCCTCCATATTAGATCTTTTTCTTATTGTCCCACAGGTCTCTGAGACTAAGTTCACTTTTTCAATTTATTTTCTCTCCATTGTTCAGACTGAATAACTTCTATTGGTCCTTCTTTAAGTTCATTAATTCCTTCCTCTGTCCTTTCCATTCTATGATTGAGCCTAGCCAGTAAATTTTAAATTTTGTTTACTGTATTTTTCAGTTCTGAAATTTTCACTGGAGCGCTTTCCATCTCTGGAGCCACAGCAAGAGGAGCTGCCGCCATGTCTGCCCACCTGCCATGGACGGTTGCATTCCGCGGCTCCAGCTTCCCCATCAAGAGGAACAAGCAGACGTACAGCACTGAACCCAATAATCTGAAGGCCCATGACTCCTTTTGCTACGACAAGCTGATTTACCACAGGACGCTGGGCATGGAGCCAGTGGCTGACAACAAAGGTGTGGTGGCCATCATGAAGTGGAGATCCAGCTGGCCACTTCCTATGTGCAGACCACGATCAACAAGAACACCCAGGCCACCCTGAGCAGCATCTGGCATCTGATCCACAAGAACAAGTACTGCCCACATCTGCACACGGCCACCATCTGCAGGGCCAGTGCCATCCTGAGCAGCCAGAAGCGCATGATGGTGCAGAGGAAGTGGATCTGCCCCACAAAGAGCTCCTGAGAATCCCCTCCCCACAAAGAAATAAAGGTTTCAGCCAACTTGCCTCAAAAAAGAAAAAGAATTTCATCTGATTCCTTATATTTTCTACTTCTTTGCCACGGTTTTATGTTTCTATTTGTTTCAAGAGTGTAATTTTTCATTGCAGCAATTAAACAAAAGCTTCTTTAAAATCCTCGATGATGCCTGACCTGTGGTGGCGCAGTGGATAAAGCGTCCACCTGGAATGCTGAGATCACCGGTTCGGAGCCCTGGACTTGCCTGGTCAGGGCACATGTGGGAGTTGATGCTGCCTGCTCCTCCCCCACCTTCTCCCTTGCTCTTTCTCTCTCTCTCCTCTCTAAAATGAGTAAATAAAAATATACATATTTTTTAAATCCTTGCTGATGATTTTAACATCTATGTCATTTTGGCATCTTTGATTATCTTTCCTCATTAGAGTTGAGATTTTCCTTATTTTTCATATGACAAGGAATTTGGGGCTGTATGCTAGACATTTCAAGTATTATACTGTGACACTCTGATTCCTATTTAAATCTTCTAATTAGCAGGCAGTCAGCCTGCCTCATTTCAGCAGGGCAAGGAAGGGAACTGAGTTCTGTTGATAGGATAGGACGTAGAAGAGAGGGAAGCTGCCTCATCAATGGGGGAGGGGAGGTGGAAGTCAGAGTTCTGCCCACGGGCTCAGCGAGGAGGGTACCACCAGCTTTGACTAGAGGGGGACTGAGAATATAGAGAGGCAACCACAGGCTCCGAGGGATGCTTCCTCCTTGCTTCAGAGCCGAGGAGAAAGTCAGGGTTCTGCTCACAGAACTCTGTAAGGTAAGGGCACCACCTTGTTAATTCTGAACAGTTGTGAAAGCCAGCATCCTACCACAGGCTCGGCTGCGGAGAGGTGCCACCTTGTACGTGCTGGTGAAGTGAAGATCAGAGTCCTCCCTACAGGTCCCACTGAGGAGGAGCACTGCCTCATTATTGCAGCGGGACAGACACAAGTGAAGAGTCCAGCCCAGAGGCTCCACGGGAGGGCACATCTCGTTAAGGCAGCTTGGGGAAAGGGTGTGTGTGAGATGGAGCTCTGGCCACAGACCTGCTCCTGCAACGCCTGTCAGAGTAGAAGTGGGGCATGCAGCTGTTACTGTGAGGTTCTCCTAGGCAGCAGGCAGGGGAGGTTAAAAGGTTTCTGTCTTACTGGGCTATCTCCTGGCTAGAGAGAACGGGTTTTTCTTGGTGCTGTTTTTAGTCTGCACCCATTAGCATGTCCAGGTTTTTTTGTAACTCAAATTTTAAATTCATGCAAACATAAAAAGAGGTACACCTAATTGACTGAAGATCCTTTCCAGTAATATGCTGCGATAAATAGTGTAACTAATGCAAAAACACTTGGGTTTTGCTATATAAATGGCTAGAGAGAACAGGTTTTCCTTGGTGCTGTTTTTAGTCTGCAGCCATTAGCATTTCTAGGCTGTCCGCCTCTCTACAGCCCAGGGCAAAATATAAGAAAGGAAAAAAAAAAAATCAGGGAACTCAATCCTTGACTCCCAAGGTCCCTAGCCAGTCCACCTTACTTTCCCTAACTTTCAGAGTTTTCTGGTAGGTGATTTATAGGTTTTATCCAGGATTTTTGTTGTGATTAGTAGGAATAAAATTAAATGGGTTTACTTCATCTTCTTCAGAACCCAAACCCTGTCACTTAGTTTTGGTCTAGATTTTGTGTGTGCTATCACTCTCTCCTCTAAGTTTCCAGATAACATAGCCTGGGTTTTTATTAATCTTTTTATTGACTGTTGGCTTAGCAGAAAGTGTCATATCATATATGACATATCTTTTATGTTTAGCAGCTGTAAGAAACTGTTAAAGCACTTCTTGGCCTTTATCTACCATTAGTTCACAATGTAACTCTCGGGTTTGTTTGTTTATTCAGTAAATCCCTGTTTAGTGGAAGTTTCTGGGGCTACAACAATGAGTAAGACAGCTACAATTCCTGGTGTTAAGGACCTTACATTTTACTGACTGGAGACAGGGTGGGAGGACTGCAAGCATATGAATAATGTATTCTCTTCAGGTTTACCAAAACTCAGGATTCTGTTTCAGTTCATATAAAGAACATACATTTAAAAAACTGCAAATATTCAGAAATCTAAAAATTTTTGCAATTGGCATAGGCAAAGTAACTTTTTCATATGGTACAATGAAACTTTAATGATCTAATAAACCAGTTAATAACTACTTACCACATAGAGTTGTTTCCACAGACTGGCCCATTCTTGTAGAGTTGCTGTAACCTCCGTCACAACAGAATCTTCGAGTGGAACCACAGTTTCATACTGCCTAGAATCACAACAAACAGCCACACTGTCTTTGATAAAATACCAGAAAACCGTCTACTGCCCTTTTCAACATGTGTACCTCAAGTTTTATTTTTTCCTGTAACTCCAATTTTAAATTCATGCAGATATAAAAAGAGGCAAACCTAATTGACTGAAGATCCTTTGCAGTAATATGCTGCAACAGTGTACCTAAACTGAATTAATGTAAAAACATTTGGGTTTTGCTATATATATATATATAATTTTACTTTTAGAAACGCATAGTCTTTAAAATAGACTTTTAAAAATACCATTAAAAGCTTCTTTTTCTTTAAGGAAAGAAACTAGCACTGCCCAAATCTTGCTTATATTAATTTATCTTGCTTATATTAATTTTTTAAAGATATATTGGTGTCCTCTGACACTTATCAGTAATGCAATACAGCTCATGCTCTTGGTATAAAAGATGGAAATGTGTTGGGGGTGGGGGGACCAAGACATTGGGTTTTGAATAGTCTTATAAGCTCTCCCTTATATTGGTGTTGCATTTTATTGGAAACAAGTATTAGTGGATAAAATCTGGGTCTGGTAGAAGAATTCTGACCCTGGAAACAGAAACATACTGGGTTTCTCTCATCCTACCTTGTAAGCAGCACTATGATGCCAGTCCCTATGCTAACTGTCACAGGCTAATTGGTGACAAAAATGGACAGGGTCCCTACCTTCAGAGAGCTCTCGTTCTGGATAGGGTATCAGACAGACAATCACAACAAACAGATATGAACAATGATGAATCCAAGAAGAAAAATTAAAGTATACAAACAGATTTTAGATGGCGGCCATGATTTAAGAAGAGAGGATCAGTGGAGTCTTCTCTGAAGAAGGGGCAAGGCCTAAAAGATGCAAATGGTCCTGACAGGATAAGTGTGTGAGGAAGGGGAGGATCAGGTGTGGAGCCCGCAGAGGAAGCAGTACACTAAAAATCACTGAGATGGAGAATTCCCATTAATAAAGAACTTACAGAAGGCTCGTGTGGCTGAGACTAGGTCTCAGAGGGCCTTTTCAAATGATACTAAATATTCCCATCTTAACACATTTTAAACGAGCAGCTATTGAAAGATTGTTCAAATAGGGGCACGACTTGATAATATTTTTGCAATGTCTATGCCAATTTTGAGAAATAATAAAGTATTTTCTGAGACTAAAGATTTTATAGACTGATATGCTGAAGTGATTAGAACCCATACTCTGATTTGCTAGCTAAAAAGAGCATCATCTACTTGGAAACAGCAAAAGAAAGGGTATTTCATAAAATCAGCATTAAGCATCATTTCTTTTTTTTTATCTGATATTATTTTTAAACATCAAAATGCCTTTAGAGAAAGATAGAATATGGAAGCCATATGAGGAAAACAAGTAGAAGCTAAAGTATGAACAAAGTTCAGATTAACATCAAGCTAGGTTGCCAGAATTTGTTGTTTGATTTCTCAGTATTGTTAGTTACTTGTTTCTTTCTTTTTTTTTTTTTTTTGTATTTTTCTGAAGCTGGAAACGGGGAGAGACAGTCAGACAGACTCCCACATGCACCCGACCGGGATCCACCTGGCACGCCCACCAGGGGCGATGCTCTGCCCACCAGGGGGCGATGCTCTGCCCCTCCGGGGCGTCGCTCTGCCGCAACCAGAGCCACTACAGCACCTGGGGCAGAGGCCAAGGAGCCATCCCCAGCGCCTGGGCCATCTTTGCTCCAATGGAGCCTTGGCTGCGGGAGGGGAAGAGAGAGACAGAGAGGAAGGAGGGATGGGGGTGGAGAAGCAAATGGGTGCTTCTCCTGTGTGCCCTGGCCGGGAATCAAACCCGGGTCCCCCACACGCCAGGCCTACGCTCTACCGCTGAGCCAACCGGGCAGGGCCTTTTTTTTTTTTTTAATAATTTTATTTTTTTTAATGGGGCGACATCAATAAATCAGGATACATATATTCAAAGATAACAAGTCCAGGTTATCTTGAGTTCAATTAAAGCATCATTTCTTTACACAGGAAAAGAGCTGACAAACAGCCACCACTGTGCTCAAAGATGACTCAATGCATTAACATGGAGTATCAACAAATATATTTTACCTGATTATGTTTTATGGCTTTATTGTTTTATTTTGTGTGATTTATTCCAACAGATAAAAAGAATCATCCTGGAATGGTGCCAGAAACTCTCCATATTCATCAAATTTATAAGCTGATAAAAATAAAAGCTTTCATCAAGGGTTTGCAAAGAGTAAAATATTAATGCATTTTTTTCCTTGTGTCACTAGCATCCAAGTCTGATTCTCAGACTTAACCTCACCAACTATTTCAAGTATAATAGTTTTTAGATAAATGGTTTACTTTAATATGTTACATGTCATATTGACTTTCCTCTCAGATGAAGAAGAGTAAGCCAATGACAAATGCCAGCTCTGAAAGAGGAGAAGTCTTAATGACTTCCACAGAACTGAACTGAATGAGAAGACATTCTTCATTTCTTCAAGCGACAGGATGACTGGGTATAAATGGACTTTTCTGTGGTTATTTCTACATACTATGTTTTAAGAGCACTACAGAGGTAATTAGGAGATTGACAGAAATGATCAGGGAGATGACAATCTTAATAAAACATAACGTAAAACTCACGTAGGTGCGTGTGACATCAACTACACATGCTAGAGCTGTTCTGAAGGACAGAGTTCACTTCTAACTGTTGGTCAGATAAAACTTCATGAAGAAAGTGAGGTTCCTAAAGGAAGGCTGGGTTTGTATGGCAAGGAGGCAGAGAGAGGGCCTGCGGCTGTAAGATGCCATGAAAAGCGATGTAGAGAAAGAAATGAGCTGGGATTACAAACTGGGTTTCGCAAGCTCTTCAGTCAGCGGGGGGCACGGTAAAGACACTAAGGAAAAGAAAGGAAAGAGAAGTGTTTCTTGCTGTTCCTGTAAACGATTCCCTGCCAGAGAAAATTGATTCCAGCCTCCAGCTTCTGGGGTATTCCCAGAAACAGCCGCACTGCCCTTCTTCATCCATCCCAGGAGCAGCCGTGTGATGTCACCTCTTCAGATGTCTGAGCTAAAGTATCTCTTAAGACTCATCTTCAAAGTGTCTAGGTTCTGGCGTCCCCAACCTATTATCTTCTGTATCTCCCAGCTATTAGAGTGTAGACAGTTTTCTGCAGTTATTTTTCTGGATTTTTAACAGAATTTCCTCTTTTTTTCTTTCACTCTTCATACTTGTGTATAAATAATTCCCTGTGTTAAATTCTACCTCATAAAATTAACTCATACATTTCCCTTTTCCTGTCTAAACCAGAAGCTTCCTCGGATGCTTACTCAACCTCAGTTCAAAAACATTATTTCTAGTACCAAAAACTACCACAGTTATATAGTACCTTAAATTTTATACTTTAAAGTGATGACTTTTGAAAAATAAAATCACAATTTTATAATAACAATTTTTATTACCTTAAAAAATGGAGCATGACATTAAAGAATTTTTTTTAAATCACAATCAGACTGTGCAAAAACAAAAATGCTAACATTTTGATATATTTATATCATGTCTCTATTCTACTCAGAGATTCCTTTTGTTTCTCAAATTTGTGATCAAACTATGTATCCATTTTATACACTATCTTTTTATCTTTAAGATATGCCTTTAATCTTTTTTCAGTTCCTGCAAAAGAAAAGATTTCAAAGGTCTCCTTCACTTTGACATACATAAACAAAATGACAGATTTATCACTAACTCCTATCCTGTCAAGGACTGTTCTCAAAATAGTATATAATTTTAAAAAAAGAATACATGCATAATTGTCTTTCTAAAATTCACAACTCAGGCCCTGGCCAGGTAGCTCAGTTGGTTAGAGCATTGTCCTGACCTTCCAAGGTTGCAGGTTTGATCCCCAGTCAGGGCACAGACAAGAACCAACCAGTGAGTGCATAAATAAGTGGGACAATAAACAGATCTTTCTCTCTCACTCTCATCAATAAGTAAATAAATACATTTTTAAATTCACACCTTAGGTGTACAAATTAAAGTCATCACTATTTGAAGAAAAAATTATATCCTCATAATTATATATGAATGAAGAAAGCATATTTTGGCAGGAAAACAAATTAATAGCATATTTATACAATGAACAAAAAACAAAAAAACCCTCCTCCACAACCAACAAAAACTAAATAAATTTAGTAAAGCCAACTACTCACCCCCTATTACTGACAATTGCCTTTTTCAAGTGAATATAATTTGCAGGAAAGATCCCCTGTAAAAGAGAAAAGATTTTCTATTAGAAAAAGTAGTATGTGATTAACATATCATATATCCTAAAATAGCAGTCAGATTTTAGCATGGAAATACTCTATCAACAACATAGCAGACCTCTTGATGTAGCAACCACTTTGCTAATTCAGTATGCAATGTTTCACATTATATTAAATAGGAATTTCATTGTCATTTGCAATCAAAGTTTTAGCCCTCAGGGAAAAACTGATCTTAACTACAAACAGTATTTTTTAAGTTATAGATTGAAAATGTTCCATCAAATCACTCTCAGGATATAGACTTATGTACAAAGCTTGGCATGGATCTAAAAACCAACAATACTATCTAACCAACAACTTACAGATTCTTCAGCTATGTGCAAGTGAAACAATTCTCAGACCTTGACTAACATCTGTATTCACAAGAATTAATCAATTTGAGAGCCTCTATAACTATTCCTCCTTTTTTTCTTTCCAACGGTTTTATACTTTGGTATTTGCCATAATATGATTTCAATTCCTAAGGATAAAAAATGTATTTTGTTTAAAAAAAATTTAAGTTTTCCAATCAATGTTTCATTCTTTTCCTGATGTATAAAATTCCTTTCACATAAAACATGAATGGCCTAAATTTTTTATATGCTTTGACCCACACCACTAACAATAATAAATCCAATCTATACCATACCATAATATATTTTATAATTTTCAGATCTCTCACTTCCTTGGTTAAACTTATTCCTCGCCTGACCAGGTGGCAGCACAGTGGAAAGAGCGTCGGGCTGGGATGCTGAGGACCCAGGTTCAAAACCTGAGGTCACCAGCTTGCGTGTGAGCTCACCAGTTTGAACAGGGGGCGGGGTAAGGGTTTGCTGGCTTGAGTGTGGGATCATAGGCAGACCCCATGGTCACTGGCTTGAAGCCCAAGGCTTTAGAAAGGGAGCCCCCCAGTCAAGGCACATATGAGAAAGCAATCAATGAAGAACTAAGGTGCTGCAACTATGAGTTCATGATTCTCATCTCTCTCCCTTCCTGTCTGTCTATGTCTCTCACTAAAAACAACAACGACAAAAAAAACTTATTCCTCAATATTTTATTGTGTCTTATGCTAATGTGAATTAGATAGTTTAGTTTATTTCTTTTCCAGATATTTCACTGTCAATACTGTATACAGAAACACAATAAAATTCTGTGTGTTCATTATATGCTCTGCAATTTTTCTAAATTTGTTGATTAGTTCTAACAGTTTTTTGGTAGAATCTTGTGATTTTATACAAATAATATATCATTAGCAAACAAATAAAAATTTTCTTCTTCCTTCAAAATTTGAATGCCTTTTAGTTCCCTTTGCTACAATCAGGGAACTCCCAGTGCTATACTAAATGAGAGGGGTGAGAGTGAGCACCTGCCTATATGATGTCAGCTGCTGCCCTGTCATACACAGTCTTTATTAGGTTAAAGTATGGTCCTTCTAAACCAAATGTGTTAAGAGTTTTACTCATACAATGATGTTGTATTTTGTCTAATGCTTTTCCGGTATCTACTGAGATGACTATGGATTTTTATCTTTCATTGTATTACTGCAGTGTATCACATTAACTGATTTGCAAATGTTGAGTCATCCTTGCATCCCTTGAATAAATCCCATTTGACCATGGTGTATAATCATTTTAGAGTACTGTTAAATCTGAATTGCGAATATTTTCTTGAGAATTTGTGCATCTATACTCATTAGGAATATCTGGCCTATAGTTTTATTTTTCTGCAGTGTCCTTATCTGGCCTTGGTATCAGCGTATTGCTGGTCTTAGAAAACGAGTCTGGGAGTACTCTCTCCTCTTCAACTTTTTGGAAGAGTTTGGGAAGGACTGGTGTCTATTCTTTAAAGATTGGTAGAATGCACCAGTGAAGTCAACTGGTCATGAACTTTTCTTTGTTGGAAGGTTTTTGATTACTCATGCAATCTCCTTACTTATTACTGACTATTCAGATTTTCTATTGCTTCATGATTCATTCTTGGTAGATTCCGTGTTTCTAGACATTTATCCAATTCTTCTACATTATACAATTTGTTGACATATAACTGTTGATGTATTCTCTTACAATCATTTGTATTTCTGTAGTATCAGATTTCACATCTCCTCTTTCATTTCTCATTTTGAGTCTTTTTTTCCCTTAGTTTATCTAACAGTTTGTCAATTGTGATTATCCTTTAAAACAACCAGCTCTTAAGTTTGTTGATCTTTTCTATTGTTTTAGCCTCCGTTTCATTTATTTCTACTCTGATCTTTGTTATTCCTTCCTTCTGCTAAATTTGGGCAAAATTTGTTCTTGTTTCTTGAAGAGTAAGTTAGGTTGTTTATTTGACATCCTTTTTTTTCTTTTCTTTTTTTTTTTTTTTTTACAGAGACAGAGAGAGAGTCAGAGAGAGGGATAGATAGGAACAGACAGACAGGAACGGAGATAAATGAGAAGCATCAATCATTAGTTTTTCGTTGTGACACCTTAGTTGTTCATTGATTACTTTCTCATATGTGCCTTGACCGTGGGCCTTCAGCAGACCGAGTAACCCCTTGCTCAAGCCAGCGACCTTGGGTCTAAGCTGGTGAGCCTTGTTCAAACCAGATGAGCCCGTGCTCAAGCTGGTGACCTCGGGGTCTCAAACCTGGGTCTTCCACATCCCAGTCCGACGCTCTATCCACTGCGCCACAACCTGGTCAGGCTCCTTCTTTTTTCTTATTGTTAGCATTTACCACTATAAACTTTCCTCTTAACATTGCTTTTGTGGCATTCCATAGGTTTTAGTGTGCTCTGTACCCCTTTTAATTTGTGTCAAGATATTTATTTCCTTCTTGCTTTCTTCTTTGACCTACTGGTTGTTTAGGGATATGCTGTATAATTTCCACATATTAGTGAATTTTACAGTTTTCTTCCTGTTACTAATTTCTAGTTTCCAACCATTGCAAAAGGTACATGTATAATTTCAGTCTTCTTAAATTTGCCTTGTTATGTGACCTATCATATGATTCATTTTGAAGAATGTTTTATTTATAATTAAGAAGAATGTGTATTCTGCTGCAGATAGATAAAATGTGCTACATATGTCTGTTATAGAAATTTGGTATAAAGTATAGTTCAAGTCCAATGTGTCCTTGTTGATTTTCTGTCTAGATGATCTATCCACTGATGAAACTGAGGTACTGAAGTCCCTTAGTATTAGTGAATTGTTATCAACGTCTCACTTCAGATCTGTTAGCATTAGCTTAATGTAATTCAGGCTCTGTTTTGAGTATACATATATTTATAATTGTTTCATCTTCTTGATGTGTTGACTTTTATTATATAATGACCTTCATTGTCTAGTTACAGTTTTTTATTTCAAGTCTCTCTTATCTGATAGTATACCTACCTGTGCTCTCTTTTGGTTTCTACTTGCATAAAATATTTGCTAAGTCTTAGAAAAACTTTAATAGTCAAATTTTTAATATTTCTTTAACCACTAATAGCTATAAAACACCAACTGAAATTCTCATTGTGACCATATTATTCAGGCAAATAAAAGATGTACAGAAATGCATTTTTTAATTGTTAGTGTGCTGAATCACTAAATGATTATCTTTTAAAAACACTAAAAAATTTTAATCATAGCTCTATAAAATATCATTGCCACAGGGATATTGTCTGTCTTTCCACCTCTTAATTTTTTAAGTTTAAGAATAAATAAAATCTATTAAAAGGTATATAGATATGTTGTTAATAATGATACAATTATCCGAGAGTTAAGAATGAAGTTGGTATTACCAAAATACACACTCTCACAAATTAGTTTTCTAATCATTTAAAAAGATTTCTCATTTATTCAAGTTCTAAATTTTGGACAATTTTTAATCAAGATAAAAAACAAAAAATACAAATAGAAGTCATATCCTTTTAAGCATTCCCAGGATGAAAATAATACTGGAAAGTATGTTTTAATATTAGAAATACAAAGAAAAATGTTACCTATGAACAGTGGTTTTCAACCAGGGGCAATTTTACCACCTCCACCCCACCCCAGGCCCTCTAGCAATATCTGGAGACATTTTTCATTGTTACCACTTGATGTGTGGGGGATGTTAGAGACATCTAGGGAGTACAAGTGACATAGGCTGCTAAACATCTTATAATGTATAAGACAACCTTCCACAACAAGAAATTATCTGACCCAAAATATCAATAGTGCCTAGGATAAGAAACCCTGGCTATGAAGATTTAAAGTTTGAAAACACCTTCTGTGTATGGTTATTGCCTTAAAGACTAACAAAGTGAACGTTTCTACTGGCAAAAGTGATAGTTAAAACTGAAAATTTTTGTTTTTTAATAAAAATAATACATAATTTTGATGCTTTTTCTATACAAGAAAAAGCATTATAAAAATTAAGCTACAGAAAATATATAAGAAAAGCTGGTAATGTTCATTATATGAAAGTGTAAGCAGACAAAAGATTTTGCAAATGCATTACTTGAGAAAAATGTTCCTAAGTGTATTATAAATGCTAATTAAAATATATTTTGATAGAATTAATATTAATTGGTAACAGAATAAGCACATAAAATCTAGTTCATAAAATTAGTACTCTCCACTTATAACTTGTTTAAATTTGTATTTTACAAGGGCATTATGATCAACAAACATCTAATTGAATATTTGAAAATTTTTTCATTTTGTAGTTTACAAAAGAAATTCATCTAAGTAATCACATAGCTCCACAGGACTAGGCCTGAGAATAAGTCAATTTACTTTCATCAAATATTAAATGTCCTAATAGGCTTTTCAAAAATAAGCTTTGCAGCTATGCCCATACATGCATTTTCTGTCCTTTAAAAAAACTATTCTGCCTTGGCCAGTTGGCTCAGTGATAGAGAGTTGGCCCGGCATGTGGATGTCCTTGGTTCAATTCCTGGTCAGGGCACAGAGAAGAAGCGCCCATCTGCTTCTCCATACCTCCCCCTCTCGCTTCTCTCTCCCCCCACCACCCTGCAGCCATAGCTTGATTGGAGTGAGTTGGCCCCAGGTGCTGAGGATGGCTCCATGGCTTCTGCCTCAGGCATTAAGAACTCGGTAACTGAGCAATGGAACAACAGCATGGGCAGAGCATCGCACCCTAGTGGGTTTGCTGGGTGGATCCCAATCAAGGTGCATGTGTGAGTCTGTCTCTCTGCCTTCCCTCCACTCACTGAATAAAAATAAATAAAACATTCTAATATTGCTGAGACATAGCAGAGACTGACATAGTTCTGCAAAGGAAGAAATGAGTGTGGCTACTATAAAAGATTAAAAGAAGGGCAAATGAGAATTGTTTTTATATCAAATATACTAGGCAGCTTCTTATATTAGAAAAGATAATAAAATTATTTACTACCTTTACATTGGGCTTCTTTGTTGAAACTCCTCTGTACCAACCTAAAACAAAACATACAAAGGATTTTAAAATCACATTGTTGTCATTTTCTGTGAGACATAAAATGAGTATTGTTAAAAAAATTAATGCAAAACTTTCTAATAAAGGCACATTAACTGTGCCTTCATTAGCAGTTCCAAAAGGAACCGTCTTACAATAAATAAAACATCCCAAATTTTCATCAAAAAGCACAAAACTATAGATCCATCCATGCTGTTGAAACGGTAAGATTTTGTTCTTTTTTACAGCCAAGTAGTATTCCATTGTGTAAATGTAACAAAGCTTTCTTTTATCTACTCATCTACTGATAGACACCTGAACTACTTTCAAATCTTGGCTATATTGTAAATAACGCTGCAGTGAACACAGTGGTGCATATATTCTTTCGAACTAGTGTTTCAGGTTTCTTTGAATACATTCCTACAGGTGGAATCACTGGGTCATAAGGCAGTTCCATTTTAATTGAGTCAACTCCATACTTTTTTCCACAGTGGCTGTATCAATCTGCATTCCCACCAACCATGCACAGGGTTCCCTTTTTTCCACATCCTTTTTGTTGATTTACTAATGATAGCTATTCTGAAAGGTATAAGGTCATATCTCCCTGTGGTTTTAATTGGCATTTCTCTGATAATTAGTGACATTGAGCATCTTTACATATATCTATTTGCCATCTGTATGTCCTCTTTAGAGAAGTGTCTACTTAGGTCCTCTGCCCTTTATTTTTTTTAGTGAGAGAGAGAGAGGGGTACAGACAGGGACAAACACAACAGATCAATAAAGTAAACAGGAATATCCAGAAATAAACCCATACATAAGTTAATAATTGAGTTTTGACAAAAGTGCAAAGGCACTTCAATGGGAAAAAGGATAATCTTTTCAACAAATAGTGCTGAAATATCCAAAAAGCAGAAGAGAACTTCAACCCACACCGTACTCTATAAATAAATTACCTCAAAATGTATCATAGATGTAAATATAAATCTAAAAGTTTAAAACTTTGTACAACAACAAAAGAACATTTTTGTGACCCTGGGTTAGACAAAGATTTCTTAAGCATACTCCATAGAAAAATAAATTAGTAACACAATCTTCATAACAGTTTTAAACTTTTCCTCTTCAAAAGATAGTTAAGAACTAAAACTATAAAATTCTTAGGGAAAAAAAAAACAGTGCAAATCATATTATATTTCATAATGACTTCTTGGATATGATACTAAAAGCAAAGGCAACACAAGTAAAAACTAACAAATTGGATTATATCAAATTAAAAACCTCTGTACCTCAAAAGATACAATAAACAGAGAAAATATAACTTACTTGCAAAAATTATCTCAGCAAGCTGTTTTTGGATATTTGACAAAATAATTTTAAAGTTTACAAGGAGAGGTGAAAGACCTAGAATAGGCAACACAATTTTGAAGGAGAACAAAATTGGAAGATTGACACCCCTGACTTCAAGATTTACTCTAAAGCTACAGTAATCAAGAGAATAAGGTATTAAAGAAAGAACAGACAAATGAATTACTAGAACAGAATAGAGCACAGAAATAAACCTACATAAATATAACCAACAGATTGACAAAGGAGCAAAGGCAATACAATGGAAAAAAGTCTTTTCAACAATGGTGCTGAAACAACTGGACATCCCCATGGAAAATAATCTAAATATAGACCTTATGCCCCTTGCAAAGATTAACTCAGAATGGATCATAAATCTAAATCTAAAACACAAAACTATAAACCTCATATAAGATAACATGAGAGAAAATCCAGATAATCTTGGGTATGACAATGACCTTTTAGATACAATATCAAATACATGATCCATGTAATATAGAATCAATAAGTGAAACTTTATTAAAATGAAAAATTTATGCTCTACAAGAGACAAGAGAATGAGAAGATAAGCCATTGACTGAAGAAAATATTTACAAAAACCCTTAAAATTTAACAATAAGAAAACAACTCAATTGCCTGACTGGTGCAGGCACAGTGGATAGAGCATCAACTTGGGACACTGAAGTCCCAGGTTCGAAACCCCAAGGTCGCCAGCTTGGGCAGAGGTAAGTGGATAAACTATGGTACACTCAGACACTGGAACATTAGTCAGTGATAAAACGAAGTAAGCTATCAAGGAACAAAAAGACATGGAGGAGGAGACCCTGGACGATTAGCTAGGTCAGTTGGAAGGTTGTCCCGAAACACCAGGGTTGCAGGTTCAATCTCTGGTCAGGGTACATACAGGATAACAGAGCAAGAAATTGAAAACCTATTTGAAAAAATAATGACAGAAAATTTCCTTAACCTGGTGAAGAAAATAAACATACAAGTCCAGGAAGTGCAGAAAGTTCTAAACAAGATGAACCTAAAGAGGACCACACTAAGACACATTATAATTAAAATGCAAAATGTTAAAGACAAAGAAAGAATCTTAAAAGCAGCAAGAGAAAAACAGTTAATTACAAGGGCACTCCCATAAGACTGTCAGCTAATTTCCCAAAAGAAACTTTGCAGGCCAGAAGGGAGAGGTAGGAAATATTCAAAGTGATGAAACGCAAGGACTTACAATCAAGATAACTCCACCGAGCAAAAGTATCATTTAGAATTGAAGAACACATAAAGAGCTTCCAAGACAAGAAAAAGCTAAAGGAGTTCATCACCACCAAACCTAGCATTACATGAAATGTTAAAGGGTCTCCAATAATAATAATAATAATAATAAGAAGAAGAAGAAGAAGAAGAAGAAGAAGAAATATGAACAATAAAATGGCAATAAATACATATCTATCAACAATTTAATCTAAAAATCAAAATAAACTGCAGAACAGAAACAAACTCATAGATACATTTTGATGGTTGCCAGGCCGGAGGAGGATTAGGGAGATGGGTGAAAAAGTGAAGGGATTAAAAAGTACAAATTGGTTGTTACAGAATAGTCACGGGCCCTGGCTGGTTGGCTCAGTGGTAGAGCATCAGTCCAGCATGTGGAGGTCCCGGGTTCAATTCCCAGTCAGGATAGGCGATCATCTGCTTCTCTACCCCTCCACCCTTCTCTCTTTTCTCCTGCAGTCATGGCTCAGTTGGTTCAAGCACACTGGCCCCAAGAGCCAATGATGGTTCTGAGGAGCCTCCATCTCAGGGCACTAAAAATAGCCCAGTTGTGAGCATGGCCCCAGATGGGCAATGCACTGGCCCCAGCCAGGGGTTGCTGGGTGAATCCCAGTCAGGGCACATATGGGAGTCTGTCTCTCTATCTCCCATCCTCTCACTTGTAAAAGAAGAAAAAGAAAAGAATAGTCATGGGAATATAAAGTACAGCATAGGGAATAGTCAATAATACTCTAATAATTACGTATGATATCAGATGGATGAGAGATTTATTGGAATGATCATTTAGTAAGTTATGCAATGTTTAATCACTGGGGTATACATATTATAATATAATAATGTATGTCAACTGTAACTGAGAAAAAATGATTAACAAAAATAAAAAAGGCTGGTAAATAATTCTGGGTCAGTGCATATATATTTATATTAAAGATTAATTCATCTGAAAGCTATGATTATTTAAACATGTAGACAAAAATATAATGGTCACCTGTACCATGCTCTGTGCTAGGTGTTTTCCTATCTATAATATCAAACACTATAGAATTCCACTTTGTTAAATATGCCTTATAAATTAGATTGTAAAACATAAGTCACCCAATCTGAGGCTATTAGTACCAAAAATAGACAACAGTACTACTACAATTGCTACTGACTGAGGCTGCAGAACAGTGTCAGCAGTATTACCCCAAAAGAATGAAGCCTCTATATAGATCAGGCCATGTGACAGTAAACAGTCAGCAGTCCTTTACAAAGATTCTGGGTGTAAACCAATTAAGCCAGATCAAAAGCACCAAATGCAGTCCAACAAAAAGCACCCTCCCACCCAACAAGAGGTTTCAAAAATTTTATTTCAAAGGTGTAACATTCTTTCCTGAAAGAAGAAAAAATGCAAGTTTATTTACCCTAACCCCAGGATAATGACTTCACAGGAAGTAGACACAGGTAGACAACAAGTACAATTTCTCTTCCATTCCATATCATAATTAAAAATAGCTTAATTAAAAATAATAGTTCATTATGAAGGGCAGACTTGCATGCAGATCCACTTTAGAATAATTAAGTAGCTAATTATAAAATCAAAAGCCAAAAACAAAATCTACAATCTTATAAAAATACTAATTTTTTTCCATTAGTACATCAATAAAATAATGCACAGCCCAATTCTTTATCCTTTTTCAAATTATATAATTGAGAAAAAAATGATAACCACTTGCCCATTAAAAATATTTATGTGGACTTATAGATATTAACAGTACATTCTGCCCAAAATCAGTAGAATATATATTCTTTTTCAAGTACACATAAAACATTTTCCAAGACAGACCACATGTTATGCCACAAAACAAGCCTCAATAAAGTAAACACTGAAATAATATCAAGCCTCTTTCCTGATCACAGTAGTATAAAACTAGAAATCAATAACAAGAAGAAAACTGGGAAAAAAACCACAAATACATGGAGGCTAAACAACATGCTGCTAAACAATCAATAAGCTAATAAACAAATAAAAAAAAAATTAAAAAATATTGGGACCAAATGAAATAAAAACACAATTATTCAAATCCATGGTACACAGCAAAAGCAGCTCTAAGAGGGAAATTCATAGTAATACAGACCTATTTGAGGAAACAAGAAAAATCTAAGGCACTAGAAAAAGAACAACAAACAAAGCCCAACATAAGTAGAAGAAAAAAAGAGAATAAAGAGCCCTGGCCGGTTGGCTCAGCGGTAGAGTGTCGGCCTGGCGTGCGAGGGACCCGGGTTCGATTCCCGGCCAGGGCGCATGGGAGAGGTGCCCATTTGCTTCTCCACCCCCACCCCCTCCTTCCTCTCTGTCTCTCTCTTCCCCTCCTGCAGCCGAGGCTCCATTGGAGCGGGGATGACCCAGGCGCTGGGGATGGCTCCTTGGCCTCTGCCCCAGGCGCTAGAGTGGCTCTGGTCGTGGCAGAGCGACGCCCCGGAGGGGCAGAGCATCGCCCCTGGTGGGCGTGCTGGGTGGATCCCGGTCGGGCACATGCAGGAGTCTGTCTGACTGTCTCTCCCCATTTCCGGCTTCAGAAAAGTACAAAAAAAAAAAAAAAAAAAAAAGAGAGAATAAAGATCAGAGTGGAAATAAATGAAATATAGTCTTAAAATAACCCAACAATTATTTGTACTAAATAGTACCCATTCAAATAATTAGTAGGATTTGTCTTCTGACTGGATCATGACTGATACAGCAATACAGTTTTGATATTTTTATTCTATTCTTTTTTATTAATACAGATTGAGTCACTAAATGGAATTTTTAACTCCACAATGATTTGATGAGGATAGATTTAAAAACATTTCTTTAAGGCATAAAGTATATAAAGAACTCATAAAACTAAACAACAAATAACAAACAATCCAATTAAAAAATGGGGACAGGACCTGAACAGACACTTCTCCCATGAAGACACACAAACAGCAAACAGATATACAAAAAGATGTTCACCTTTACCAGCTATTATAGAAATGTAAGTCAAAACTACAATGAGATACCACCTCACACCTGTTAAGTTGGCTATTATCAACAAGACAGGTAACAAGTGTTGGAGAGGTTGGAGAGCAGTGGTAGTCAACCTGGTCCCTACCGCCCACTAGCAGGTGTTCTAGCTTTCATGGTGGGTGGTAGCGGACAAACCGAAGTATAAATAAAAAGATTTAACTATAATAAGTTGTTTTATAAAGATTTATTCTGCCAAACTTAGCAAAAATCTGACATAAAGTACTTGGTAAGTAATTATTATTATATGCTTTAACTTGCTGTAACTCTGCTTTATAAATTTTATAAAGAAAAGTTACTTCCCTACTTTATAAATCACCATTACTGTAGGACCGGTGGGCACTTAGAAAATTTTACTACTGACAGAGATACAAAAGTGGGCGGTAGGTATAAAAAGATTGACTACCCCTGTTGTAGAGGAAAAGGAATCCTATTCATTACTGGTGGGAATGTAAACTGGTATTGCCACTATGGAAAACAGTATGGCGGTTCCTAAAAAAATTAAGAACAGAGTTACCATATGACCCAGTGATCCTTCTACTGGGTATCCACCCAAAAAACTCGAAAACATTTGTTTGCAAAGACATATGTACCCTCATGTTCATTATAGCATTATTCACAGTGGCCAAGACATGGAAACAACCAATGTGTCCCTCAAAAGAGGATTGGATTAAGAAGATGTGGTACATATATATAATGCAATACTACTCACCCATAAGAAAAGATGAAATTTTGTGACAACATGGATGGACCTTGAGAATATTATGCTAAACAAAATAAGTCAATCAGAAAAAGCTAGGCCCTGGCCGGTTGGCTCAGTGGTAGAGCATCGGCCTGGCATGCAGGAGTCCCGGGTTCGATTCCCGGCCAGGGCACACAGGAGAAGTGCCCATCTGCTTCTCCACCCCTCCCCCTCTCCTTCCTCTCTGTCTCTCTCTTCCCCTCCCACTGCCAAGGCTCCACTGGAGCAAAGTTGGCCCAGGGGCTGAGGATGGCTCTGTGGCCTCTGCCTCAGGTGCTAGAATGGCTCTGGTTGCAGCAGAGCAACGCCCCAGATGGGCAGAGCATCGCCCCCTGGTAGGCATGCCAGGTGGATCCCGGTCAGGCGCATGTGGGAGTCTGTCTGACTGCCTCCCCGTTTCCAACTTCAGAAAAAAAAAAAAGCTAAAAATTAAATGATTTCACTCATATATGGGATATAAAACTGAGACTCATAGACATAGACAAAAGTATGGTGGTTACCAGAAGGAGGGAGTTGGGACGTAGTGGGGCATAAAGGGAATCAAACATACAGTGACAGAAGGTGGTCTGATTCTGGTTGACGGGCACAAAATGCAATGAATAGATCAAGTGCCATGGAGATATACACATGAAAACTGTGTGATCTTATGGACCAATGTCACACCATTAAATTTAATCTCTAAATAAAAGAAAAAAAGAAGTATAAACTCAGAAGTTAAACTGCTAGGTAACAGGAAATCTATATCTAACTTCACAAGATATCAGCAATATAAAAGCATTCCTACTGAAACATATTTGTGCCAACATTTGGATATGTCAGACATTTTAGTCTTCTCAAACGAATGTGTTTGGAACTGTTTTTAACTTGGCTGCTGACAAGATCAAGTATTTCAGTGAAGTCCCTGTTCATTTTTTGCTCATTTTCTATTCTATTATTTATTTATATTCTAGTTGTTTATTTTTGTCAGTTATATCACCACAAAATTTTTTTCCAGTCTAATTTAATTTTTGTTCCTTTTTTTTATATTAATCCTTTTCATTGATGCATAATTTACATACAGAAAAATGCACAGACTGTAATTACATTTCTATGAGCTCTCACAAAATATAGCACCAATGTAACCCGTATTTCATCAAGATACAGAACTCTCCAATCACCCTGAAAGTATCCTCCATCAATATTCTCCCAGAAGCAACCACTATTCCTTTTTGTTTTATTACTAATTTTAGAGAGAGAGGAAGGCATAGGAGGGAGAGAAAGAGAGAGACATCAATTTGTTGTTCCACTTATGTATGCATTCATTGGTTGCTTCTTATATGTACCCTCACTGGGAATCATACCCCTAACCTTGGTGTATCAGGACAATGCTCTAACCCAGTGGCCCCACCTTTTTAGGGCCATGGACCGGTTTAATGTCAGAAAATATTTTCACAGACTGGCCTTGACGGTGGGACAGATAAATGTATCACGTGACCGAGACAAGCGTCAAGAGTGAGTCTTAGACGGATGTAACAGAGGGAATCCCTGGTCATTTTTTAAAAATAAAACATCGTTCAGATTTAAATATAAATAAAACAGAAATAATATAAGTTATTTATTCTTTCTCTGTGGACTGGTACCAAATGGCCCACGGACCGGTACCGGTCCACGGCCCAGGGGTTGGGGACCACTGCTCTAACCAACTGAGCTACCTGGCCAGGGCCTGAGGCAACCACTATTCTGATGTCTATCACCATATATTTGTAGTGTTGCTTGTCCTTAAATTTCATATAAATGAAATTATATATAATGTAATCTTTTATATCTGGTTCTTCTGTTCAACCTAATGTTTTTTTAGATTTGTCCATGTTGTTGCATCTTTATACTTTTATCTACGTTTTTTACAAATTTCTTTATTTTAAATAAATTTTTGTTGAGATGTAGCATCCATAGTGTGCAAATCATTAGTCTACAGCTAAATTTTCAAAATGTATACACCTGTATGCCCTCCACTCAAATATTAGCAGCATCTCAAAGCCACTCATGTCTCTTCCAGTCACCACTGTGCAAACACACTCATGCACACTCTCACATGCACACACCCTTAAATTGAATGCAATACAGAGGAAAATGGATCATTTTTATCATACACAACAATATCACAGATACACTCTTGGCAGGCAAAAGAAGCTGATTCTAACATTTATATGAAAATAGCTCATATCTTTATGATGAACAAAGATCAGGGAGGATTTTATAATATATTATAATGTTAATTATATCTTCAAAATGATGGTTTATATAATGTTACTACAAATGCTATTATATAAAATATAGATTGTACTGTCCAAAATTATCACTATTTGTATGCTTTATAGTTCTATACTTACCTTCACATTTTTCAAGAATCTGGACCGTTTCTCCTATTTCTAAGACCAGCCCTTGAGGGACAGATCCTCGAAAACTGCATATCACTAGAAAAACAAAGATTAAACACATCAATTAGCATTTTTAATCACTGAGACTGAGTCAGAGTCCAGGAAATTAAGCACTAAATTTTCTTAATATATACTCTCCCTTCTTCACAAATTCACCTTTCACATATGCAAGCCCCTTTCAATGTAATTAATATTTTAAAAGATAATGTTAAGTAGATCAGGACACTGAAGTACACTTTAGCAAAATTACAATTCCCGAGTAGTGTGCGAAAATATTTCTGTAAACAGTGTTACTCTCTCTCCCTCAGCATGACTTGTCATTTTTGGGCAAGTATACATTAATTACTTAAGAAAATATTAACATTGGAAGCTTCTTATCTACTATAAACAGATATTTTTATAAAGAATCACCAAACAAGTATGATTATGCTTTGAGACACCAAATCCCCATAATAAAAATGAAAACAGAAATTAATGAAATAAAAAGCAAAAGTATAACAGAAAATCTATAGATACCAATCAAAATCCCATGTCTCTTTTTAGAAAATTGATATATTAATTCCAAAATTTATATGACAACAAGAATGAAGAATAGCCTTATAAATATTAAAGGACTTATATTACCCTATATCAAGGCTCTATCCATTGAGCAGCAAACCAGCCAGGGAAAGATTAAAATTGAAGTAAATATAATAGAAAAAGAAAATAGACAAAACCAAAAAGTTCTTGGAAACCTCAAGAAGGCCCTGGCCACTGGTGCAGTAGATAGACCATCATCCCAGAGCACTGAGGTCACAGGTTCGATAATGAGGTTGCTGGTCCAAGGCCTGGTCAAGGCATGTGTGAGAAGCAATCCAATGGGTGTACAACTAAGTGGAGCAAAGAGTTGAAGCTTCTCTCTCTCCCTACCCTCCTCTAAAAAAAAAAGGCAATAAAATTGACAGAACTTTAGCTAGATTGAAGAGAGAGAACTCAAATTACTAAAATCAAGAATTAAATATAGTACATTACTAACCAACTTTATAAAATATAAAAAGGATGATAAGAGGACACTATGAACAACTATACACCAACAAATTAGATAACTTAAACTGAACAAATTCCTAGAAAGATACATATTACTGAAGAAACAGAACATCTGAATATGCCTATAACAAGTATAAAAATCAAATTAGTCATTTTTTAACTTCCCACAAAAAAAGGCATAGCCCAGGAAAACACAGGACAGATGGCTTCTCTGAAGAATTATACCAAATATTCAAGGAGGAATTAATACCAATCTTTCATAAACTGTTGTAAAAAATAAAAAGTAAAGAACACTTTCTAACTAATCTTATAAGACCAGTATTACCCCGATACTAAAATGTGACAAAGATACCACAAAAAAGCTACAGACCAATATCTTTCCATTAATTCAAACACAACAATCCTCAACAAAATGTTACCAAACCAAACCCCGCAATGTTTTTTTCAATTGCTTATACATTACCAAGTAGTATTTTTTAATTGATTGGGATGACATGGTTCATCAAACCACACAAGTTTCAACTGTACAACTCAATATAACACTGTCATGCACCCCCCTCCCCATGCAAAGTCTCTTTCCACCTCCAATCACCCCCTTCGCCCCCTCCCCCTACTCCACTCCCCCTCTCCCTCTGGCTGTTGCCACCGTGTTGTCTGTATCTATGTGTTATGTATATATGTTTTTTCGGCTAATCCCTTCACCATCTTTCATCCAGTACCCTCACCCTCTTCCCCTCTGACAGTTGTACCACCAAGTAGTATTTATCGCAGGAATTGCAAGGCTGGCTCAACATATGTATATCAATTAATATAATATATCATATTAATAGAATAAAAGACTAAAACCACACTATCATAGTATGATCTAAAACAGTATATACATAGTATATACACAATCATTGTCAAAAAGCATTTGACAATATCCAGCATCCTTTTCTTTTTTCCAAATCTTTTATATTTGAGTTTATTCTTCATTTAACTTTTAAAACACTACTATAGTTTAATACTAAAACAGAAATAATAGCAAATTATGATTACAGTCCTTCACTCATTCGCTACTGTACACGAAATGCCAGCAGTGAGTGTTATTCACTGGCTCCATTAAGAGGTCTGACACTGAACACCAACCCTAGGATGAAGTTCGTCATTTCATATGCTTCTCCATTGTAATGATGCTGTCTTTCTCAATTTGAATCAAAGCCCACGAGTTCTACCTAGTCATCAGTGTCTTCTACTTCCTTACTTGCATGTAGGAATTTTTCCAGCAACAAAAGTTTATCAAGAGAGAGAAAGCCGGAAGGTAGGCTTCCCCCTCGCTCCTCTAAGGGAGGGTTCAGTCTCTTCCAGCCCTGCTCCAGCCACCTATGACCTAACCTTGCCCAGAAAGCTGGGGCTTGCCACTAAAGGCTGAAGGTGCCCAGGGCCGTCGGCCCCATCTACGACACTGTGGACGAGCCTAGGGTATTTCTTCCAAGAAGCAGGTAAACTGATCTCATTTGCACAAGGACCACTTAACTATGTTTTGCCTGAATAGTCAGGTTTTTTATTCTTCCCTCAAAGATCTCTGTTGTGGGTGTTGATAGTCCTATTTTCTGTGGCTTTGCTTAATATATAGTGTTTGCTTTATCCCTCCTACCTCAATGCCCCACTCATATTTCAGGCTGGGACCTACTCCTAATTTAGAGCTCTCTTTCCCCTATTGCCAACTTCTATTATGAATCTACCTTTGCCACCCAGCTTAGGGTATCCCAAGGTTCTCTTTACCATGCCACAGCCGCAGAGCTCCAGGGAAAAGCACCCTGGTCTCATCTCTCCAGGCAGAGGAGAACAGAAGCTCCATATCCACACATGATGCAAATGGCTTTTTCAGTCTACCTGAATCATTACCAGCTAGAAGCAGCGGTCATTGGGACTTGGACATGAGCTGCAAAGTATAGAATGGTGACAATAATTCCAGTGCCATGCGGACTTTTCCTGGGTGTGGACTTTTCCTGTACTCCTGCTCCCTATGACAGCTCCTAACAGACTGAACTGTGGTTGGGTTGCATTTTTCAGGGATTTGGCATGGTGATGGGGCCAACTTGGACTTGGTGAACATGTTAAGGACACTACTCCTTTATGGATTCTTGCTGTATTGGCCAAGAGTTTGCTTAAAGGCTTTTAATCACTGTAAAAAAAATTGAAGACTGGATAAAAAAGATGGGGCACATATACACCATGGTATACTATTCAGCTAGAAGAAATGATGACATCGGATCACTTACAGCAGACTGGTGGAATCTTGATAACATTATGCGGAGTGAAATAAGTGAATCAGAAAAAAACAAGAACTGCAGGATTCCATACATTGTTGGGACATAAAAGCGAGACTAAGAGACATGGACAGGAGTGTGGTGGTTACGGGGGGTGGGGGGAGGGAAGGAGGGAGAGGGGCAGGGGGAGGGGGAGGGGTACAAAGAAAACTGGATAGAGGGTGACGGAGGACCATCTCTCTTTGGGTGATGGGTATGCAACAGAACTAAATGACAAGATAACCTGGAAATGTTTTCTTTGAATATATGTACCCTGATTTATTGATGTCACCCCATTAAAATAAAAATTTATTTATAAAAAAAAAAGAGAGAGAGAAAGCCATTCTCAGGGAAGTTCATCTTAAATGTGATGATCAGGCAACATTCTTCATTTGATCTATGATAAATTGGCATGCCTTCATTTAGCACACACCTGATATCTCCATGCTTGACAGTCTGACATAGGTGAGAGGCGATGGCTATGGTACAGTTGTCAAGAGTAGCCATTGGCTTGCCTGACCAGGTGGTGGCGCAGTGGATAGAGCGTCGGACTGGGATGCGGAAGAACCCAGGTTCGAGACCCCGAGGTCGCCAGCTTGAGCGTGGGCTCATCTGGCTTGAGCAAAGAGCTCACCAGCTTAGACCCAAGGTTGCTGGCTCCAGCAGGGGGTTACTCGGTCTGCTGAAGGCCCGCGGTCAAGGCACACGTGAGAAAGCAATCAATGAACAACTAAGAAGTCGCAACGCGCAACGAGAAACTGATGATTGATGCCTCTCATCTCTCTCCGTTCCTGTCTGTCTGTCCCTGTCTATCTCTGCCTCTGTTAAAAAAAAAAAAAAGAGTAGCCATTGGCTTTTGGAAGCCACACAATGCTTCAACCAGCTGTATGTCCATACACATAAAAAGGTCTTCTCCTTGCTGAATGAAAACAGCATGGTCCTTCTGATCTAAAACAGTGATATCTCCTGTCTCCCGTCCTGGTTCTTGGTATCCTTCACCACAGAATGTTATCTTCTGGCTATCCTTCATGCCTTTGTCAATATGAACTTCTAGAATCTTCTCTCGAACTATCTTCCTTCCATTGCATACTTTACATCTATCCTTAGGACTGGTCCCTTCCCCACGGCCCTGGCACTCCAGGCACACAGACCATTTCAGGTCCTATCTGATGAATTCTTATTTGCATCCCAGTACCTTGGCGATCAGGACAGAACTCGGATGTTCCTTTCTTACCATCTCAGCTTTCACATTTTCACAAATCACATTCTTTTGCAGAGCTAGTTTTCTTGTTGCACCATTATATAAATCTTCTAAGGTTACTGACTTCTACTAACAACTCTGTTTACAATAGCATCAAAAAATAAAAGGTATAATTTTTTAAAGTTCAAGACATACAATGAAAACTATAAAACACTGTTAGAAAAAAATCAACTAAATAATTAGGAATACATCCTATCTCATGATTCAGAAGACTTTATATTAACATGGCAATACCCTGCAGATGGATCTATGAATGCAACACAATCCCTATCAAAGTTGTATCTGGTCTTGCAGAAATTGACAGGCTAATCTAAGAAATTCATAGGAAAAAGCAAAGACCGATAATAGTCAAAATAACCTTAAAACCAAAGGAAGTTGAAAAACTCAAACTTCCCTATTTTAAAACTTACTACAAAGTTATAGCAATCAATACAGCATGGTACTGGCAAAACTCTTATTGAAATATAAATGAGAGTCCAGAAACAAACCCTTAAATTTATACAGTATTAAGTTATTCTTCCCATGGGTGCCCCAAAATATAAATCAATAGAATAGTCTTTTAAACAAATAATACCGGAACAACTCGATATCCACACGCAAAAGAATGAAATTGTACTCCTATTTAACACTATACACAAAATTAACTCAAAATAAATTAAATAAAGACCTAAATGTAAGACCTAAAAACTATAAAATGCTTAAACAAAAGAGCAGATCCTAATGAGCTGACATGAGGCTGTGATTTCTTAGACACAACACCAAAAGCACAAATAACAAAAGAAAAAATAGGTATATTAAGCTTCATCAAAATTTAAAACTTATATGCCACAAATGACACTATCAAAAAAGTGACATACACCTGATGAAATGGCATTTACCCCAGAGATGCAAGGATGGTTCAACACCCACAAATCAATCTATACGATACACCACATCAACTTGTAAAGGACAAAAATGATAAGATCATCTCAATAGATGCAAAAAAGCATTTGACAAAGTTTAACATCCATTTATGATAAAAGCTCTCAACAAGTGAGTATGGTAGAAACATTCATCAACATTATAAAAAAACAGACAAGCAGGTAATATACTCACTGGTGAAAAGCAAAAGTTTATCCTCTAAGATCAAGAACAAGTGAAAAATGTCCCCTCTCTTCACTTTTATTCAACATATACTAGAATTTCTAGCCAGAGCAAATAGGCAAGAAAAATAAGTAAAAGGCATCCAAATCAGAAAGGAAGAAATAAAACTGTCTCTATTTGCAAATGTCATATTATATATAGCAAACCCTAAACACTCATTAAAAAAATAAAATAAAATGAATCAGCAAATTCAGCAATGCCATGATACAAAAATCAATATACAAAAATCAACTGCATGTCTATACACTAATAACAAACTATCAAAAAGAGAAATTAAGATGGCAATCCTATTGTATACCTGAAACTAACATTATATCATAAAAAGGTATATCATAATATAAAAAGTATATCATAATATAAAAAGGAAAAAGAAAACAATCCCATTTACAATTGCATCAGAAATAATAAAGTACCTAGGAATAAATTTAACCAAGGAATTGAAAGACGTACCCTGAAACCTAAGGCAGTGATGAAAGAAACTAAAGAAGGTAAATAAATAGAAATTCCATATTTATAGAATAGAAAAATTACTATTCTTTTTTTTTTTTTTTGTATTTTTCCGAAGTGAGAAGCGGAGCGGGGGTGGGGACAGAGGCAGGCAGACAGACAGACCTCCGCATGTGCCCAACCGAGATCCACCCGGCATGCCCACCAGGGGGTGATGCTCCCCATCTGGGGCGTTGCTCTGCTGCAATCAGAGCCATTCTAGCGCCTGTGGTAGAGGCCATAGAGCCATCCTCAGCACCAAGAATTACTATTCTTAAAATATCCATACTACCCAAAGAAATCTAGAGATCCAATGCAATACCTATAAAAATCTTAATGGCATTTTTTGCAGAAAAAGAACTAACAATCCTGAATTTGTCTGAAATTACAAAAGACCTCGAATAGCTAAAGCAATCTTGACAAAGAACAAAACTGAAAACATCATACTTCCTAATTTCCAACTATGCTACAGAGCTATAGTAATCAAAACAGTATCGTATTGGCATGAAAACACACCTAGATCAATAGAACAGATTAAAGAGCCCAGTCATAGACTCACACAAAAATATTTAATTTACAACAAAGCAGCTAAAAATATACACGGAAGAAAGGATAGTGGTTGAAAAAACTGAATAGCCACACGCAAAAGAATGAAACAAAACCCCTATCTTACACCTTACACAAAAATCAACTCAAAATAGATTAGAGACCCAAGCATAAGACCCTAAACATTAAAACTCCTAAATGGCATCAGTGTTGAAAATAATTTTTTAATTTAACACCAAAAGCAAAAGCAATGAAAGCAAAATAAGCAAATGAAACTAAAAACCTTCTGCACAGCAAATGAAACCATCAGCAAAATGAAAAGACAACTGACCAAATGAGAAAAAAAAATTGCAAATCATATATTTGATAAGGCATTGATATCCAAAATATATAAAGAACTCAGACATCTCAAAAAAAATATAAACAATCCAATCAAAAAATGAGCAGAGAATCTGAATAGGCATTCTTCTGAAAAAGACATACAAATGTCCAACAGGCACATGAAAAAGTGCTCAATATCACTAATCGAGTAAGAAATGCCAATCAAAACCACAAAATATCACCTCACCCTCACCATAATTGTATAATCTCATCATAATCTCCTAAAGAGATGGTGTATAACATTTATCAGGGTCTCAAAATGGAATTTGACACTTACCCTCCTTCCCCAACAACAACAAAAAACTAAATTAAAGAAAAGAGCTGTAAAAAACAAGTAACTTTTATTTAAAAGGTTTAAAAATGAAAATCATGGTTTGATATCTCAGGTCCATGCTCTCTTTATCAATTGCTCTGGGACAAAGGTAGGTTTGTTTCAACATAGTGGCCTCAGAGAAGTAGGCATCTGCCCAACAGAGCTAGTGGGCGAAGACGCAGACTCTAAAAGCTAAGGATAGAGGGATGGCCACAGAGATGGTGAATTATTTGGAGAGATCCAGACGGGAAAGTTGAAGCTTTCTCTCCAAGAAGTTGAGGCCCAGGAGCACAAACAGTGCACACAGCAGTTTTAATACTGTTTTAGAGCACAGGTGTCAAAAATCCCAGTTACAGCCATGGCCGGTTAGCTCAATCAGAGCAGCAGTTCTCAACTTGTGGGTCGCAACCCTGGCGGGGTTGCCTAAAGCCATCGGAAAATACATAATGCATATCAGGTATTTACATTCCGAATCATAACTGTAGCAAAATTACAGTTATGAAGTAGCCACCAAAATTATTTTTTGGTTTGGGGTCACCACAACATGAGGAACTGTATTGCGGGGTCATGGCATTAGAAAGGTTGAGAACCACTGAGTTAGAGCGTTGTCCCAAAACACCAAGGTTGTGGGTTCATTCCTTGAACAGGGCATGTACAGGAAGTGACCAATGAATGTACAGCTAAGTGGAACAACAAATGAATGCTTCTCTTGCATGGGTGTGCTTTCTACCCCTACCCCTTTCCTTTGTCTGTCTTCTAAAATCAATTGATAAAAAAAAATTCTAGTTACAAGGATACTTTTGAGAATTTTTAGTGATAAAAATAATCCTAAAACTAGAAGGAAAAAGATTATTAACGCATAGCACTAAAGTTTAGATTTAGAACTTGTTTCTGTCATTTAACTAATTGAAATATCAAGTTTAAAAGAAAATGCAGCCCAAGGTATTCATTCCACTTACTTTATAAACTAATAAAATGTAATTGTCATTTCCTCAATCAATAATCTATTTCCAATTTACAATCTCCAAATACCACAGAGAAAAATATTCCCTCACACGTATCAAAGTTAATAAGGTCATTTATAAAGCAATAATGCCTACTACAACATAATATTTTCTTAGTGAAATTATATATAAATTCTGATCTCATGTGAGGAAAGTAAGTGTATTTATTTTACTAAAGAGGCAAATAGAAGATAGTTAAGTGATTTGTTCATAACCATTATAAGTTTTCCATGTTAGGAAAAGTATTGCCTAGTTCCTTTGGAAATAAATTCCATTATTCTTTTATCTATATAGTTTCTCTAAATCTAAAAGCACTCTTAGGCTCCCCAATTTACCTTCCTGAAACACCTTTGTCCCTTGATCAAAATGTTTCAGTGGACCCCCACTGCCCACAGAATAAGGACTAAATTCTACACTGACATTCAATGCCCTTCTCAGCCAAACCTACTTTTCCAATCTTCTCCCAGTGTCACAGAACTTGGTCTATGTGTTTTGTTGTTCCCCTAAAACACCTTGCACAAGTCTCCAATCCATACCTCACTGCTTTCTACTGCCTAGATCTCATCCCATGCTTCCTCTTCACTCACCAAAACCCTACTGAGGCATCAAGACTCAGTTCTTTCACCCTTAGTAATCTTTCCTGGTGCCCCTAGGCTCTGAACTCTTATGACACATTCTACTTCTACCATATGTTTGACGTTTACTATAACCAATATGTTTTTATAATAATAATTTCTTGTGTGCATGGTGTGTATATGCATCAGTTAGTCTTACCTCCTTACTATTCTGCGTGCCCATCAAGCCTAATCCTCACCTTTTTATAGAAACTCTCCCTCTCCATGTGATTTCAATGAGGCTGTCAAACACCCTCAATCACAGGTGGGCACTTTAAATGAAGTAGTCTAGGCCATGCTATTCATTCCCTGAAGTCTTCCCAACAAGAAATAGTTCTTTCCTATTCTATCATGAGCTGTAAAGACATAACCCCAGAGCTGCCAAGATGTTCCCCAATAATGAAAGAAGTATATCTGAAGAGGTTAATGACTACAAAAAGAGTCCCACACACAGACATATGCAGAAATGTAAGATGAAGACATAGAGGTCCTGATGTCTTGAGTCCCTGATCCCAGTCTAATCTGAGAACAGACCCATTCATTCATGCCTTTTCTGGTAACATGAACCAATAAAGTCTCCCTTTTTCTTCCATTTAAGATGGATTACTGTTGGTTATAATTAAAAGAATTCTTCAGATCAACTCAAGAACAGGAACATGTTCGTTTCCTCGATTGAACCCTCCACATGGTAAGCATCTAATAAACATTGCTGAACTGATTCCTATCCTCTGGTGGCTCTAACCAAGACCCAGTAAGAGAAAAAGTCCTGTATAGAAAATCAGGATCTGAATTCAAGACCCAATAGTCAAACTGTGTGACCTTGAGCAAGGCACTACACATCCTTGACCCTGGTAATCCCACCTGAAAAACAAGAAGGTTGAGTTACATCATTCAAGTATCTTCTAGGTCTAAAATTCTATGAATATATATCAATAGTTCTTAGCTAAAAATTATTGTCAACTGTCACTGTTTCCACTACTCTCCAGGCTCTATTTGGGGTCTGTTTAAGGCTTTGCCCTTTTCTGTTAAAGTCTTTCTTTGTTTATGAGTACATGTTTTGGCACTCTGGCCTTCAGGTTCAGGCTATTTCCTGAAACTGTTAGCCCTCATCCCAATTCCCTTTGAAACTGGACTATTTCTACTGAAACTATGCTGGCCTTTTCTCTGGTTCTAGATCAGACTGTCTCACTGAAACTGTGCTTCAGGATTCAGTTTGACTTATTTGGGAGCAGGCTGTTATGCTAAAACTGTGCTGTTCGGCCTCAACCTGATTCCTTTAGGACCTGGATATTTCTCTGAAACTCTGCTTCAGCTTTGGGACTGGTCTGCTCTTAAAGTGGGACACTGGTATCTGGCTGGCAGGCTGTTTGGGCCTTTGCTCTAAAGAAAAGCCTCTGATAAATGGAAATCCCAGTTGTCTAAATACTTTCAGGCATCCAGTCCTCTCCTCATGCACATCTGTAACTAAATGGATTGCTATGACTAAACGTAATTTAGAATATCAATGGCTACTATGGAGAACTTTTGAAGTCCTCAAATCTACTTTTTCCTAAAGTCAAACTGGACAACTATAACTCTGAAATTAGCAACACTGGATGGAACATATATTTCTTTTCTTTTTCTTTTTTGTGGGAGAGAGAGAGAAGAATAGATAGGGCGAGACAGATAGGAAGGAAGAAAGATGAGAAGTATCAGTTCTTCATTGCAGCACCTTAGTTGTTCATTGATTGCTTTCTCATATGTGCCTTGACCAAGGGTCTACAGCAGTGTAGTTGGACCCTTGCTCAAGCCAGCGACCTTGGGCTCAAGCTAGCGCCTTGGGCTTCAAACTAGAGACCTTTGGGTTCAAGCCAGCGACCATGGAGTCATGTCTATGATCCCACACCCAAGCCAGCGACCCCGTGCTCAAGCTGGTGAGCCCCAGCTCAAGCCAGATGAGCCCACGCTCAAACCAGCGACTCCAAGGCTTTGAACCTGGGCCTTCTGCATCCCAGGCCAATGCTCTATCCACTGCACTACCACCTGGTCAGGCTGGAATATATATTTCAATTGGTATTCCAAACGTTACTATGAGTCTAAAATTGCCCCTTTGCAGAATAAAGTGTTGAGATTAACTGAGGCAAATAAGCACGAACAGAAAGGAAAAAATGGCTTCCGAAGCTTCATGTCCCTCTCGGTCAGCTTCTGTCTCAGGCTCCGCCTCCAGTGCCATCTTGTTTTCCCTACTGGCTTCTTTGTCTCTGGCTCCCTCTCTGGTTCCATCTTCCACCTCCTCTGAACCTGTCCTCACTCCAGCCTTTGAGCTTATCAGAACCTGTCCCTTTAAAACTAAGCCTTCTGAGGAACCTAAGGAACCCCAAGTTTCGCTGGACTAAGGCTGAATTACAAACCCTAAAGAGTTTCCTAAAGAAACTGAGCATGCTCAAGATTTGGTGAGGGATTTAACAGTTATTCAAACTTGTCCGCCTGGTTTCTCTGAACACTCGCTGGAGACCTCCACCACGCAATTACAATAGCCTTTCCTAGCCTGTTGACTGGAACAAAATTCAGGCTTGCCTACAAAAGCCTGATGAAACTGTTCTTAATTATTACACTCGACATCAGATTGTTTTCAAAGAAAATTCTACTCTTCCTTCAAATGTTGGCTCCATTCGGGTGACCTTTAACTCTATGCTTATTAACAGGCTGAACTGAGATTTCTCTTTTGTTAAAAGGACCAAGATAGAAAGGGAGATCATGTTCACTCTAGACTTGGTTAACTTAGCAAATCAGCTTGCTCACACCGTAGGTGAATCACCTAGAAAATCGCAAAAAATCTTCATTTTCAGCTCTGACAAATGAAGGCTCCTAAGAAAAACCAAAAAGCTCCTACCTTCTGCCTTATTGCAAAGCGTTAGGACATTTTAAAAAAAATTGTCATAATTTAAGCACTTCAGATACCTTCCGCCTTTGAACCCACTCTTCCAGTGTTCTAATCCTCAATGACGGGGCTCCAAGAAACTACAAGGGCTGTTCCCAATCTCCCCTCTGTCACCTTGGAGAAACCACTATCTTGACTGGAAATGGATCTCTCTCTGTCCTTACTGACCCTGGAGTCACACTCCCAATGCTCAACCCCACTGCTACACAGCAGCCCTTGCCTTGGAGTGCTGAAACAATTGAAACAGTGGCAATTACTAATAAACACAACAGGTTCCTGTCTCTGAACCTACCACTTTGAAAAATATTCACCCTTTTCTCCTTCGTTCCTCTACTTTTACTCATTTACTAGGTCAAGACTTCTTAGAAAAGTACTATGCTGGCATTTCTTTCTCCCTAAAAGGGGAAATACTTCTACAGTTTGACAGTAGCCATCAAAATAGTCAATCAAATGAACTAAATAACCCTTTGACATCTTTTATTTGGTTCATTTCTGGTGGCACAATTGCTAAATCTGGAAGCACTGATCATTTGTCCCTATTGGGTCAGCTGCCATCCTTTTTGTGGGAAAAATTTTCAACTGATACTGGCAGAATCCACAGTGTACCTCTTATTAAGATTCAAATAAAGCCTGACCAGGCAGTAGCATAGTGAATAGAGCATCGGACTGGGACACAGAGGACCCAGATTCAAAACCTCAAGGTCACCGGCTTGAGCACTGGCTCATTCAGCATGAGCATGGGATCACCAGCTTGAGCATGGGGTCGCTGGCTTGGGCGTGGAATCATAGACCTGACCCCACGGTTGCTGGTTTGACCCCAAGGTCACTGGCTTGAGCCAGTCATTTGCTCTGCTGTAACTCCCGGTCAAGGCACATATTGAGAAAGCAATCAATGAACAACTAAGGCATTGCAATGAAGAATTGAAGCTTCTCATCTCTCTTCCTTCCTGTCTGTCCCTCTCTCTGTCTCTGTCACACACACACAAAAAAGATTCAAATAGATTTCTCAAAATCCCTTCCCAGAATCAATCAATTCCCCATAAGTAAAGAGGCTCTTCAAGATATAAAGCCCACAGGCCCTGGCCGGTTGGCTCAGTGGTAGAGCATCGGCCAGCGTGTGGAAGTCCCGTGTTCGGGACTTCCCAGTCAGGGCACACAGGAAAAGCGCCCATCTGCTTCTCCACCCTTCCCCCTCTCCTTCTTCTCTGTCTCTCTCTTCCCCTCCTGCAGCCAAGACTCCACTGGAGCAAAGTTGGCCCAGGCACTGAGGATGGCTCCATGGCCTCCGCCTCAGGCGCTAAAATGGCTCTGGCCACAAGGGAGCAATGCCCCACGGGCAGAGCATAGGAGCATCGCCCCCTGGTGGGCATGCCGGGTGGATCCGGTCTGGTGTATGCAGGAGAGTCTGTCTGTCTGCCTCCCCACCTTCACTTCAGAAAAATACCAAAAAAAAAAAAAAAAGATATAAAGCCCACAGTAGAGGATTACAAAACCCAAGACTGTTGCAATGCAACAGCAACTGAATGGAATGAGAGTTTAAACTGATTGAATTTGGAAAGTTTTATTTATTGGCTAGTGGTCTGTTTGCTGCACCGAGAAAGCAACGAATAGCAATGAGCTCGGGGGGAGAGGGGTATATATAGGCAAAAATTGTAAGATTATAGTTATTTTAGTATATTTGTATAATATTTTTGTATAAGTATATATTGTTTTCACAAGGACTTCATTATGACATGCACTAGTCCCTGTAACACTCCCATTTCACCTGTGAGAAAACCCATTGACCCTGATACTCTTCTCCCCACCATTACTAATGAAGCCCCTCTTGAAAGTTTAACACTGATGCATCCTCTGATCCATCATGATGATCTGCAGGAAACTCTTTTGGCTAATGCAGATTTCTCATGGTTTAATGATGGTTCACATTTAAAAAGTAAAAATGGTAAGTACTCCATTGGATATGCTATCGTAACTATTGATGTCATCGAGGCAGCACCTCCAGCCCAACAGGCTGAATTACTTGGGCTTCTACTTTAGCCAAGAGCAAAAGCGCCAACATTTATGCTAACAGGAGATAACCTTTCAGAGTATGTAGTTCATGGTTTTGGAATGTTAGAGAAGCAATGTGGCTTCCTTACTCCCCTCGGAAATAAAATTTTAAATGGTCCATATTTTCAGAAACTATTGGATGCTACACTGTTACTTGCTGCTTTAGCTATCACTAAGATCCATGGGAATTCTAAACTAAAGCTAAGGGTAATCACTTTGCTGACATTTCTTCAAGGAATCAGCAGCAGTCAAACCTTGTTATGGTCCAAAGGGATATTTTCCCAACTGATAACTTAGAAAAACTGGCGAGAGAAACCCAACAACTGTCCTCAGAAAAGGAAAAACAAGACTGCAACAAAATGAATAGTCATGCACCAGGTAACAATGTTTCAGTCAACAACAGACTATGTGGCAATGGTCCTGTAAGATTATAATGGAGATGAAAAATTCCTATCACCTAGTGACATCGCAGCCTTCATAGCATAGTAGCATAACACATTACTCATGTGTTTGTGGTGATGAGGTGTAAACAAACCCACTACACTCCCAGTTGTATCAAAGTACACAGTACATACAATAATGTATAGTATATAATACTTGATAACAGTAAACAATTATGTTACTGGTTTATGTATTTACAATACTTTTTACTATTGTTCAAGAGTGTGCTCTTTCCACTTACAAAAAAAGTTTGCATTGTTTATTGCCTTTGGCTAAGATCAAGTGTAGTATCTGTCATCAGTTGAATATCTGGTATGTCCTCTATCTGAGGACAATATATTAAATGGATTTTTGGAGCAGGGAGACAGAATAGGAGCTTGCTCTGTCTACTCCACACATCTACCCGGTGTTGCAGTACTTCTGGGAACGGTATAACCCCTCCTCCAAAAAAAGTTTGCTGTAAAACAGTATGCCGTGTTACACTGGCAGCAGCCTCATACATCTCCTATTTATCATGTCCCCTGATTGAATCATTTTCTCTTGTACTTGATTATTAATTTCATGTGGTTTTGTACAGAAACATGCTGTACAGGCTTGCAGCCTATGAGTACAGCTATATTGTATAGCCTAGGTGTGCAGTAAGCTATATACCATCTATGCTTGTATAAGTGCACTCTATGATGTTCTCATGATAAAATCACCTAAGAACATTCCTCAGAACATATCCCTATTGGTAAGCAGAACATAAGAAAACCAAATAATAACCCAGTACAACCAGATAATAACCTACCAGATGTTCTAAAATTTCCACTCCTGCCTATGGTACATGCATTAAACTACTGGTCCACTGAAAAAATGATAGCATTCATGAATCAATATTGGTGGGGATATATTAATAAGGCTGCAAAAAGCTCCTACCTCACTTGACCCACTTGTCCAAAAGACAATTTAGGGAAGGCTGTTCTCTCTGCTCTTAAGTATTTTAAATTGCCTAATGGACCATTTGAGGTTTGGCAAATGGATTTCATAAAGCTCTCCCATCTCATGGATATAAATATGTTTTAGCCATGGTGTTTATGATTTTTCACTACAGACCACTGCCTCTTCTATAGCTTTAGAAAAGATTATCCCTACCTGGGGAACCCCTCCGGAACTCCATAGACATCAGGAAACCCATTTTATCTATTGGGTGCTTTGACAAAACTGTGCTGTTCAGCCAGTTTTACAACACTTGCACTGTGCTTACTATTCTCAATCCTCAGGTTTAGTTAAGTGCACTAATGACATTACCAAGACTCAACTGTCAAAATTTGTAGACTCTCCCAGTACCCTTGCCAAAAGCAGATCCACCTCCTTTGGAGCTCATAAAGTCTCACCCTTCAAGATAGTCACCTGACCTCCTATGCACTTGGCTCCTACCTCTTTCAATCCATGGTTGATTTAAAAAAAAACTTCAATATTATCAAGGTCTAATGTCTTCTATTAAAAATAAACATGTTTTGGTAGAACAATCTTTTCACAGTATACTCTCAGAAACAAAGACCTTGGGCACCACACTTTACAACCTTGAGATTTCATCTATTGGAAAAACAACTCCAGAAATACTCTCTCCAACGTTGCTTGAAAGGCCCCTATTAGGTGCTACTAACCAACCTTTGCGCTTTCAAACTCCAGGATTCACACGACACATCTAAAGAAAGCACCTAAGGATGTGCACAAAGTAAAGATTTCTCAGAACTAAAGCAGACACTATCTGACCGGACAGGTTTCCCAAGATGTCCAGACCAGGGCTTTATACCTTTTCTCGCTGTTGTTTCTTCTCTTTCATGGACAGAAAATGCTGTTCCCACATTTCCTAATCCCCTGCAAAAGGGATAAACCTCTTCCTTTGATTTTATGGCCGTTCAGAAATAGTCTCATAATGATCCCGTGACAATTAATCTCTCACTTGCTTTTCTGAAGACTTAAAGTCCACAGAAGTTGTTTTTTCATCTAGATAATTAACTGACTTAATTCTTGTCCAAAATTCAGAGACTCTGAATTTACCACCAGGCTAATTACTGATAAAATATTTTCTTCCCAATAGTTCTCTTTTGAGATAATAATACATACTGTTTAGTTGCTTCATGTTTTATTCCCACATTATTTCTTCCCAAAGTGTTTGTTTAATTCTTTCTGTTCTAAGTGTGCCTTATTAGCCATATTCATTATTCTAAGATACGGGCTTTAAATGAGAAATGCCTGAGATCTCCCTCTACCTCTCACTGTTACTCGAATCTGACAATAGGCACCTCTAAATATTTTTTATTTAATGATTGGTTTTTAGAGAAAGGAAGGGAGAGGGAAAGAAAGAGAGAGACATCAATTTTTTGTTCCATTTATTTATGCATTCATTGGTTGATTCTTGCATGTGCCTCAACCAGTGATCAGGTCCACAACCTTGGTATATCGGGACAATGCTCTAACCAATTGCGCTACCCAGCCAGGGCCATGATGGGCTTCTAATCTGTGAACTTTCCCTCCAACATGGGACACACACCCAGGAAAGGTAAACCCTGGCTTCGAAGAACAAAAGGCCACTGAAACAGAAAATACCTGACTCTTAAATCAGCAATACTTTCAGAGAAAGATCTTGATCAAAAAGGAGAAATGTAAAAAAAAAAAAAAAAAAAAAAGGTAATAAATAGAAAACTCATTTAAAGTGAAATAGGGAAACACTTCCAGAAGAGGGAGTTCTCATGTCCTATGCTGATCACAAAGAACAAGCCAAACTGTTAACAGCCCTTATTACTCCTTTTTCCTCCATAAAAGGGTTTTCTCGTTCTAGTTTTAGTAGACTTGCATGTAGCCTACCATGGTTGCACATTCGCAGTTGTAACTCCTTGTTCCCAAATAAACCCGTTTTGCTAGAGAAACAACTGGCTGTTTGTTTATGGTCAACAAAATCAAATTAAAGACAACCTATATAAATATAGACATCCCATAGTCATTGACTAGGAGACTTAATATTGTTAAGATGACAATAGTACACAACAATCTACAAATTCAATGCTCCCTATCAAAATCCCAATGTCGCCCGGGCGCTGGGGATGGCTCCTTGGCCTCTGCCCCAGGCGCTAGAGTGGCTCTGGTCGCGGCAGAGCGACGCCCTGGAGGGGCAGAGCATTGCCCCCTGGTGGGCAGAGCATCGCCCCTGGTGGGCATGCCGGGTGGATCCCCGTCGGGCGCATGCGGGAGTCTGTCTGACTGTCTCTCCCTGTTTCCAGCTTCAGAAAAAAAAACAACAACAAAATCCCAATGTCATTTTTTGCAGAGATAGAAAAACTTATCCTAGGCTCTAACCAGTTGGCTCAGTGGTAGAGCATCAGTCCAGCATGTGGATGTTCCAGGTTCAATTCCTGGTCAGAGCACAGAGGAGAAGCGATCATCTGCTTCTCCACCCTCCCCCTTCTCTTCCTCTTTCCCTCCCACAGCCATGGCTCTATTGGCTCAAGCGAGTTGGCCTCATGTGCTGAGGATGGCTCTGTGGCCTCTGCCTCAGGTGCTAAAAAATGGCTCTGTTCCTGAACAATGGAGCAATAGCCCCAGATGAACAGAGCATTACCCTCTAGTGAGCTTGCCAGGTGGATCCAGTTGGGATGCATGTAGGAATCTGTCTCTCTGCCTCCTCTCCTCTTACTAAAATTAAAAAAGAAAATTATCCTAAAATTCATACAGAACCTCCAGGGACCCCAAATAGCCAAACCAATCTTGGAGAGAAAAAAAATCAAAGTTGGCCTGGCCTGTGGTGGCACAGTGGATAAAGCGTCGACCTGGAATGTTGAGGTCACCAGTTCAAAGCCCTGGGCTTGCCCGGTCAAGGCATATATGGGAGTTGATGCTTTCTACTCCTCCCCCTTCTCTCTCTCTCTCTCTCTCTCTCCCTTTTCTAAAATGAATAAAATAAAATCTTTTTTTTTTTTAAAAAAGCAAACCAAAGTTGGAGGACTCACACTTCCGGACTCCAAAACCTACTACAAAGGTAAAGTAATCAAAACAGTGTGGTAATGGCATAAAGACAGACATAGACACCAGTGTAAGAGAACAGAAAGCTCAGAGATAAGCATCCATGTCTAACCGGTGGTGGAGCAGTGGATGGAGCATCAACCTGCGACACTGAGGTCCCCAGGTTCAAAACCCCAAAGTTGCTTGCTTGAGAACAAGCTCATACAGCTTGAGCACAGGGTCACTGGTTTGAGCATGGGATCATCAACATGATCCCAAGTTGGTGGCTTGAGCCCATAGGTTGCTGGCTTGAGCTCAAGAGTGCTGGCTGGAGCCCCCCAGTCAAGGCACATATGAGAAGCAATCAGTGAACAACTAAAAATGACACAACTATGAGTTGATGCTTCTCATCTCTCTCTCTTCCGCTGTCTCTCTCTAAAAAAAAAAATTTTGGGCCCTGGCCGGTTGGCTCAGCAGTAGAGCGTCAGCCTAGCGTGCGGAGGACCCGGGTTCGATTCCCGGCCAGGGCACACGGGAGAAGCGCCCATTTGCTTCTCCACCCCTCTGCCGCGCTTTCCTCTCTGTCTCTCTCTTCCCCTCCCGCAGCCAAGGCCCCATTGGAGCAAAGATGGCCCGGGCGCTGGGGATGGCTCTGTGGCCTCTGCCTCAGGCACTAGAGTGGCTCTGGTCGCAACATGGCGACACCCAGGATGGGCAGAGCATCGCCCCCCGGTGGGCAGAGCGTCGCCCCTGGTGGGCGTGCCGGGTGGATCCCGGTCGGGCGCATGTGGGAGTCTGTCTGACTGTCTCTCCCTGTTTCCAGCTTCAGAAAAATGAAAAAAAAAAATTTTTTTTAATTAAAAAAAATAAGCATTCACATAAATGGTCAAATGACTTTCAAACAAAGGTGCTAAGAACATTCAATGGAGAAGGACAGTCTCTTCAACAAATGGTTCTGGGAAAACTGGATATCCACATACAAAAGAATGAAGTTGATCCCTACACCATATATAACAATGAACTCAAAATAGATTAAACATCTAAATGTAAAAACTAAAACTACAAAACTCTTAGAAGAAAACAGAGGAAAAGCTTTATGATGAATCTGACCACAATTTCTTGGATATGACACCAAAAGCACAGGCAGTAATGGAAACATAGATACAGTAGTGTCCCCTTATCTTTGGTTTCACTTACAGTTTCAGTTACCCACCATCAACCATGATCCAAAAATACTAAGTGAAAAATTGCAGAACTAAACAATTCATAACTTTTAAATTGTAGGCCATTCTAAGTAGCGTGATGAAACCTCATGCCATGCACTCGATCCTGTCCAGGAGGTGAATTATCTCTTTGTCCAGCGTCTCCACATTGCATGCACTACCCACCTGTTAGTCACTTAGTAGCCCTTCCGGTTACCAGATTAACTGGCATGGTAGTGCAGGCTTATGTTCAAGTAACCCTTATTTTACTTAGGTAATGGCCCTAAGTACCAAGGGTAGTGATACTGGCAATTCAGGTATGACAAACAGAATTCACAAAGTGCTTCCTTTAAATGGAAAGGTAAGCATAGGGAAAAAAACATACTATATATAGGATTTAGTATCACCTGTAATTTCAGACATCCACTGGTTGTCTTAAAACCTAAGCCCCATAGTTAAGGGGGGACTACTGTAAATGAAACTTCATCAAAATTAAAAACCTTTATGTATCAGAGTACTATAACAGAGTGACAAGGCAAACCATGAAATGGGAGAAAGCATTTGAAAACCATGTAACATAAGATATTAACATCCAGAATATTTAAGAACTACAACTGAAAGAAATCTATTAAAAATAGGCAAAGTGCTTGAATAGACATTTCTCCAAAGAAGACATAAAAATAACAAATAAGCACATAAAAAGATGTTCAATTATTAGGGAAACGCAAATCAAAACCACAATAAGATATCACTCGCATCCATTTAGATCACGGTTCCCCAAACTTTTTACACAGGGGGCCAGTTCGCTGTCCCTCAGACCGTTGGAGGGCCAGACTATAAAAAAAATATGAACAAATCCCTTTGCACATTGCACATATCTTATTTTAAAGTAAAAAAACAAAACAGGAACAAATACAATATTTAAAATAAAGAACGAGTAAATTTAAATCAACAAATTGACCAGTATTTCAATGGAAACTATGCTCCTCTCACTGACCACCAATGAAAGAGGTGCCCCTTCCGGAAGTGCGGTGGGGGCCGGATAAATGGCCTCAGGGGGCCGCATGCGGCCCGCGGGCCATAGTTTGGGGACCCCTGATTTAGATGGCTATTACAACCACATTTTTTAAGAAGCAGAAACTAGGTATTGGCAAGGATATGGAAAAATTGAAATTCTTGTACATTTTTGGTGGAAATATAAAAATGATACAGGCACTATGGAAAACAGTACGGTAGTTTCTCAAAAACTATATACACAGAATTACCAGATGATAATTCTATTCCTAGGTATATGCCCAAAGGATTAGAAACAGGAGTCTAATCCTAGATATAACACAAGAGAACTGAAAGCAGAGACACAGATACTTACACACCAATGTTCATAGCAGCTTTATTCACAAGTCAAAAAGTGGAAACCCAAGTGTACATCAAAAGATGAATTGATAAACAAATGATAGCTACACATATGATGGAACAGTATTCATTCATAAAAAGAAATTAAATACTGGTATGTGCTACAACATGAATGAAAACATGCTCAGTAACATAAGCCAGACCAAAAGGACAAATATTGTCTGATTCCATTTATACATATATGAGGTATATAGTCAAATTCATAGAGACAGAAAGCAGAATAGAGGTTACCAAGAGCCAGAGGGAGGGGTATAAGTGGGATGATAAAAACGTTCTGGAAATAAATAGTAGTGATGGTTATACAGCAATTTGAATGTACTTAATGCCACTGAAATAAATATACACTTAAAATGGGTAAAATGTACATTTTATGTAATAAAAATAATTTTTAAATATTGAGGTGAAGAATTAAACCAATTAAAACAGATTACCCAACACAGAAATCAGCTATGGTTTCTGAGAAAGCAAATCAATAAAAACAATAAGTGCTTTGTGGAACAAACACAGAATCATTACCTACAGTCCTATAACACTGTCTCATTGGAGCTTAAATATTTCAGTATGTCTAAATGTACCAAAAGATTTTCTTTTCATAAGGTTCCCTCCCTCAATCCATAGTACACCCTAAGTGCTTTTTCCCTTTCCCAAACCAAAAAGTAAAACAAAGCCCCCTCCTTCCTGGCTCTCCTCATGACAACAGGATGGCTGCAGCAGTACCAGATGTCATGTCTACACGTCCCCACCCAGAAAGGACACTGCCCTCTGCACAGAACCACTCTGCATCAGGCTCTATCGCTCCCAGAAGACAGGCAATCCTACAGAGTGGAGCCTTGACCATGAGTCAGTAAGTTCTTTAACAGGACAGAGTCTGTCATAAAGGCACTGAATCTCACATCCAAGGAGAGGAAAGGAGCCATTTTCATTTTTCACACAGCTGACTATCCAGTTTCCCTTGAACAAGTTCAACTGAGGTATAGTTTGTAAATGTATGGCTGGGGAGAGAAGAAAACAGAAGTGAGTGGCTGACAAATGGGATAAAGAAAAAGATGATATTTAAAGTAACTACAGGGAAAAGAAATGTAGAGAGATAGAAAGAATACATTGACAGTAAGTCAAAGAGTCCTCAAAATTCCCCGAGAGCATCACAATCAAATGAGAAAAGGGACAAACAAGAGAACCACTAACTGGAATTGGTGATTTTCTGAGGGATTTCAGGGAGGAAGCAAACAAGTATCACTTTATTAGCGTCATAATCACTTGTTTGTTTTAACAGTATCAAATCATCAGAAGGTTCAATTAGATAACTGATGTCCAAGAAGCTGAACGGGTAGCAGGGGACAACTTTATTCTTGGGGATTTATTGCTCTCAAGCATGTATCAAATTTCTAAAAAATTTTTGAAAAGGCAACCTATGGAGGAAATAATTCCCTATACTGAAAAGGGTGCAGAAAAATAAACACCTTCACTGTCCTGGCAATAATTTCAAACATCCAGCTGCTCAGAAGTAGGAGATTAGATAAATTATAGTATATCCACACTGTGGAACAGCAGTCATTAAAACAATAAACATTCCAGACATAAGAAAATGTTCACAGTATAATAGATTTAAAATAAAAGGTTGTAAGACAGTGGCCCTAGCCAGTTGGCTCAGTGGTAGAGCATCGGCCTGGCGTGCAGGAGTCCCGGGTTCGATTCCCGGCCAGGGCACACAGGAGGAGCACCCATCTGCTTCTCCACACCTCCCCCTCTCTTTCTTCTCTCTCTCTCTTCCCCTCCCGCAGCCAAGGCTCCATTGGAGCAAAGTTGGCCCAGGCGCTGAGGATGGCTCTGTGGCCTCTGCCGCAGGTGCTAGAGTGGCTCTGGTTGCAACAGAGCAATGCCCCAGATGGGCAGCGCATTGCCCCCTGGTGGGCGTGCCGGGTGGATCCTGGTCGGGCGCATGCGGGAGTCTGTCTGACTGACTGCCTCCCCGTTTCCTACTTCAGAAAGATACAAAAAAAAAAAAAGGTTGTAAGACAGTATCTATGGTATAGCCCTAAATTTATTTTATTTTTTTAAGTGAGGGGGGAGGGAGGGAGGAAGAAAGAGAGAGAGATAATGAGAGAGAGAGATATGGAGGGGGAGAAAGAGAGAGAGAGGGATGAGAAGCATCAACTCATAGTTGCAGTACCATAGTTGTTCATTGATTGCTTTCACATATGTGCTTTGACAGAAGGGGGGGGGGGGGCTCCAGCTGAACCATTGACCGCTTGCTCAAGCAAGTGACCTTGGGCTCAAGCCACCAACTTTGGGCTTCAAGCCAGCAACCTTGGGATTGTATTGATGATCCTATGCTCAAGCCAGTGAGCCCTGCTCAAGCCAGCGACCTTGGGGTTTCAAACCTGGATCCTCAGCTTCCTAGGCCAATGCTCTATCCACTGTGCCACCACCTGGTCAGGCCTAAATTTATTTTAAGTGACTAGTTAGATGTATAACATATACAGAAAAAAATACTGGTTATATATACTAATATGTTGAGAAGGGTTATCTCTGGGTAACAAAATAAAATACACCTTCTTTCTTTTGTATATTTTTCTATGTTTACTAATATTTTTATAATGAATATGTATCTTATATAATCAGAGAAAATGTTACATAAAAAAGGAAAAGTTCAAATATATTCAACATATTGAATTCATAATACAGAGAAGAACAGAATACATTATACTTTAGAAAAAATTCCAACAATAAAAAAAAAGAACCTTTTCTTGGCGCTTCTAAAGGTTTAACCTTGAGCTCTCTGGAAAAGTCACTCATCCAAAACACAGCTTCCTCAAAGATGTCAAATGAGAGAGGTACTGTTGGGGTAAGTTCAAATTTCATTGCTATTATCTGCTACAAGGTTTCTGAATTATTGTTGGTAACTGTAAAACTCCAGGTGAGATGGGTTCATACTGCACTCCTAAAGCTCCCTCCTAAAATTGATCATCTGAAAACTCAGCAATAAACCTTCCTAGCAGGCTCAAGAATGAAAAAGACAAGACAAAAAAAAAGTGTATTCATGATGTCACAAATTTTTAACCAAATATTAGATTTATAGCTTGCCTTTTAAAATACTATCAGGATTGCCTGACCAGGCAGTGGCGCAGTGGATAGAGCATCAAACTGGGATGCCAAGGACCCAGGTTCGAGACCCCGAGGTGCCAGCTTGAACGTGGGCTCATCTGGTTTGAGCAAAAGCCCACCAACTTGGACCCAAGATGCTGGCTCGAGCAAGGGGTTACTCGGTCTGCTGAAGGCCCACAGTCAAGGCACATATGAGAAAGCAATCAATGAACAACTATGTGTCACAATGCACAACAAAAAACTAATGATTGATGCTTCTCATCTCTCCATTCCTGTCTGTCTCTGTCTATCCCTCTCTCTGACTCTCTCTCTGTCTCTGTTAAAAAAATAATAATTTTAAATACTATCAGGATTAACAAAGCAAAATAAAACTCTTCAATAGGTTGGACTCCTAATTAAGCGTTTATTGATCACTCATTATGAGATAGGTCCCAGGGTTATAAACATGAAGACAAAGTTACTTGTCCTGGAGTTCAATCCCCTGAGGCAAAAAGATGCAATTAAGCATGATCTAAAAGAATAAGTGTCATACTAGAGTTGGTCCAACTGCTGTAGGTGTAAGCAGCAGTGCTTATTAATGTAGGACAGAGCTGGGGAAGGCACCAAAGAGATGACATTTGAGCTTTCTAACCTGGCATACCCCAGGCAAAGAAAGGTAGTCACTGCATTCCTGTCATATTGTAACAACCTGAGCAAAGCAACAAAGGGAGGAAAGTTCTAGGCCTGTCTGGAAAAGGGTGAGTTGTCCAGCGTATCTACAGTGAAGAGAATGTGGAGAGAATGCCAGAAACAAAACTCAAGAAGAGTTTAGTCCCACACTTTCTCCTGTACGTGACGATGAAAATGGACGGAACATCTGTCCAATGCTAACATGTCCTTGTTACTCCCCACACTTAAGAGTAAAGCCACACAGACCTCTTAAAAGCATCTTTTCTCCATAGCTGGCCAGTCTGGCCAGAACCCCATCCTAACCCCAAACACTATCATGTAGAGCCCAGCTGCCACTGTCACGAAATGTTCAATAAGTCATCCAGATAATTTGCAATCAAAACAGGACAGAGCAAAGTCTGCTTGTTTATAAACTGGACACTTTCCTTTAATAAGACTTTCTGATTCTGTCCAACATTTTTATCAGCCACTTGGAAAAGACAGAAGATAGGTTTATCAATTGTGTAGATAAAGGTTCAAAGAAAAGATGGTACTATGTGGGATTACAAACTCAAGCTTCAAAAAGACTTGAGAGGCTATACTGATGAGCCAAATACATCTAGCTCTTTTCCCAACTTAGGACCAACAGGGGCAACCCAAATATACTCTTCATCAATGAAGTGTAATGGAAATAAATGTAATATCCTTTTTAAGTGAAACAAATTTTACAGTTATGCTTATTATCAATTTTACAAGCTCAAGGTGGAAGAGATCTAGTTTGATTTTAGTCCATACAAAAGAAAACCTAGAGTTTAGTTGCTATGAGTTCAATATGAGTAATTAGTGAAAAATGGCAAGCTCAAGAAGTCTCCAAAAATCAGGCTTAATGCTACATTAACAAAAATGTCCAATTCTATGGAGATATATTTATAAAACCTTCTATATGCCTGGTACTGAGTTATGTCTGTCAATAATACAAACATAAATATGATATAATCCATAGTTCTAAGAGTTTAAAGCTTAAAGCAGTGTTTTCTTAACCATGGGTCACAAAATCAATTGAGTTGCCACAAATGTTTTTTAATGAAATAGAAATGAATAAAAAATATCAGAGTACACAGTATAAAGTACTCAGTATATACATCACAAACTTTTAACTTTTTCATATATATATATGTATGTGTATATGGGGGGGGCCTCGGGTTACGGCAGTCTCTACATACGACATTTCAAGTTTACAATGCTCACTCCAATAATAACTTGAAAAAAATGAGACATGAGTATTTTGACTTACACCATTAGCGTGGTACTTACGGGCTATGTGGGTGAATTTGTTTGGTTGCATGTAAAGGAAAAATACGTAGTATCGCGTCATATGAGTGAGGGAATTTCGGGCTGAGGACCCTAGTCAGGTCTACAGAGCTGTTATGGATGCCTTGAGATGCTATAGGCAGATTTTGGAAGAGAAGAAGTCACCATCGTTCCAGACTAGCCTGGAATAATCCTTTAAGAAGGTAGAGAGGCCTGCAGCAGATCCTGTACCCTCTGCATCAGCGGCTTCTCGAGATGAAACACCCATAGTACAGGTCGAATCATCTCCAGCATCTCCTGCATGTTTCTTAGGCAATCCTGATTCACCTGACAGAGCATCTCCAGCACCTTCTGCAGGTTCTCCTGCCTCTCCAGCTTCCTCCTCCCAGTGGGTCACTCTCTCCCACCTTGCAATGCCCCTGCCAGTGTGCAAGCCAACAACTGGAATAAAGGTACGGAATTTTTTACATTAATTCTTTGTCATTTCTTTCTGTTAATACAGTACAGTGTATTTATGTTCTTTTCCTTTTTCTGTGGCTTAGTTATGTTTTTATGTCTCAATTATGATTTTACAACTGTGTTAGGATAGGTAAGTGACTTAGGCTAGGGTGTGTTTCGACTTACACCAAAATTTGTGTTATATCACTGTCATAGGAACGGAACTGTGTAATAACCCAAAGACCCCCAGTATATATATGTGTGTATATATTACATTTATATATACACACAAGAAATAATTTTAAAATTTTTATTTATTTATTTTTACAGTGACAGAGAGACAGATAGGGACAGACAGACAGGAACGGAGAGAGATGAGAAGCACCAATCATCAGTTTTTCGTTGCGACACCTTAGTTGTTCATTGATTGCTCTCTCATATGTGCCTTGACCGTAGGACTTCAGCAGACCGAGTAACCCCTTCCTTGAAGTGAGCCTCGCTCAAACCAGATGAGCCCGCGCTCAAGCCGGGGACCTCGGGTCTCGAACCTGGGTCCGCTGCATCCCAGTCCAATGCTGTATCCACTGCGCCACCACCTGGTCAGGCAATTAAATGTATTTCTTACTGTAGACCAGTCAAAAGTTGGAATGACATTTGTCTACTGAACAGGATTAAATACGCCACTCTAAGGTACACAGAATATAAAAGTATAAAATCTTTCCAGTTGGAAAAAGAGAAGGTGTGGTCAAAGGTCTAGAAAAAGATTCACAAAAATAGTGTTATACAAAAGGGGCCTTGATAGGAAAATAATCTGAGAGAGAAAGACAGGAGAAAGCACCCATCTAGAAGGAATAATATGAATAAAGACATAATGAAACAAATAACAAGAAGTGCTTAATAGGTGGCAAATGTCCTGGCACATGGCAGCACAGAAAGTTCAGTTTGGCTAAAGCGTCAAGTACTAGTACGTCAGCAGATGAGGCTTAAAAACCAAATCTGAGCCATAACATGAAAAGTGCTGTGCATAGTAAACACTTGGTGACTGTTAGCTTTGTCAACTACCCTTACTTACTTAGTTCTGGCGCCTTAAACCCTATCTAGGGCCTAGCCAGTTAGCTCAGTCAGTTAAGAGCGTCATCCCAAAACAACAAGGTTGCGGGTTTGATCCTGTCGGGGCACACACAGGAAGCAGGCAAGGAGTGCCTGCCTGAGTGGAACAACAAATGAATGCTTCCCCTTTCCCCTCCCCTCTTTCTCCCTTCCTCTCTCTGTCTCTCTGAAAATAAAAAAGAAATTAAGCCCTGGCTGGATGGCTCAACCAGTTGGAGCATTATACCAGAGCATGAAGGTTGCCGGTTCGATTCCCCAGTCAGGGGATATGCAGGAGCAGCTCCACGTTCCTGTCTCTCTCTCCCTTCCTCTATCAAAAGAAAAAAAAAACTTATACAATTCTAAAATTTTATGAATTACTAAAGGACTACGATGCAAATTATTTGTATGCAGGCACAGAACACAAACTTAAGAAATGAGAGGGTATCTATTCTATTCAATAAAAAAGAAATGCTCTGATCACAACTATTTAACCATAAAATTGTCCCAAAAAGTGGTGAGGGCACTGTGACTAGATGTATTTGAATAAAGGCCACATGCACATATGTCTGAGGTATGATACTAAGTCTACAATATACAGTTCTGCATTTATTATACATGAATTATCCCATCAATTTTGGTTCTCATTCATTAATCAGCAAGAGCTCATGAATGAATTTTGAAGAAACAGATGGAAGCAGGAGGTTGAGACAGTATTCCATTGTAGGTAAGTAGGAAAACCGGAAGCTTCTGCATGACACTTTCCAACATAGTAATTATCTTTACTAGAGTACCCTAACGGTGACATAGCAAATCCACTCTAAGTACCTGGGCCACAGCTAAAATAATTTGGTGATGTATTTAAGTTCCCAGAGCCCTATGTGAAGAAAAAAATCTTGCTTTACCACACCAAATATGTCAAGAGGGGTTATGCAAGAGTCTTGAGAGCATAATCATACACAAGTTTGTTCATTACCGTAGAAGCATAACATTGGAATTAAAACCCTAATAGAGCATATCCAATAATGCTTATATGTTGGGAATAATTTCAGATCAAATGAAATATCTTTATAATAAAGATTAAAAGCACAAGAATTCAAAAAATAATCAAAATACAAACTATTAAAAATTAAAATTAAGCACTGATGTAAAAATATGGCATGAATATAAAGTACTTTCAACCTCAATGACCATTCTTTTGAGACTGTTATGCTTCAGAAGGTATCTAAAAACGCGAGATAGAAAATGGTTTCATGTTTACAATTTAGCTTAATGTTTCTAAAGCACATTTTCTTAAAACACTGCATGATCAAATGAACTGTAATATTTGAAGTCTATAGAATATTGCGGCATATTGCCTTTTCTATTAAAAATGTTGATAATTTCCAGTTGTTCACTTCCTGTTTGCTTTATGAAATGACGGATCAAAACAAAGACTTTGGTTTGGGAAGGTGCTCAATAAATGTTTGCTAAATTCAATTTCTTTCCTCCCTACTAACAATTTCTTTAAAAGAGGGCAATAGTATTCAACATATTTCTCAGGGCTGTTTAAAAACCTGCCTTCTGATATGTCATGCCTTAAATCTGTACTCATTATCAGTGCAAATCATTACATTGAGGAAAACACTAAATACTATGTAATCTTATAAAAATGTTTAACATAGAAACAAAATTCCTTAAATACAACTATCCAATCTATTGAAAAGTCTGTAAAGGATGCCTTATCTTTTAAGCCAGAGACACACACTTCTGAAAAACTCCTTTCAAAGGCAACACTGGATAATCAAAGAAACTGAGGCTCCAAATCGCAATGTCCTAAAATCAAATCTCAATTTAGGACTTACTGGCTTTAGTACCTTACTTAAGTCTCAACTAAAGTTTCTTTCTCAGTTGTTTAGAACAGAGGGGAGAGGTAATAATTATGGTGTAAGGTTCAAGAAGAAACATATTGTAGAAGTTCCTCATAAACACTAAACCAATACACATCAAGCACATCCTCACTTTTCAGAACAAAATTAAGTCCTGGGGAGGTGCCACCATTCTACTCCTGGTGGATGTGTTTGTCTCTAAGAGGCTGGGGCCCCTCAGGGGCTTGAAAGGCTAGGAATGCCTCATGGAGCAAGTAACTAAAGAGCCCACCACCCTCATCATATTTCACTGAGTTGTACCCCCTTTACCAATAGATTTAGTGAAATTTTGTAAACACTGGTTCTTTCAGTTCCCACAGAAATTTTTTAAGTTGAATTTATTTTAAAGAATTGAAGCTTAAAAAAAAGAAAAAAACACTGTTGGGTGCCCCCCCCCAATCTGGAGAAAATATAACAAAAAGAAATCAGGTAAAAATAAGACAGAAAATATGCGTTGCTTTTTAGTTTATATTTTTTAAGATTTTATTTATTGATTTTAGAGAGAGGATAGACAGAGAAAAGTGGGGGAAGGAGTTGGAATCATCAACTTGTAGTAGTTGCTTTTCTTTCTCGGGCAAGCCCGGGGCTTCAAACCAGAACCTCAGCATTCCAGGTGGACACTTCATCCACAGCACCACCACAGGTCAAACTACTTTTTAAATTAGAAAAATAAATATGATATTACAAAACCAAAATATAAGGCATTCTGGTTGGTAATGAGAAAAAAAATTGTCAAGGTCTACTAAGTGGAGGTTAGGAAAGAATAAGCAACAAATGCCCTGAATTATTTTAAAATTTACCTCATGAATAACTGCCTCTCATTTAACAGGCAGTATGTCCTTCTCTATGCCCATGCTTCTCTAGGCCCCTCCTCAGAAAATAACAATTTTTCTAAAGCTAAACTCACATTCCTAGGAAATCAAGAACTGTGGTACGGATAATGGGTTAGCAAGCAGAGACAGAAATCTGTGTTCCAAGGTGGTCATTTTTTTAAAATTTACCTATTAAAACAATCATACCACTGAAAGAAGTAAGAAGAGAGTTGCTTTGTTTGGCAAAAAAAGCAACTAAATAAATAAGAATAAATAAGATGACCTTGTGAAGCAACTTCCACTGCAAAGATGTCGAACCTTTGTTGCTATACTACTTCAGGAGTTTATTATTTAGAAACATTGCTGTTTGTCGCTGGCATTTGCTGCTGCAATTAAGAGGAGAGGGAAAGTATTTTCTTGGTCTTTGGTTCCCGTCTTTGGTAGTATGGGTGCAATCAATATAGAAAAAGACAGATGTTTCATAAAAATACCTGGATTTTTCTCACCTAAGTACTTTAGAACAAGAAGCTTTCTGGAAAGGTAAAATAAAAAAATGAAAAGATGCAAAGCTTTCCAAGTATTTGCAGCAACAGAAAGGAAAGCAGTCTCTAGCAGGGGAAGAGACAAGGAGTCAGAGTACGGAATAAAGGGTTCAGTAAGGAACAGCCCCCTATAATACTAGAAAAGAACAGCAAGTGAGTCGAGCACATCACAATTGCTGAAGGACAGAAGAAGGACTAGCAGCCTCTGAGATCCAGTTTCTTCATCTGTATCATGAAAATAGCGTTAGTGTTGCTCTGGGAATCTACGCAGTACAACATAAGTGAGAATCCCCAGCACAATGACTGAATAACTGTTTTGATCCTCAAAAAAGGGCCGTTTTCTCCCCTTCCTCTGAAGTCTATCACAGAATACTAAATTGAAAGGAAAGCTCAGATATCACCTTGTCCCAAGTTAGTAAATCAAATAATTTTAAAATATTTCAACGTGCACAGAATTTCTAAATTATAAAAAAAAAAAAAATTAAAAGGTAGAGAGATATTACTACGATATCTCAGAAACCTTACCAATGTCAAGCCTTACCAGTGCAGAGGAAAAACTCTTTGCACTGCTGCAACAAGGCTCTTTCCCTCACCAACATCCGGGCAATCCCCCCCAGTGGTAGAAAACACAAATAAGTTTCCCCTCCTTGCGGTACGGATAATGGGTTAGCAAGCAGAGACAGAAATCTGTGTTCCAAGGTGGTCATAAAAATCAAAGCTGAAACTCAAAAACATTCTCTCAGAGGAATAATAATAATGGTCAGATTTTCAAGTTAGCAATTAAAACAATCATACCACTGTAAATGGACTACTTTTCTCATTTTATGAACAATATTTAAGCTACATTTAAATTAAACTGGATTTTATGAACAGGCCTAGGAGTGCAGCCTGACATGCCCATGGGGAAAAAATGTATCCTGAGTTTTGAAAAATTTAGACAAGAATTTTCAGATCAAAACTGCAGAAGGGACAGTAGAAGAAAGCAATGAAAGAAGTAAGAAGAGAGTTGCTTTGTTTGGCAGAAAAGGCAACTAAATTATACTAAATCACAGCTATCAATGTCTTCAGAATAACTGCCTCTCATTTAACAAGCATTATGTCCTTCTCTATGCCCATGCTGGGCCCCTCCACAGAAAATAACAATTTTTCTAAAGCTAAACCCACATTCCTAGGAAATCAAGAATTTCATTCCATCTTCCTGGTATGTGACTAAGTCACACACCAAATCCTAGTGCCTTGAGATTCACATACGCCTATCTTGATTACCTTGCATTGCCTCCTTCTCAGAACTAACACACCAGAGGAAAATAGCTACCTAGTGTTGTTATTATTACTATAAGCACTAAAGGAAAAAAAAGAAACTAACATTTATTAAGAACTTGGTAGGCTCTCATTTGATTTTCACAACCCTGCAGGTAAATGTTATCTCAAATTTACAAATTAAGAAAATTATGTTCAAAAACTTACCCAAGGCACCCATAAAGAAAAGCCAAGACTCACAACTTGGCCAGCTCCACTACTCGAGGGTTCCGCCCCAAAGGGAAAGAAAGTAAGTGCCACTGGACAGCTGACCCCTTTCACATCAATTATTTATTCTAGTTAAGCAGCTCTGAAGGCAAGTTATGGAGAAGAGAGCCCATCAACTCTCCATTTCACAGAATCTATTCAGTATTTAGGGAAGACTCTAAAAGAAATGGTAAAATGTCCCCAGAGGTGCATCTCTCCTCTTCCCATCATTTCCCAATTCCGGCTCAGCAGAGGCTCTAGCAGGAGGGCTCCCGTTATCACCTCCATCCTAGCACACGTTATTATGCCAGTATAGCATAGCTAATGAAAAACTTACAGTTACCTTTCAGCACAAGGATTTCTACCAACTCAGATCTCACTGCAGGTTCTTAAATTTAAATTTAGTTTTCACATAACTTGCCTGATGGTATTCCTAAACGTTAACACTGCCAGTTTTAAAAAATGATTTTGTGCTGAAATGGGAACAAAATCTTGGTTTGGCTACAGTAAAAATGGGCAACAATAAAAATATATGTTTAGACAAATTACCCATCTATGCTTTTTCATGACAACTTAAGTGGGGAACACTGTACACTCAACATTTTTAAATCTCTAACTGAAAGAAGATGACAAGTGACTTACAATACTGTAATGTGACTTGAATTCCTCTATTGTGTAATTGCCCCAAAACATTAACATTATTAAAAGTAAAACTAACATTTAACCCTTTATATAATGTCATACTCTTTTTAAAGATGTTGTTATAAAGATTGTTTAGTTTCTGTGGTCTAACACTTGCAACAGATTAAAAAAGAGGATTCTAAGAGGACTAACGGTCTCATCTAAAAGCAGGTTTGTTTTTAACAAAACCGACACTATAATACACGCTATGCTTAACATCGAGACACGTCCAGAATCACTTCCCATTGTAAGGTAATTATTTGTAATACTGACAGCAGAACAAATTAAGCTGAATCAAACATGTGAAGACAAATGTCCGCAAAATTTTGAATTGGGAAAATGATGTCAACATTTTTTTTTTTTTTGTAATATTCCGGTCCAAAAATAAACACTGGGCTCATCAACCAAGGTGCGGAAACATATTAGAGAAAACAGGTTTCCAGAATTTGGCTTCTTGGGTAAAACTGCCCGGAGCTCCGCACCAGAGACCTCGGGCGGCCGCCGGGCCCTGCCCACCCCTCCCGGCCGCCGCACCTGCCCAGGCCACGCCGCCAGCGCCCCCTGCCGCCCTCCCCGCGCCCCGCGCCCCGATGCCACCTCCGCGCCCCGCATTCCGAGCCCGCACTGCACGCCCCGAGCCCGCGCCCGCGCCGCCCCCACCCGCGCTCGCCCCGCGCCCCGATGCCACCCCCGCGCCCGCCCCGCGCCGAGGCCGCGCAGCCTGCGGGCAGGGGCGGGGGCGCGCGGGCGCGCAGCGAGGCGGGGTCGGCCCGGCGCCGACAGCACGGGCGCGTCCCCCCGGCCTCCCGCCGCGGCCGGGCCGGAGCCTCACCTACCTACGCCGTATTTCTCCTCCTCCGTGGGGGTCCACATGGCCGGGCCGGGCGCGGCCCCGCGGGCGACAGCGCGGCGGCCGGGCGACAGCGCGGCGGGGACGGCCGCGGGCCCGGCTGTGGCGCACCGCGAGCCGAGGCGGGGGCGGTCAGGCGGCGCGGGGCAGTGGGCGGTGCATCGCTTGCAGGCCGCCCGGGATGCCGCGGCCGCCACGTCCGCACCGCGAGGCTCCCGGCGGCGCGGGCGAGGGCTCGCCACTTGTCCGCCGCCGCCGCCGCCGCTCGGTCCCTCACAGCTCCGCTCGCTGCTTGGCTCCCGGCGCCGCCGCGGCTCGGCTCGCCTCAGCGGGCTCGCAAAACGCCCGCGCATGCGCCACTCCCCGGCGTGCGGGGGGCTCGCGCTGCCCGGGCTCGCGCCGCCCGAGCCCGCGCGAGAGCCCACCCGCCGCCGCGCGCCAGCGGAGGGCAATCCGCGAGAGGCGATTGGACGGGTCCCGCCTGGCTCTTCCCCGGACCCGAGGCCCTGGGCCGCAGCGAGCGCTGCAGGCAGTGGGCCTGGGCCCGGGGGAGGCCCTCCGACCCCTGTGGCATCCGCGTCCCGTGCCTCCTGCCAGGCATGTCGACATCGCCGCGGGCCCGCTGGCCGCAGAGAGGACAGCCCAGCAGGACGGGAAGGATACCGTTTTTAGACCCATCCCAGGGTCACCCACAGTTGTCATGGCCCCATTCCGGAGACGCCGCTCCGCGGGGTGGAGTAGCCCCGGGAGAACCATGCGGGGCGTGCTCGTGCCCCTGGCTCTTGGGTCTAGAGAAGCCTTCTAGGCCCTTGTTTCGCGGAATTAGCCTGCGTGGTAAATGTTTGGACACTGAGCAGTCCCAGTAGCTCTTCTGAGTAACGAAGCGCTTCTTCCTTGGGATCAGAGGTTCCAGCCCTGCGCACTGCCTCTGCTGCTCCTCTGCCTTCCAGGCCACTCTGAGTTTCTGGCTCCGTCCCCAAACTTTCCTTCTTTCTCTGCTCCCTAAGAATCTGTTCATTCATTGTGCCTACAAATATAACCTTGTGATGCCAGGTCAACACTCCTCAAAGCCCAGGAAAAGAAACATGGTGTTCCCAGCCTTCATACCAGCAGATCCATCTATCTGTCACAAGCACTACCAAGTCAAAATCTTCACTAGAGTTCTTAGAGACACTTGGACACCCCCCACCCACCCACACACACGCTTCAGAGCCCAGCTCAGTGCCTCATCTCCAGGAAACCTTCCCTGATCTTGCAGCTACTAGACTGGAACTTTCCCTCTTTCCTGGGGTCAGATCTGTGTGTTCCGGGCCAAAGTCAACTTTCTGGTCTCTCAACACACAGCCTAAAACCTGACACACTTGTTGAGTAGGAAGCAAAACAAATACAAGAATGTCTTGGTAATCAACAAACCTTGTTGAGTCTTCCTTCACAATGTCCTTTTTGATTGGTTACTTCTCCCAGGCCTGACAGTGCTCAATCTGGATTATAGTAGTCCCCTATAATTCCCATTATTCATTGGAGGGACACATTCCAAGACTCCCAGTAGATGTCTGAAACCACAGATATTATTAAACCCTATTATTTTTTCTTATACATACATACCTTTCACTTAAAGGACTATACACCTTCTCTTTGGCATACCCAAATTGCCAGCGTCACTACTTTTGTACTTTGGGGCCATCATTATTAAATAAAATAAATGTCACTTGAACACAAGCACTGTGATACCATGACAGTCGATCTAGTAACCAATGGGTAGAGAACATCTACAGCATGGAAATGCTGGACAAAGGGATGATTCGGGTCCTGGGTGAAATTTCATCACACTATTCAGAACAGCATGCAATTTAAAATTTATGAACTGTTTATTTCTGGAACTTTCCATTTAATATTTTTATGCCATAGCTGAAGGTAGGTGACTGAAACTGCGGAAAGCAAAACGATGTATGAGTGGGGACTGCTGTATTGCCACAGATTCCAAGTTCCTGACCTATAGACTCCTCCTCCCACCAACAAAGGCTGCCCACTCCGGTCCCCAGGAAATGTTCTGTAAATGATTGAGTTCCCCAATAGCTAGATACTTCTTTTTTCTGCTGGTCCAAAAATGTACTAAAAGAGATAACTTTATTTTATTTATTATTTTGTGTGTGTGTGTGTGTGTGTGTGTGTGTGGTGACAGAGACAGAGAGAGTCAGAGAGAGGGACAGATAGGGACAGACAGGAAGAGAGAGAGATGAGAAACATCAATTCTTCGTTGTGGCTCCTTAGTTGTTTACTGATTGCTTTCTCATATGTGCCTTGACAGGGGGGCTACAGCAGACTGAATGACCCCTTGCTCAAGCCAGCAACCTTGGGCTCAAGCTGGTGAGCCTTGCTCAAACCAGATGAGCCCACGCTCAAGCTGGCGACCTCGGGGTCTCAAACCTGGGTCCTCCACATCAGAGTCCAATGCTCTATCCACTGAGCCACTGCCTGGTCAGGCTAAAAGAGATAACTTTATTTATGTAGCTAACTCTTCCAGGAAGATAGACCCGGCCCAGTGGCTACCATGAGAACACATAGTATGAAATGGAGCCATGTTCCCACACATTTTTCTCCAAGGAGCTATCCAGCAAATGGGGCCAAGTTCTACAGAGCAACCTTAAAGCTCTTATTTCATCCTCTCATTTCACTTCATTAGCTGATGTGTGTGAAGACAGCCTTAGAGCCTAAGGGCGGGTTTTCCCAAGTTTCCTCTCTTGATCTCAGTCTGAATACATCTTAGACGGCAGCTTCCGCAGACAAAGACTGTCCCAATCCCTGACTGCGCACCTCAACTCAGAGGGCCCCTGAGAAGTCCCAGAGTCCTACAGCATTGCTGTTTGTACTAAATTTAGGTTGTTTTCTTGAGTTGATGGCAAAGGGCAAAGCACACATCATGGAGAATCAGCCTTCAGCAGGACTGTGCACCTGCTCTCCTGTACCCACAGCATCTGCTCTGAGCCCTTCCTCCGGCTCTCAGTCCACTAGACTGAGCTGAGCAGCTGACGGAGGCTCTCAATCGCGCCCACCCCCACCCCGCACAGACACACCCCTCCCAGCATGGCAGCTGACCTCCAACTTGCCTCTGAAAATCAGGATCCTCAGCTTCCTGTCCTCCCCTCCTTTCCACCCACCCTTCCTCGTGTTCTCACCGCCACCCACCCAAGTTCACTGCGGCCCCTCTCAGGATCCCCAGGAACCCCTGCACCATTGTTCCCTACCCCCTAACCCCCGTTTTTACCCTGCTCTGTTGCACAGGCTCCTCCTGTGGTCCCCGTCACCTCACTTCCCATTCCCTCTCTCTTCCTCCTCTTTATCTGACTTCCAAGGACAATCATCCTCTCCTCTTTAGAGCCCTCTATTTCCATGCAAACCATTTGTCTCTCAGTCCTCGAAAGTTTGCGTTCCGACCTTGTCACCTTCCAGAAACTGCTCTCCCAGAAGTCCCCAGGGCCATGCCAACACCTTTGCCCTTCCCTGGCTCTGGCTGGGCCTTTGCATACAGCATCCCTCAGCCCATGTACTCTTCTCTCTTGAAACATGGACCGGACCCTCATTACCCTCCAAGGGCCACTTCCCCCAGGAAAGCTTCCCCACCTGCTTTTTACTGAAGCACGTTTGCTCTCCCATGAGGACCTATCCTGTAGCACATTTGATCCAAGAGAACACATGTGTCCTCCTTGCACATTGACAAGCATCTGTTTCTTCCTTCAGTGGCAAACATTGCTCTTCATTTAGTTTTACCCACACGGAGACTAACATAGAGCCTGCCACCTAACAGGAACTTAACTGCTACATACTCTCAGCTGAATGATCTGCCTGTCTATTTCCTGACAGCGTAATGAAATAGGCTGGGGAAAAAGAATTGGGAAGTTTGCTTCAGCCAGTCACAAATCTCCAATCCAATTCGAGTAAACTTCCATGATATAGGCACATTAGCTTTAATGAAAAATCCACTGAGCTATCCCACTGAGTAGCCATATAACAGATAAGCATGGTGGAGCGATTTATCTAAGAAACAAAAAAAGTTTGCAGCGGTTTGACCTATCATGTCACTATTACTTTAGGGTTAAAGCCTTTGGGGTATTGGGGTTAAACTCATGACCAGGTGATAAATTGCAAGGTAGTAAGTGGAAAAGAAATCAAGTGTTCAGCAGGACATTCTTTAGGATCAGTGGCTATTAAAAATAGGCCATAACAAAATAGATTTTGTACATCCTGCAGACAGCATCATCTTTTTCTGTTAAATGGAACTTAAGCCAATCAACAATTTTTTAACATGAGCAAACCCCATGATGATAAATCCCTCATCAGCTTTGGTGAGTGAGACCAGCCCTCTACCAAGCTGGATGAGCTACACTGATCTTCTCTCCTTGTTTTCTGCTGCCTGGAGAATCAGAGGCTCTTAAGGAGCCAGCCAGTCTGATGACTCAGCTCATAAAACAATGTGTGACCACAAAGATGATGTTTATTCAGGAGCATTCTGGAGTCTCTTGCTAATGAAGTTGGCAAGCAGTAGGCGAGTGGCACACGATACTCATTCTCCCCAGAGTTTCTGGCCCTGGTGCGAGAGCAGCGCTCACTGCCCTCGCCCAGTCGCCCCATCGTGGATCTCATCTGGTGCGGCATGTGGGGAAACTTCAGAGAAATGCATTGGGGGTAGAGGCAGGCCCCGGTGAAGTGCAGGTGATGGTGGTGACATTCCGCCCACTCTGGATCAGGAGCTGCCCGGAGCTAGAGCTTAGGCCCATATGCAGTCCAGGGGCAGGTGGACTGGCGGCTCAGGAACATGTGTGACCCAACTCAGCTCTGCCCTGCTGGGTTCTTCTAGGAACAGGTCTGCCCCGGTTAACAAAGCATCTGCAGAGCTTGTGTTCTTCGTGGCAGAGAGACGCCCAAGTTTGTCTCACTTCACCACCAGCCCTTCTGTTCCCCCAAAGCAACAACTTCTAGGAACGCTCCTCTTAGGAGACAGTATTCAAACAAAGACCCCACAAAGCAGGTTAACCCAGAGGTGACTAACAATGTTAGGGTCCTTTCAGGCGAAGAGACCCAAGTGACTGAGATTATATTATTAGTGTTTTGCTTTAAATTTTGTTACATCTGAATATCTTTGCAAGGGGGAGGGTAGAGAGAAGGGTGTGAAAAAGAAACAGATTAAGCAGTGCAATATTTCATTATTTTTCTTAAAATGACAAGCTTTAGCCATCTGTTCCTATTTTATCAACCCATTCAAAATATTAAAATGCCGATTCCTTGAAGTTAGCCAGGCTCTTTCAAATGAGAGATGACCAACGCTTCCCTGATTTCAACCTCTGGAGACTGATGTGGCACTTCTGAAGGGGCCGTCGCTCTCAAGCCCCAGCAAGAGAAACACCTGGATATGTCCCAAGCTCCTCAGCACTTCCTGCCCATTGGGGACTTGGAGCTAGCTGGAGACACTGCTGAGCTAGATTCTCTCTGACGTCCTCAGGGCCTCACACACCGGGACTGACGCATAGCAGGTGCTCAGTAAATACTGCTTGAAGGGACAGTGAACATGTCGTTTCTTTTCCTAGAAATTTCTTTATTCCAATACAGTTTTTGTTGGTTTGTTTATGTTTCTGTCCAGAAAAATGGGAGGAGATAGAATAAAAAATTAAACAAGATCCTCCTGGCAGGAAGGGCAAGTAGATAGAAACTTGGCATCACTTTAGTTCTCCTTTCCCTTCGGGGGACATAACTGTGCCCTTGAATTTCTGCACGAAGTCACCAAGGAGGAATTGAAATTAAAAACCTTGGAGAGTAATTAGCAACAAAACATTCTAACATCAAGAAGTGAATTTTATGGGACCATATTTATAACATTAATTGGGCCTCTGCGTAGCCAAATGGTGAAATTATTGCTCCAATACAAATAGGCCCAAAACAGAAAAAGAGCCCAGAATAACACAAATATTGCAAATCAGGACAGAGGTAATTTCTCTACACGTTGGTAAGAAGCAACCAATTGCAATGCCCTCACCAGTTCACTCAAGGGCAAAAAAAGCCTGTTTGGCATAGCACCGCCTACCCTATCTCTGAATTGTTCTGGGGCTTGGGCTAGATAGATAACAGAGAGACTGTTCCCACCACTTCACACGCTTCTCCCATCTTGAAGTGTGGGAAATTTTTTTTTTTTTTTGTATTTTTCTGAAGCTAGAAACGGGGAGGCAGTCAGACAGACTCCCGCATGCACCCGACCAGGATCCACCCGGCACACCCACCAGGGGGCAATGCTCCATGCATCCGGGCGTCGCTCTGTTGCGACCAGAGCCATTCTAGCGCCTGGGGCAGAGGCCATGGAGCCATCCCCAGCGCCCGGGCCATCTTTTGCTCCAGTGGAGCCTCGGCTGCAGGAGGGGAAGAGAGAGACAGAGAGGAAGGAGAGAGGGAGGGGTGGAGAAGCAGATGGGCACTTCTCCTGTGTGCCCTGGCCGGGAATCGAACCCAGGACTTCCGCACGCCAGGCCGAAGCTCTACCACTGAGCCAACCGGCCAGGGAGGGAGAAATTTTAATCAATCATTCAGCACATATTTAGTGAGTATCTGTTTGGACCAGGTCCAGAGCAGAAAATCTTTATGGTCCTTCCTGTCCCAGAGTTTACCATCTACTTGGGGAAGAAGAGACATTGAACCAGTTATCACACAAATGAATCTCTAATTAAAGACCTAAGTACTAGAACAGAAGAGTACAAATGTACAAAGGGAGCATCCGTCAAGGGGCCTGACCTAGTTTGGTAAGTCAGGGAAGACTTCTCGGAGGAAACCGTGCTTAAACTGGAAACTGACAATGCAGGTGAATCAGCCAAGTAAAGGATAGACAGTGCTCTGGGCAGAGGGAGCAGCCTTTGGGGAACTAGGTCTGGTGAGAGGGGAGCCTGAAGCAGCCAAGATGTGAGAAAGCCAGTGTGGCCAGGATGGGACGAGCCAGCAGCGAGTAAGTAGATAGTGGGAGGAGATGTGGCTGGAGTGGGAGGCAGGGTCATACGTCCCATGACATTGGGGCAGCAACCATTGCTAGGTCTCGGGTCAGAGGCAGAGATGAGAGATGTGACTAAGACAGGCTGTAGGGCCAGGCCCTTCAAGGTGATTCTGGTCTTGTTGGGGGAACAGTCTAAGCAAAGGCCCACCCCCTTGAGTTCTGAGCTCAGCCGCCCGTTGTACAGTCCTCAATTCTCTAAGCACCTAAAGCCATGCAGAACCGCTGCTCACTCTGGACCACCCCAGGCTTCCCCTTCTGTTTGAGCCCATCCTTCCTGGACTGTCAAGATGGCACAGGCTTAGCCCACATCTCCCAGGCTTGGAGGGGAAGTGCTTCCTCCCAACGGAGCCAACTCTCCAGAGCCTAGGAAGAGTTGCAGGCCCTACTGCTTCAACTGCCATCTCAGCACCTTGCTTGAGCCGCAGTCCTGCCAACGTTGAGAGCCTAGGGAAGAAAAGCATGCCAAGAAACAGCTGGCCCTGAACTGGGTCAGGGACCACCGCTGATCTCCTTGAGGAACATTTCGTAGAAGATCCAAAAAAAAAAAAAATTCTTTTTAAGAACTGTCTTCTGTGCACATCAGATGTGTACTCAGAACAATATGGACCCTGATCCAGGAGGAGAAGGACAGTACTCACTCTGGTACCACTGAGGAAGAGCAACGCAAAGAAATGGAGAGAATTTTGTTCTCCAGTTAGCACGGAGGGTGATGGATGAGAATTTATACTATGCAGACATGAATTATGGAATGATCGAGAAAATGGTCTCCATCCAGAAACCTCTCACGCCAGGAGACATGGCAATTTTTCTTAAGAAGTTGTTACTGGGTGGTCCTTGCCGAAACCACAACTGGCGCTCAGCCTACCCCAACCCCAACCCCAACCCCAACCTGTCATCTAGGCTACTGCCAGCTCTTGGGCATTTTCAAGTTGTAAGTGACCTGGAGCATGAGGTCTCTGCATTCACATCCAGCTTTAGACACTTCGAGTAGCTTAACCTCTCTGACTGCACTTTTCTGACAAGTGGGAACAGTAACAGCTTCTGCCTCAGGGATGCTTAACTGAATAATGCCTGTGACGTTCTCAACACAGAGCTAGCCCACTGGAACCTGGCTCCCCTCCCCACCCACTCAGATCGCTTCCCAGAAGTGCTTGGTCTCCTTGCATCTGGGGAACCAGGCTGCGAGAGTATGTTCGGCCATCCCACCCAGACGCTGGCCTTCCGCGTCCGCCTCTCACCGGCCAGCACTTAGATCAGCACCAGCCCTTTCTCTCTCTCCTCAACACCAAAAGGTATTGATTTCCCTGAGCTGTTTTCACGATTCCTTGAGAACCACACAGGCCATTGATTCCCTTCTGTGACCATCATACCCCCTGTTTGTAGACAGTTTTCCTAGAGGCGGGGGGGGGGGGGTCTTCAGCTCCCAGGGCTCAGCTCTGTTGCAGTTTGCACTGGTTTAAAGGCCAAACGTGAATTTCTCCCCATTATTGTACGGTGTCTTGTCACACAGACTCTCTCTGTTTCATGCATTAGTCACAGTCTTGCTATCAAATTAAATATTCCTCGGCGGTTATTTTTAGAGAAATCTTTTTCTAACTCTACATGGCGCAGTGATGTGTGCGCACCCACAGTTCTGGATCCCAGGCACTCACTATCAGATGGGCTCCGCACTGTGTGAGGGCTCAGATTCCTCTGGAAAGCAGCCGTGGTGCAATGGAGTCTGCAGCCCGGCTCTGTCCGCGGTCTCCCCTGCCCAGACCAAAACAACGAATCCCCTAAGCCTCAGAGGAGCCTATCCTTCGTTAGGGAGTTCACCGAAGGCTCCCGGCACAATTGTGAGTTAAGCCAAGCATGCTCGTGCCATCTCATCCACTTGTTTGACTCGCCCGTCAGTCCCAGTACAAGGGCCTCAAGTGTGATTGTGCCCCCGTGCCCTGCACCCCCATGGAAACCTGCTCTCAGGAAAGGGCCTGTAACTCTCCTGACTGAGGCCTGAGTGAATGACAGAGGTTTCATTCCTGCTCATTCCCAGAGCTGTCACCTGCTCAGGTCAGCATCGACAGAGAAATGAGGGCCTCAGAACGGAATTGCAGACTTAGCTCAGGCGGGTGTGAGTAAAGGAGGAGGGGCTTGCTAACAGCAAGTTCTCTGCACCCACTGAAAGGCATCACATCGTGAGTTTAAGAAAGCTGTGTGTATCTTAGTCTTAAGGAGCACATAATGGGGTAGAAGCCACAAAACCCACAAAAAGGCACTAGATAAGAATTCCAGACGGACTCAGCACTTCTCCCTGGGATGTGGACTATAGAGGAAGGAGTGGGCTTCTGAGTCCTAATGTTGCTCCCACATGCTGATGTCCACTGGCTGTGATACCCTGGGTCTCACTCACCCAGAGCAAGTGAGGCTAGGGGCAGTGGCGGAGAGGTCGGCCAAATTCTGAGCTCAGTTCACAGGCTTATTTGGCCTCACACCAAACTGTTTCCTCCCTGGAGCCTTCATCAGCGAAGAAGGTGATGCTCTGGCCTCCGTCTGGGTTTTTATTTCTCAACTGGTTCAGAAGGTGAATGGGTGAAAGGAGACTGCTTATGGAGAGACCGCTAAGAGAGCACCTGCAGGCTAAAGATGTCATGGACATTCGGAAGCAGACAGGCCAAGTGGACCCCAAGGCCCAGGATGTGAAAGGACCTGGCTGAGGACGCCAGGTCTCAGAGGATGAGTCTGGTTGAACATGGCTCAGGGGTCAAGACAGGGCACTCTTGGTGGAGGTCTCATGAATCAAGGCACAAAGAGGAGCAAACACAGGTAGGAAGCATTCGAAGATTTCCTTGGGAGAGGCAGCCAGTGGGTGAAGACAGATGGCAGAGAATTCCTAGCAGTCAGTAGAGACTACATCGGCCGGGCGGCCAAGGCCCGTTTCCCAAAGACTTGCTGCGTCCAGGAGAAGTGACCAGGGGCAGAGTCAGTGATGGCTTAGGGGAGAGTCTGCAGGGCGGGTTCCCGAATGTCAGGGCGTGGGTCTGGCCCGGGGAAGTGGCACTAAAACCTGGGCAGAAAGGACCCCTCAAAGCCTTCAGGGGGAAGAAGGGAGATGGTCCGGGAAGACATGGGACTGGCTGGCAGGGAAGCGGGAGATGGTCCGGGAAGACACAGAGGCTTACCTTGGGTCACAGCAGTGGGCGGGCATGACCTGGCCAGGGCCTGGTGAGCCACTGGGAAAGTTCCAAGTGTGAGTCACTAACAGGATCTGCTCCCTCCCATCAGGGGAAATAGAACCAGCCAAGGAACAAAGGGGAAAATGAGCATCTTCTCAGAGAAAGACAGATTGAAGCGACAGTGAGACACTTTCTCTGGCCCATCAACTAAAAGGAAAAATTTCAATGACAGGAGACAAGCAGTTAGGGACATGAGAATGGGCTGTGTCACGTAGTGTTTGTCAGTGGAGTGGGTCTAGTTGACCCCTGCCCAAGCAAGATGGCAGGGGTGTCACAAACCCCCAAAACATTAGTTCTGTGAAAAGGGGTTGAGGGAAAGCTCCACCCACATAGATGTTAATATAATATTGCCAGTAGATATTGGAAGTAACCCAAAGACCACCATGGAATAAATTATTTTGAATATGAGGCATTGTCCCATGCAATTTTTTTTTCTTTCTTTCTTTTTTTTTTTTTTTTTTTTGTATTTTTCTGAAGTTGGAAACAGGGAGGCAGTCAGACAGACTCCCGCATGCACCCGACCAGGATCCACCCGGCATGCCCACCAGGGGGCGATGCTCTACCCATCTGGGCCACTGCTCTGTTGCAACCAGAGCCATTCTAGCGCCTGAGGCAGAGGCCATGGAGCCATCCTCAGCGCCCAGGCCAACTTTGAACTCCAATGGAGCCTTGGCTGCAGGAGGGGAAGAGAGAGACAGAGAGGAAGGAGAGAGGGAGGGGTGGAGAAGCAGATGGGCACTTCTCCTGTGTGCCCTGGCTGGGAATCAAACCCGGGATTCCTGCACGCCAGGCCGACGCTCTACCACTGCGCCAACAAGCCAGGGCCTACCCCATGCAATTTTATGCAACCAATAACCACAATGAAAGCCATATTTCAACATGGAGCCTGTCTATTATGTAATGTAACATTCAGTGAAAAATAATCAGGCCCAAAACTCTGTTCACAGCATAGTTACAATTATGCGAGAACAGTTGCATGTAGAAACAAACCAGAGTAAAATATTCCAGGAAAAGAAGCTCTCCCTCCTTTCTGCAATTCCCCAATGAGTATAGTGGCTTTTATGATAAACTTCCCTAAATAAAGCAGTGCAGCTCTCTCGGGGAAATGACCGCCATAGGCAGGCCGCAGAGCTGGGCAGCCCCGCGCTCCGGGGGCTACTCTCCCACGCTTCTTGTAGCTCATCCCTCCTGGTGATGACCATGGAGGATTTCTAGAAGCTGAGCTCTCGTGATAGAGAGCTTTGGGCATAGTTCCAATGTCTGGTTCATCCTCTCCTCTCTCTCCAGCCTGTGTTGTCTACACATTCACCCTGGCTGACCCAGGCCCTGACTTCCAGGGCACAGGGCCCGTTTTTCTCTTTCCCCGTGGCCTGTGAGGGCTCTGGTCTCTCAGCAGATGCCTAGAACTCCTCAGGGCTCCTCACTGAGTGTTTGGAGAAAGGCAGCCTCTCCCCCTCGCTGTGCTCACTGCCTCGTGTCCGTATCTACAGCTCCCGCCCCTCCGGTTGGGCTCCCAACCCTAACACTCCATTGAAATGCCCATGTTAAGGTCATCAAGGTTGTCTGTGATGGAAAATCTAATGGTTGTTTCTCTGTCTTTCTCCTACTTTTCCTGCGTAGTGACATCCAACACCTGTGACCATCCCTTCCTAGGAACACTTACTTCAAGAGACTTCCAAAAAAGATACTCTTTGGGTTTTCCTCCTCGCTCACTGTTCCCTCGCAGTCGACTGGGCTGGTTCCTTCCTATGGCCCTAACTATGCCCCAGGGTTAACTTTCCTTTTCATCCCTCTCCACTTTCTCTTCTCTCTGTCCTGGTCTTGTAGCCTTGGGTCCCGTCTAAATCATGATGTCTCCCAAGAGCCATGGCTCAAGCTCCGCCACTCTGACTGCCCTCCTGACACCATGAACGTCAAACAGCATCTTGAAATGAAAGTAAGCCCTGGCTGGTTGGCCTGGCATGCGGGGGACCCGGGTTCAATTCCCGGCCAGGGCACATAGGAGAAGTGCCCATTTGCTTCTCCACCGCCACTTCCTCCTTCCTCTCTGTCTCTCTCTTCCCCTCCCGCAGCCAAGGCTCCATTGGAGCAAAGATGGCCCGGGCGCTGGGGATGGCTCCTTGGCCTCTGCCCCAGGCGCTAGAGTGGCTCTGGTCAGGCAGAGCGACGCCCCAGAGGGGCAGAGCATCGCCTCCTGGTGGGCAGAGCATCGCCCCTGGTGGGCGTGCCGGGTGGATCCTGGTCTGGCGCATGCGGGAGTCTGTCTGACTGTCTCCCCGTTTCCAGCTTCAGAAAAATACAAAAAAAAAAAAAGAAAAAAGAAAAGAAATGAAAGCTAGTAGCCCCCCTGCCGAAGTCTCCTCATCTCAAGAGACAGTGCCTCCATCTCCCCAGTGGCTCACGGCAATATCTGACCATCTCCCTCGGTGCCCCTCTCCGCCCCTCTCTGCCCCCTGCATCCCTTCTGCAGTAAGTTCTGTGACTCCTACTCCAAATACGTCCCAGCTCCCCTGTCGTCCCAGGCCAAACCGCCTCCCCTCTCTCCCTCGGAGTGCTGCAACCTTGTCGTTGGTCTCCCTGCTTTCACTTTTGTCCCTACAGTTCTTCCCAGAGAGCCAGAGAAATTTTTCTAAAGTGTAAGTCCCTGTGTGTCATTCCTCCAGTCAAAAGAATGGCCTCTCGAGAAACACAACTTCGGCTGCTTTCTCTGTCTTCCTCTGCTGTTGCTGCCGCCGTTCTATATGAGAAGTCCCAGCCAATGCATCGGCAAGAAAAATAAAGGCATAAAGACTGGAAAGGGAAAGGTGAAGCTGTCTTTTTTTCACAGATAATAGTATGGTGAAAGTAGAAAACTACTGGGACAAATAAGTAAGTATAGCAATGTCACAGAATACAAGATTAATCCATAAAAATCTTAAACTAGTCATAAACTAGTTAATTAATTTAATTAATTGATTAATTAATGTTAAAAATTGCTTGTGCAATTTTATGCAACCAATAACAACAACGAAAGCTATTTGTCAACATGGAGAATGTCTATTACGTAACATCTGGTAGAAAATAAGCAGGCTCAAAACTCTCAAAGTTTAAATTTCCCAAAAATTAATCCCCAAATTGGGAAATTTTAAAACTTTAAAATTCTACTTGTAATGGTATCCAAAAACTAAAAATACTAGCAATCAATGTAATGCAACTTATACAAAACTATTAAATATTGCTGAGAAAAATTACAGAAGACCTAAATAAATAGAAAGATATGCCATGTTCATGGATTGAATATAATTAATACAGTATGGCATTGCTGAGTATATAGACAACCAGATGATCAGTGGAAGAGCACAGAGCAGAACTAAACCCACACATACACAGTCAAGTGGTTGTTGATGATGTCATAGCAATTCCACAGGGAAAGACATATTTATTTTTCTTCAAGAATAGTACTATCTAGGCCCTGGCCGGTTGGCTCAGTGGTAGAGCGTCAGCCTGGTGTGCAGGAGTCTCAGGTTCGATTCCCGGCCAGGGCACACAGGAGAAGCGCCCATCTGCTTCTCCACCCCTCCCCCTCTCCTTCCTCTCTGTCTCTCTCTCTTCCCCTCCTGCAGCCAAGACTCCATTGGAGCAAAGTTGGCCCCGGGCGCTGGGGATAGCTCTATGGCCTCTGCCTCAGGCGCCAGAATGGCTCTGGTTGCGGCAGACAAGGCCCCAGATGGGCAGAGCATCGCTCCCTGGTGGGCATGCTGGGTGGATCCGGGTCAGGCGCATGCGGGAGTCTGTCTGACTGCCTCCCTGTTTCCAACTTCAGAAAAATACAAAAAAAAAAAAAAAAAAAAGAAGAAGAATAGTACTATCTAGATAGTATATGGGAAAAATATAAACCTCAGTCCTAAGCTCCCACTGTACTCAAAATTCAATTATAGGTGGGTCCCAAATGTGAAAACTAATATTGATTCTAGGAAAGAAAAAAAAATAGGATATGTTTGTGACCTTAGGATAAGTAAAGATTTATTGCAGAGAACATAGAAAAACTAATTATAAAAGAAAAAATGGCCCTGGCCAGATAACTCGGTTGGTTGTTAGAACATCACCCCAAAACACAGAGGTTGCCGGTTCAATTCCTGGTCGGGGCACATACAGGAACAAATTGATGTTCCTATCTCTCTTTCCCTGCCTCTCTCTCTCTCTTTCTCTCTCTCTTTCTCTCAAATCAGTAAAATAAACCTTAAAAGTAAGAAAAAATGATAAATTGAACTTCAAAACAACTTAAAAGCTCTTGTTCATCAAAAGCACTATGAAGAAAATGAGGTGTAGGAGAGAACATTCCCAACACATATATATGACCATGTATGTGTGTGCAGAATTTATAAAGAGCTCCCACGACTCAGGAAAAAGACTAAAGACTTGAAGAGTTATGCCAATGGCCAATAATTACACAAAAAGTTCCCCAATATCATTAATGACTAGGGAAATGTAAACTAAAACTACAATGAAATACCACTATACATTCGTCAGAATAGGTAAGATAAAAAATAAAAATGAAAAACCTGCTCACACCAGATGTTGATGAGAATATAGAATAACCAAAGTCTCATAAGTTGCTGGGTGGAGATGTAAAATGATATAACCACTTGGAAATTTGGCAGTTTCTCAAAGAGTTAAGCATCCCCTGATGCATGTGCAGAAAGTTCACTTCTAGGTGTTAACTAGCCATTTCAGTACTAAGTATTTACCCCCAAAGAGATGAAAACATAGATAAACACACATACACATGAATGTTCGTAGCAGCTTTTTTCATAATAGCCACAAGCTGGAAAACCCCGATATCCACCAAATTGTAACATAGTCATAAAACAGAGTATCGTTCAGCAATCAAAAGGAAAGAACTGCTAATAACACAGCATGGATGAATCTCCAAAAGCAGCAAAAGAAGCCAGACACCAAAAGCTACATTCTTCCATACTGTATTATTCCATTTATATAAATGTCTTAGACCAGGGCAAAACTACCTTACCCACTGGGGCAGAAATCAGGTCAGTGCCTGTGGTGGGGGGTTACTGGGAACTTTCTGAGGTGATGGGAATGTTCTGCATCCTGTCTGGGATCCTGGTTACAGGAGTATTCATTCGTTTAAATATATATATAAATTATACCTCAAGCACAAACTGTAGAAGCTGTTTGTTTAGCCATAATAGCGGCCAGTTGACAAATCTATGGGCTGTTCTTAGAGCCCATCACAGACCCAATGCTATTCCTTGTGGCAACCAAGATGTGGCTGTCTGTGCTGCTCTGCCTCAGACGTGGTCTGAAGGGGAGCATACCAGGCCCAGGAGCATATTCTCTGTATTTGACCTGATTCATTCATCAGGTCCAAGCCAGGCCTTGGCTCTCAGCCTCAAAAATCCAGTTCTGGAGAGCGGGAAAGGGTGTTCAGGGAGATGGACCAAGACTGCCAGGGCCAAGGCAGGAACAAGGGGCTGAAGTCTTTCCCTCCTTGGGCCTAGGACCAAGCAGTACCCTTAGGGTTTGTCTTGTGCTTGGGAGATGGTCCGTGGCCCTCACCAAATCTGAAGTTTTCTCACTACTGTCAACTGGTCCTGGGGGCAGGGGTTGGGAGACCGACTCTCAACAGCCAAGGCCTGAGGAATGACTCAGGTGTACTGTGCAGATGACTCAAGTTCATCCCTCAGGGATGAACGCGTGTAGCCTTTGGAGAAGAGAAATTCATCTCCTGCCCCCTCCCCTTGCTCTCCTCTTCCTCCAGGATGACAGTTGGCTTCCCAATACTGTTTTCTCCTGGCTCCCTGCACCCCAAGCTTTTGACTACTTTAAAATCATCTGGGTAAATGGCAGACCATCCTCAGTGTCTGCACTGCACGGGCCTTGTCAGGGCAGAGGTCCTCTCAGCCCCAGGGCCTTTGCACTTGCCATTTCCTCTGCCTAGGATGCCCTTCCTCCTTCTTCTTGCTCTACATATAGCCAACTTCTTATCATTCATCCTCAGCTGAGTGTGCCCGTCTCAGAGACCTTCCCTGATCCTCCTGTCCCTGTCTGTCACCCCACTTTGGCTATGGGCTCTGTCATGATAGAAGGATTCCCATTTGCTTAGCTTGTCCCAGCCAATAGCCCAGGGAGGCAGCTCCTGTAGATGCCCTGGGCCAGCCCATACCCCTCGGCTTGTGCAGTGAGCAGCCCTGTGTCCCACAGTCCCTGGAGCCCTTCATGACTCTGTGAGGATGGATTCTCTGGACCTGCCTGGCTGCCATTGGACAGAATGTCCTCTGCCACACCTGTCTTCCTAATAACCCTGGCCGGTTCCACTGCACAGACCGCTAGACCCCGGCCCATCAGGTACCTTCAGAGAAAAAGAGGCCCCCAGGGAGGGCGGGTGGGCAGCTCAATCAGACAGGGGCTCTGACTGCTGCTGAAATGGCCTTTTTCCAAATCTTTTGTCTATCCAAATCTGACTTGCCCTTCAAATTTATGTTTCACCGCCTCTGGGAAGAGTTCTATGATTGTCTCCAGTCAAAAGTAGCATTCCTTCTACTGACCTCCTCCAGCAAGGAGGGCAGTCGCTCAGCGCCTGGGGCTCAGTTTCCCCACAGGGAAGATGGGAATGTGAGGACGCAGTGGGATAGTCCAGGTACAGCTCCAGTACCATCCTGGCACTCAGTAGGCACTCAGCAAACAGCAGCTGGTCATCATGATGCTGTAGTCTCCCCTCCACCCTGGCAGGACCACACAGCTCCCTCAGGCTCTGGCACACAGTAGGCATCTACTGAATGCTCACCCAGGTGACCAGCAGGTGGCCCCACACCCCAGTCGACCTACCCTGACCAACTGCTCTGAGCCCCAGGAAACTGGTTCCCCTGAGTCACCAGCTGCCTTCTCCTGGTCAGGGGAAACAGAGAGGGCAGAACTGGCAGGTCCTGGCAGCTCAGCATCTCACCTAGCAGACTCTTGGGCATTGGTGAGCAAGGCCTTTCGTCTTGACCACCCCTCCCCTCTTCGCCACCACAGCCCTGCCCACCCTTGTGAGGATTGATTATTCCCATTTAAGAGATAAGGAAACTGAGGCCCCGCACAGTGTTTTTATTATGCCTGACATCATAGAGTCTCCCCGCAATCTGTCAACTATCTGGTCCTGATTCATCAACGTCTCACTTCACTGACAGGAACCTCAAAGAGTGAAACAGCCTTGCCCAAGGCTTTTTCTAAACCAAACCTTAGGTCTCCTGGCTCTAAACAAAATAGGGGGCTTCCCAGACCTTTGCCTGCCTGATGGCCTCTACTCCAAGGGCTGAACATGCAGGCTGCCCAAAGGGACAACGGGAAGAATTTTACCTGTGGGGGCAGCTCTGAGGATGTACAAGGGATGCAAAGACATAATTCAAGGCAGCCAGGTCCGAAGACAGCTGCCCAGGGCCCACATCCCCTCCGCATGCCTGCTGGAGAGAGAGCTTCGAGCAGGCCTGGAAACGTGGAGCACACAGCAGGGGTTGCGGCAGGCTGCGTGTTGAGGCTCAATTGTGACACTGCAGTGGAGGGGCTGAACTGAGGGCAGAGAGGGGCTGGATCGAGGGCGGAGAGGGGTTGGTTTGGCATAGCAATGAGCCCGACTGCTGGCAGCCAGCCAGCACCAGGTTGCAAGACAGAGAACTCTGCTGTTGGCTGGGTCTGGGGGAGCGTCACTGGGAAGCGACATCACACACACACACACACACACACACAGGCACTCACACAGGCATATGTGCGAATACATCTCTTACAGATTCTTTATTGAGAAGCTCCCTGGAAAAGTCACATGGAACCCGTGCAAATGTCGGCCCGAACAGGCTGGCGGGAACACGTGGCCTCTTAGCTCACCTGCCACCCGCTGTCACTTCACAGACAGCCATACTGTCTAAAGAGGGTGACCTGGCCAGGCCTCCAGCCTCTGAGCCTCGGTTTGTGAGAGCCGCATCCGATGCCTGGGACCCGGGGGCCTGGCCCTGGACCGGGCTCATTGCTAGGCCAGGCTCCTCGTGGGCTCTCGGAAGTGACCCAGCCGATGGGAGACTTGCGGGAAGCCCTTCCGTACTCTTCTCTCCTAACTCTCCCCCACACTGGCACAAGAGGAGGCATGCCCTCTCCCCCATGACAACAATGGGTCAAGCACAGCCAGGGCGAATCCTTCCCTGGGACTGGCAGGCAGACGGTCGCCCGAGCAGATGCCAAGACTGCTGAAGCCACGGTCTTGCGTGTGAATGAAGGCCATGCCAGCGGAAGACCAAGGCCAGCCCCAGGGAGAAACAGACAGCTGAGCTGAGGGGTGCACAGAGTCCCTGCACAGAGCCTCTGCCCTGTAACCTGTCAGGCCCCCTCCCCGGCCACTGGGCTGCATATTACCTCTTCGGCTTAAACTGGACCATGATGCCTCCTTCTCAAGCCACGTCCTTCCTTCACAGGTCTCAAGCCTGAGAGATTCAACAAACATGTGTGTGATGTTTTACCCTTCACCCTCATGAATGCGAACCCCCTGAGGAGGGACCCCTGTCCACGGCACTCACACTGCCTTCCTTGCACCAGCACGGGGTCTTGGCCCCAATGGGTGCTCAGTAGCCATGGGAAGGAGTCTGTATCTCTGCAGCTTTGTGACTAGACAGACTCTATGTGTGCCTCCCATCTGGCCATCATTTCACGACGAGGGTTGGTCTGAACCACAGCCTCTGTGAGACCCCCCGAACTCCTCTGGGGAGCTGGAGGCCCTGCAGAAGGGTACTCCCCACCTTGAAACCTAGGGCTGGAACCAGGAGAGCAGGCCCTTGGCAGTAAGGCCCCACAGGTGGAGAAAGCCTGATTTTCTGTGTGGAAGAACCCAGAGGTGAATTTGGGGCTGGATTGCTTTTCCCTTGAGCAACTGCAAGCACTTCTCCCCTTGACAAAGGTTGCGGTGATGGCAAATGGGGGCTAGGCAGGAGCTGTCCCCCAGGCGCCCCACTCCATACGTCACATGCAGCCCTGGTCAGAGCCCCCAGATGACTGCCAGGGTGGGCGCTACCATTCCCACTGCACAGCTGAGGAAACTGAGGCGGGAAAGCTGGAGGCCCTGTCCAAGGTCGCCAGGCTGGGAAGCAGCAGCGTCTAGGGAGCGAGCCTGTCCCTGCCTTCCAGCACCTCTGCACCTCCCCCACGCCCCAAGGGGCAAGGAGGTGGGGGAGGCGTGCTGCTGCAGGAGCCCTGTGAGCTCTGGAAATCTGGGGGGTTTCAGGGTAGGAGCTGGGCAGATGAGCCACAGCCAGGGCCCCCTCAAGGCCGCCCGCAAGGGCCCCTGAGGGGTGAGGGTGCTGATGCCAGAGTAGTCAAAAGATAGTCTCCGCTTGCCGCCCCCTTTCCTCCCCAACGTTCTCACTGCCAAATGAAATCTGGCAGCTTCTGAAAATAGCTCAGCGCTGCAGCAGGCACTGTGCCTGCCCTTCAGCAGGCTGGCACACAGCTGGGGGTGGCCACCGTGGGCAGACGCCGGTGCACACGGGGCCGGAGGTGGCAGCATGGGACAGCTGCCGGCCCTCCTCTCTTCTGACCGTCCACGCCTGGAGAGGCCACCGTGGCCCCGGAGCCAGCCTGGCAATGCTCGCCAGGCTGGAGCTACCCTCTCTCATAGGGGTATGAGCAGCTGCCCTTGGGCCACTTTTGCCCACTCATATAGACAAAGAGAAACCCAGGAACTGGGAGGAAATGCCAAAATGGTGTTTATTAACAGGGACAACCCAGCAGAGTTGGTCTATGTGACGTGGTCTAGGGTTTCCCAGCCAGTCAAGGGGTCAGGAAGCAGGAAGCAGGAACCAGGCTGGGGGTCAGGCACTTGTCAAACCTGTAGCAGGGGCAGTGTGGGGCGGGTATGCCTGGACCGGCAAGGAAGAAGGCTCCCTACTTCTACCCGGGCCAGGACCAGACTTCCAAAGTGTCACTCAGCAGCCCCCCACTGCCTTGGATCTGGTCTGGAGTCTACAAAGGGACCCCTGACTCAGGGAGAGTCTTGGCCCTGCCCCCAGCCATCCACGCTCACAAAAGTGCCCTGAGGGCACACCACGACAGGGCAGAGAATGAACTGCCATGGAGAGAGGCTCTCCTGCCCGGGATAACTGTGAGCAGGTAAGGGCACAAGAACAGTACTGGCTTTTGCAACAGTGACATTTTCCCAAGTAGAAAAGTGTTTAAAATACCTCCCATCCACATTTGAGACGAGAGGCTACTCTTTGGGTAGGGGTAGTGAAGGTCTGGGCCCAGGGACCGTGGAGGAAGAGCTCCAACGGCCAGTGGGATGAGGTTGCAGCAAGATAGGGCTGGACCACCCAGGGAGGCAGGCCAACGAACCCTGTGGCCTCTGGGAGACCCCAGAGGCTGAGCCTGAGAGAGGCAAGCAATGGGAGACAGAGCAGCCTCCCTGGGAAGGGAGAGGCAGGCGGACTTTCAATTGCCCCTTCTCCCTCCCTTGCCCACTTACTCAGCATTCACAGACAGCCACGCTGTCCCTGGTCACCATAGCAACCATCGGCCCATGCCTTTCCCAAGGCCAAGCCCATCGGCCCACCCCACGGCAGTGGGGGGTGGGGGGTGTCTTCATAGAAGGAAGCCAGCCAGAACTTCCAGGGGCCTAGGAGCCTAAGGCCATGCCCAGGGCAGGACAGGGCCACGCCTCTCAGTCTCCTCTGGACAAAACAAAGGCATTGATTGCAGCTGCTGCCGGGGTTCCCTAGACACGGCCCCTCTCTGCGGCCTGGGCCTGAACTGGGGCTCCGAAGGAGGTGTGGAGTCACAGCCTCCCATCCTGGAGTTCCGATGAGGGACGAATTAAAACACAACAAAATAGTCCTTTTGTTTAAAAAAATGACCCTGGGCGTTCAGGGTCAGGGCCTCAGCCTGCTCTAGTCTGTCCCCCAGGCCCAGGGGCCTGGCTGCTCGAAGGCCCTGGAGCTACTGGTTGTTGCAGCCCTGTGAGGCTGAGGAGCCGCCCGCCTGCTTCTTTCTCCGCTTGTTGAGAAGCCGGTTGTTAGAGGTCTTTAGGTCCTTGATCTTCACCTGGTCATAGTCCACTCGCATGGTTGCCAGGGCACTGGTCATCTCCTCCTGGGGACAGATGTCAGGGTATACTGACCTCAAGAGCCATCACCCTGCTGCCTGGGCAGCCCATCAATAATGTCAGTGATAGCGATGACAACCTTTGCTGCTCAAGCAAGTTCCTAGTGTGTGCCCCGCACTGGGCCCGCCCACCTGCACCTCACGGTCCTCCTTACAGTCAGTCTTTTGTGGCACTTACTCGCCACGGCACAGAAGGTGCCTTGATGACTCTCTGGGACCACACCAGGGTAAGCAGGAGAGGGAACTGAACCAATGTCACCGGCTCAGAACTACAAGACCTGCAGGGATCCTGTCGTACTGGGCACACAGGGCACTGGGGCCTGATGACTGTGTCCTGGCAATCTTGGGGCTCTGAGCTGCTACCCCATGTGCTCAAACCTGGCCTCTGCTGGTCTAAAACCAGAATGAACACCCTCCCAAATGTTGTAAATTATATAATGGGTTATGGCCGAAGCTTGGGGCCAAAGCCACCTCACTGAGCCCCTGGCCCAAAGCTTCCGTTGGTTGAGGGAGTAAGCCAGGAGCAACAGCCAGTAGGGGGCAGTGCAGCTCCGTGCTCCATAAGCCATGGTTGAACCACGGGTGCAGTCACTGACACTGTGCACCAGGCCCGGGGCGGGGGCTGAAGACCCAGACTCTGAGTAGCCACCACCCTTGAATCCCTTCTTTCCAAACTTTGGAGCCTGCAGGGAAACGGAGGCTGAGCTTACGCACCTTGACCTCGTCCCAGTGGTCTTTGTCCTCTTGCAGCACTCGGGCCGTGTGGAGCGGGGTCTGCGGCACCACCATGGATTGCTGGAAGGAGCCCCAAGCCCGTGGATTAGAACCTACAGGCAGCTGGGACGTCACTGGTTCCCCCACCACCCCCTGCTCTAGCCTCAGATGGGGAAACTGAGGCTCGGGGAGGTGAAGGAGCCTGACTGGAAGAGTGGCAAAGTGAGGCTGTAGGTGGGGCACTACCACTCATCTGTGGCCGGCGCCAAGGCCTCCTGAGCCATCACCCTCCTGCCTGGCAGCCCCGCTTGCCACCCCGTCCGCCACAGGACCAGGAGGCGCTCACGTTGATCCAGGGATGGTTCATGAACTGCGTGATGGTCAGCCGCTCTGTGGGGTCCGTCTTCAGCAGGAGGCGGATCAGCTGCTTGGCTGAGGACAAGAGGGAAGGGGTGAGATCACAGCGCTCCTCCCCCCACCATGCCCCAGAGACAACAACGAGCTCTGCACATGCTTCCAAATCCAATTCCCAATTCACAGGGACCGTGAGCTAATCAGCGTTCCTTGTTGTAAGCCTGTCAGTGTTCAGAGTCATTCTTAAGGAGCAATGCACAACTGATATAGGGCAGACGTGTTTGTGGTCCCCACAGGGAAAACATGAATGAGGCACAGGAGTTAGAGGAAGTTTTAAGGAGGCAAATTTTTGAGTCTGTTTAACAGCTAGTAGAAACTGAAGTTCAAAAAAGTTAGGTGGCTTGCCTAGGTCACACAGCGGGGGTGTGGGGGAGCCAGCACTTGAACACGGGGCAGGTGACACCAGAGAGGTATTTTTTTCCCCCAGAGTGAAGGCTGACGGGCTCGGTGCAGAGGTCACTCACCATCCTCAGAGACCTCCGACCACTCAGGGCTGGGAAAGCCATACTGGCCCAAGCGGATCCTCCTCTTCATCCCCGGGGAGATGGCCTGGCCCGTGTTGGAGTAGAAGGGCGGGAAGCCGCACAGGCTGAGGAAGGGCGGAGTCATTGGGCACGGGTGTGGCGGGCAGTGCTAGGGCAGACCCTTTCTCCTCCCCAAGCTCCTGACCAGGGAGACAGGCGGACAGACACCGTGGCAATCATCCCGGCCCTCTGGCCTCCTGGGCTCTTCCCAGGGATGCCATCTGCCCTTGGTTTGGGGGGACCTTCGCGCATCTCGAAGGAGGGGCATCCCCTGACCAGAACGGAAGGGCAGTCTGCAGGAGGAGTGACACGCTCGCCCGCTCAGCAAGGGCGCACGCTACGGAGGGTTCTCGGGGGCGCGGGGAACGGTGCGGGAGGCTGAGGTGGGAGTACTCACAGGATGTACATGATGACGCCCAGGGACCACATGTCACACGACTTGTCATACTTCTCTGGACCCAGGACCTCAGGAGCTACCAGGGCAGAGGGCACAGGAGGGTTCTCAACCCCAAGAGCCTTGGAGCCTGAAGCCTGGGCAAGGTGGGGAGCAGGCCCCCATTCTGGGGGGGCAGGGCAGAGCAGACTGGTGTCTGGCACCTTCTGTGAAGGCAGCATGTGTGTGAAGTTGGGGGAGGAAAAGCAGCTCCCGGAAAGAAAACCCCACTTTCAGGCTGGGCTGTAAGGAATGACAGCCTCCCAGCTCCTCTGGGCCAGTCTCCGCCTTGGTGAGGAACGAGAGGAGAGCAGGATGGGCTGGGGCTTGCTGAGGTCCTGTCGTAGGTGGAAGGGCCTCAGCCACCAGCTGCCCCGTGTCCCTTGTCTCCTTGAACACACAGGGCAAAGAGGGGCTGGGGCGCAGGGCTCTGGGCTCCACTGTCAACTTGGCTACCAATGCCATGGGGACTTGGTCTTCCCAACAGTGCAATGAGATGGGTAGGCCTGGATGAGTTCAAATACTATAAAACACATCCTGAGAAACAGCGCCATTTCAGCGGTCTCAGGGGCTTCCCACCACCTGCCGCCCTCTCAGAGGCCTGTCCTGAGGGAGAGGGGCCCGCGGAGACGGGAGTCATTGCCCCTCTCTCAGCAGGGACTTTTCCAGATGTGGGGCCTGCCTTTCCAGGAAGCATGAGTGTGTGCACACCCCCCAGGCCCTACGCCCTGGCCTGAGGGACCCTCTCCCACAGGGCAGGTGGCTGGTGTCTTGTGTCCCTCTCCTGCAGGAGAAAAGGCCGGCCCACTTTCTGAATATGAATCCCAGGAAGATAAGAACCGGAGAAAAACCACCATGGCTGGGCCGCATCCAGAGCTGGTGGCAGCCTTTCATCACGTATATATTTAGAGCTGCTGTGATGTCACTCAGCTCGCAGGCCACAGCCAGAATTTTCCTGGATCTATTTTCAAAAGCAGAAGCTGAAGTTCAGGAGAATATTTTTGCAGCCTCTGGGCCCCCCCCCCCCACATCACTGCCTCCAAGCAGACAGAAGGCCCCCTTCCTCCTTACTGGGCTGGAACCCTTTCACTTCTGCGGCCCACGGCTGCTCCCCACCCCTGAAGGGCCCAGTGGGAAGCAGGGAGGTACACAGCCTGACCCGAGGACTCACCCACATAATAGGGAGTGTAGCAGGGTGTCCGCAGGGCATTCTGGGTGGTCTCCTTGGCAAAGCCAAAGTCGGTGAGCTTGAGCACCGCATCCTTCTCCTTGGACGTGTAGAGCAGGTTCTCAGGCTGGGCCAGGAAGAAGAAATATTGGGGCTGAAGTTAGGCACCAGAGTCCCAAGGTGACCTTCAGCCAGACTTCCTCCCTTTCTCACCCCAGCTGACACAGGAGTAGCCAGGTCCACCTCAGGAACAAAGCCCGGGCCTTGGCCGCCAACAACACCACGGGCCAAACATAGAAAGACCAAGGTAGCTGGAGGGTGACACCCCTGTCACAGAGGGGCAGCTGAGGCAACTGTAAAACACCAAGTGCCACGGGGAGCCCAGGGGCAGGCACTCCTGAGCCTGAGTGGTGACGCTGCTATGAAATGCTAAGTGAGGCTTCTGAGGATAGACAGGCTGCTCACGAGTCAGCAATGCCAAGCACAGATCCTCTACCCAGCCCAGAACAGGCCAGCAGGGCGGCCCCATCTGAGGACACACAAGGAGGGGGCCCACCGCTTGGGCCCCAGGAACTGCAGAGAGACAGTTCTTCCACTGCAGAGCATGGAGAGGCCTGAGGCATGAGGGCAGTGGGGAGGGCTGCGTGGAGGAGGTGCCCCAAAGCCAGTCTGTAATGAATGGGTAGGACCTAGTCCCATGGAGAAGAGCAGGACAGGGTGTTGGACAAAGTTCCAGTGGGAAGGCGGTGAAAGCTATTTTTCAGGTTCTTGTGAGATGATCTGACGTTGGATTAGGATAAAAAAAAAACAAAAAAAAACACAAAAAAAACAGGGAAGCAGATTTTACCTACACAAGGGAATTTCTTCTTGTGGAAGGTGTTTCTCCCCTTGGGGAAAAAAGGAAGCCAGAGCCAAAACAACGCAAGGGCTCAAAAGGGGAGTGTGCCGTGGTTGCATGCGTATCCAGAACCCAAGGAGAGCTGTAGGGGTTGGCAGCTGGACCCACAGCTCTCCCGGGCCCAGTCTCGGGAGGAAATAAGCCCTAGAAGGCTAACGCTCTTGGCCCGGGCAGAGGGCCCAGGACTTTCCGATTCCGCTATGACGGTGGCTGGCACGTGTGTGCATATGCAGCGCTGCTTCTGGTTGCATTTAACTGGGCTGATCTGACGACCTCTAAGACCCCATCCTCCCTGGACCAGAAATTGGGAGAGCTGAGCCTCCAGCACATCTGTGAAGCTCATCCGCAGAAAAGGCAAGCAGGCCCGCACCTGGGCCCATCCTGCTCTTTGATGCCCAGCAAATGGCTTCTTTCCCTTAAAAGGCTGGTGTCAAAGCCCTGGCCGGTTGGCTCAGTGGTAGAGCATCAACCTGGCGTGCAGGAGTCCTGGGTTAGATTCCCGGCCAGGGCACACAGGAGAAGCGGCCATCTGCTTCTCCACCCCTCCCCCTCTCCTTCCTCTCTATCTCTCTCTTCCCCTCCTGCAGCCAAGGCTCCACTGGAGCAAAAGTTGGCCCGGGCACTGGGGATGGCTCTATGGCCTCTGCCTCAGGCGCTAGAATGGCTCTGGTTGCAACAGAGCAATGCCCCAGATGGGCAGAGCATCGCCCCCTAGTGGGCGTGCCGGGTGGATCCGGGTCGGGCGCATACGGGAGTCTGACTGCCTCCCCGTTTCCAACTTCAGAAAAATACAAAAAAAAAAAAAAAAAAAGGCTGGTGTCAGAGAGCCTAACCTATGGAAACGGTGGCTGTTACTTCACAGAGGCCCCAGTAGTGCCGGGCAGCCCCTGCCTGAGGCCCAGCACATTACCGGGTTCACAAAATCCCTTGCTAATGAACAAACGAATGAACAAAACCCAGTGTGGTAACTTCATGGCTTTGGGCAAGATGCTTCATCTCTCTCTGAGCCTCAGTTTTCTCATTTGTCAAATAGGCAATGGCACCTAACCTCACAAAATGCTTGCCAGGGCCTCCTGGCCTGAAGTGGGCACTTAGCTATTCTTTCGGCTCTTGGGGTTACACAGTTTGAAGGAATGGAGGAGACCCATCTAGCCAGAGCAGAACGGGTATGCTGGAACCAGGAGGGAAGAAGCTGAGAAGACCAGCCTGGGCCAGGAGGCAGAGGCCTTGAAGGGACTCAGCCCCCATCTAGAGGGTGTTGGAAGCCCCGGTGGGGGGGGGGGGAGTGGATCACATTTCCCTCCCTGGTCTCCCAACCGGAGTCCTGGAATCTCACCTTGACGTCCCGGTGGGCGATATTCCGGCTATGCAGGAACTGGATGGCTGTCCCAATGTCACGCATGATCTCTGCAGCTTCTGCAGACACAGAGGAGGGGTCAGGCAGGTCGGGGGCCCCTCCTGCTACCCCCTGGGACAGCACAAGATGGCGATAGTATTCGTGCAACCCAGGACCCCCATGCCATACTCCTACCCCAGGCAGCCTAATTTCCCCTAGGGATGCCCTAGCCCACCTAGACTGCTTTCCTCCGGCCTGGGCTACCTCTCCCCAGCTCAGCGGCCGCTCAGTATCAGAAACTTTGAGGCCTCCATCCCAAGGCCACGGAGAGCCCATTTCCAAGACGTCACAGACTCACAGAACTCCCTGGGGGAGGGACGCTCTGTCTTTCCCTCTCTTGTTCAGCTGGAGAGACTGAGGCACAGGGAGGAGCAGGGCCGAGCCCAGCATCACACAGCAACTCTGTTTGATCCAGCTGTCCCAACCCCCGCACTGGTCCAGCTGCACACATGTACCTCTCTCAGTGAAAGCCTGGTCACCGCGCTCCTGAATCCTGCTGAACAACTCACCACCTTCCATGCTATGAGAGAAGGTGGCTGTTAGCAGGGAGGCAGAGAGTCGGCCATCAGCCTGCCCCTGCCCCTGCCCCTGTCCCAAATCACTGCCCAGGCCCTATTGTTCTTTCCCTGGGAACAGTCGCTGTCCGGCTTCCATAAGCCCCAAACAGCCTGGAGCATGGCGGGCTGCCAGCTTGGGTGAATTGAACTGAACTCTTAGAGTTAGGAGAGGTTGGAGGGTGCAGACCCTCCACAGGGAAAGCTTGTGCTTCCAGTGACACTGCCCCACACAGCTGAAGCTTGGGCAACCCCACCCCCACACAAGTCTCAGTTTCCCCAAAGAAGGGTTGTCAGTTATCATCACAACCACAGTTTTCTGAGCACCTACTGTGTGCCGTGCCCTGGGCAAAGGCTTCATGCATGCTGCTGTGTGACCCTGGGCAGGTCCCTTCACCTCTCTGTGCCTCATATTTCTCTTTCATTAAATGGGGACTACAGCACCAGCCTCACAGAGCTGTAAAGACTGAATCAGACAGCTCCATGGAGCACTTGGAATGGAGTAACATACGGGGAGAATGCTACATGAAGATCTTCTTCCACATTTTACATGGGAGTTACAGAGATTCAGAGAGGTTAATAGCTGCCCAAGGTCACACAGCTAAGGAGTGGCCCCGCCAGGATCTGAACCCCAAATCTGACTCAAGAGCTGCTAACCTGTAAGGTAAGGGGGGCCCAAAGACAGGGAGATACTGGAGGTCCAGACATGGGCCCCAGACCTGAGGGCGGCCACGCTGAGCCACGGTGCTACTGGGAGAAGCCTGGATGGAGGAGGCCGTGGGCTCCTGGTTCGGCATCCTGATCACCCAGCGTCTGATGGGCCCATGAGAGCACAAACGCCGGTAGGAAGAAGTAAGCTGTGGGGACTGTGTATGTCCCGCTCTTCCCGGCCCACATGCAGGCTTGGTGACCTCCTCCGAAGCTCTTCCAGCCCCTTCTCAGAGAACGGAGATCACACCTGGGGAGGCCATCTTAGCGCTCCTGCAGTTTCCTCCCACCCCGGGAATGGCCTCCTGCCAGCAACTCGGCCCAGGGGCAGGGCCTGCAGCTGCCCCTCCGCTACTCCTCAAGGGCTGGGGTCCCTCTCAGAGCTGCTGTTGGAAGAGAGAGCCCCTAGAAGAATGGCAGGAGCCCGGGGACCGCAGAGGCACCAACAGGATGCGAGGCAGGCGGGCCGGCATACCATTCCATGATGATGAGGAGACAGCGCTTGCCGTGATGCATGTTCTCGTACACGTCCACGATGCGCACGACGTGGGGGCCGCCTGAGGCCTGCCAGTGGTGCTCCACCTCCTGCCGGGCCTTGGGGCTGTCGTACAGGAGCTGGAGGCAGGTCAACACCCAAAGTGTCAGGCCCACCGCAGCCACTCAGACAATGCCGCTGCCCTCACTTTTCAGATAAGGACATGAAAGCTCAGAGAGGGCTTTGACCTGCCCAAGGTCACCCAGCTTAGGAAGGACAAAATGAGGATTTGAGTCCCGGTTTCCCTGATGCATGGTCCAGTAAGCCTCTAGACCTGATTGAGGGCCAGCCTCAAGCAGCTGGGCTGGTGACGCAGGAAGGGAGGGCCCTGGGAAGGGGCTGACAGCTCGCAAGGGCTCAGAGGCCAGAGAAACCCCTGCCTCCATTCTCAGGGCAGCAAGTGAAGTAGAGATGGAATGGGTTGTGAAGTCCAATCACACATCAGCTGCGGGACCCCAAGCGAGGGGTCCCACATTCCTTGAGTTCCGTGTTTACAGTGGGAGAGCACCAGGGTTGTAAGGCCCAGAAGGAGAGTCTGGGGGCAGAGAAAGAACCCTAGTGGAGGGAGGTGACGCGGGATGGTGGGGTGAAGTCTGGGTTTGGGCCTCAATTCCTCCAGTGACTCAGTGTGACCTCAGGCAAACATTCACAGCTCCGCACCACAGCCCACAACTCTGTAAAATGGAGTAATAACAGTCATGCCCACAGGATGCATCATGGCAAGGCAGGAAGCGGTGGGCGGCACCAGGATCCTTGCTCAGGTTAACTCAGCCCAGGGCTATGGCTGCCAACCATACGGCAAAGTACCGGAAATGAGCAGGGTCCTGGAGTGGTCCTGCTGGGGGGGAGAAGTCAGCATGCAGGGGGAGGTGGCCCAGAATGGCGAGCGTAGTGACAAGCCACCCCTGGCAGGGCGGCTCACTCAAGGCCGGGCCACATTTGTTTTCTAGTTGAGCAGGGTTGAGGACCAGGGTGGAACCCAAGACTGGGATTCAAATCAGCTCCATCCTGCTCAGCACCACGGGGGCCACACCCGGCCCTGGTTTCCTCCTCTGCCAGAGCCCTGGGCGGCACGGCTCTGGGCCTAAGCTCTCCACGCAAAGGGAAACTGGTGGGGAGGAGGGCAAAGGGCTCCGGCACGTGCTGCCTGCCCCTGGGCTGTGCCTCCAGCTCTGAGGCTGCTCGCCTCGCCCCCAGCCTGGGAGGGCAGGGAGCCGGGCAAAGCCGTCCACCAGCTCCGGGGTCCCTGCTCCGTTTCCCAGCCTGGAAACCGTGGATCCCTCGCTCCTGCTGCCTGGGGCTCCCACAAAGCAGCTCCGTTCTGTGCCCACACGGCTCCTGCATGCCAGCTTCCTGCCCACAGTGCTGGGGGCAGAGGCTCAATCACCCTGCTCACCAGATCTGCTTGCCCCCACTGTGTCCTGAGGTGGCTCTAGCGAGGGGTCCACCAGTCCTTAGCCACGGGGGCCAAGATGAGCCCTCCTTGCTCCCTGCTGTGTTCTCTGCACCCCTCTTCTCCCTGGCCTCCTAACACTCCTCCCTGCTCCCAGCCTGACCTGACCCTGTCCTGCTGGGACCCCAGGCTGGCTCCGGGACCCGTCCTCACTCTGCTCTGCTTCTAGCATGTCCCCCTACACCAAAAGCCCCTCTCTTCTTTAAAAAAAATCCCAAGCCGGCCCTGGCCGGTTGGCTCAGTGGTAGAGCGTTGGCCTGGCGTGCAGAAGTCCCGGGTTCGATTCCCGGCCAGGGCACACAGAAGCGCCCATCTGCTTCTCCACCCCTCCCCCTCTCCTTCCTCTCTGTCTCTCTCTTCCCTTCCCGCAGCTGAGGCTCCATTGGAGCAAAGATGGCCCGGGCGCTGGGGATGGCTCCTTGGCCTCTGCCCCTGGGGCTGGAATGGCTCTGGTCGCAACAGAGCAACGCCCCGGAGGGGCAGATCATCGCCCCCTGATGGGCAGAGCGTCGCCCCCTGGTGAGCGTGCCGGGTGGATCCCGGTCGGGCGCATGCTCTCCCCGTTTCCAGCTTCAGAAAAATACAAAAAAAAAAAAAATCCCAAGCCCACAGCTGGACCGCTGTCCATGTTGTCCTCAGCCCCCCCTCTCCCACTCTGGGCCTTCACTCCCTCTCCACATCCCCCAACCCCTCGCCATCCTCTCCTGCCGACTCCTCCACGGGCACCTGATTTTATTCCTGCTCCCCTGGCCCTCAGCGCTCCGGTTCTGGTTCCCCAAACAGGCCATCCCCTCTCAAGCCTGTGCTTACACATACGCCCTCCTGCCCCATCCCCTTCTCCATCGGGTCAACTCCCTCCTCCTGAGGAAACTTCTGGGTTCAGATCAGATGTCTCCTCCTCTGGAAAGTCCTCCCAGCACCTGCCCCAGAGGTATTTGCCTCTGTACCTCCTGCCAGGCCAGAAGCAGCTTGAGGGCAGAGGCAGGGCAGGTAAAGTTGGGGGTCCCTGGCTGGGGCCTGGCAGGAAACACTGGGCTCCTGAACAGAGGGGCAGGGGTGGGCTGCGTAGGAAGGAGTCGGAGGTATGGGGGGGGGGGTGTCAGAGAGCTGTGCTTCCCGGAGGCGGAGAAAGGGGGAGCTGGCTGACTGGAGCTTCTCAGTGTCTCCCACCCCACTCAGTTCATATTTGGGGACTTTTTCCCACACAAATTAAAAGAGTCCTCTGAGTGGCAAGGCCCTGAGAATAGGCACAGGAGCAGGGAGAGGGCTGCCCCTGGAAAACACAATAATTGCCACCACTGGCCTCTCTGCAGGGGCCCCACCCAGGCCCGGCAGCCAAGACATCTTCTGGGCAGTCACTCTCGACCCTGAGGGCTGACCTTGAGTGTGGCCCCAAACCTCTTAGAGCCTCAATTTCCCAATCTTCCTTCCCCGTAGCTAGAGCCTTCTTCTCTTCCAGGAATCTCCCCCATGTTGCCTCCTCTCAGAAGCCCTCCCTGACTAACCAATTTTAAAAGGACCTCAAGGGTCCCTCATTTTCTCTCCGTCCTTTATTTTTCCTCCTTTATATATGTGCTTTGTTCATTGAAGTATACTTTACATACAGTAAAACGCACACATTTCAAGAATCCGGTTCCCTGGGTTTTGACAATGGCACGCACCCTTGGAACCCACACTCCCATCAAGACAGAAAACATTTTCAGCTCTTGGGAAAGCTCCCCTTCGTCCCTTCTCCCCTCTCTCCTGCGCAGCTCTTTGTTCACAACCTACAATTAGCTTGTCCCTTTTGATAACATCTCACACATACACACACACACACACACACACACACACACACAGAGAACGCAATTTCAACATGACTCTGTTCTGAGCCCTTTATAAATATTAAGAGAAAGGGACTTCATCCTCACCATTCTTTAGCTGAGAAACTGAGGCACAAAGAGGAGAAATAATTGATTGGTCCCAGATCACGCAGCTGCTTCCCCAGCCAGGTAGCCACCGCGCTGCCTCCCTCCTCAGACTGTTGGCAGGAGGGTAGGGCCAGTCAGCCTGGTCTCGGTACTGGCATATAGGGCCTGGCACAGACACCAGCTTAGATAATATTTATAGATTTAATGACCAGATCTCTACGTGGGGGTGAGGATAAGAAACCTTCACGACGCATCATGAGAACAGAGTAAGATTAAATTGAGGAGGACCCAGGAAGGCTCAACAAATAAGAGACACGACAAGCTGGCCGAACTTGCTCCCCACTGTTCCTCAACCACCCTGTCTGGTGAACCAGACTTTACCTCTCTTCCAAGGTGCCCATCCTGACTGCTCTACTCCATAAAGACATTACTGTAAGTTGGTTTTATTCATGCAAGTACATGAGTCCACACTATCCTTCATAAAAGGTGTCCCCTAGCAAGAGCCCCATCTTCCCAGGCATGACCTTGAGCACAGGCCTAGGAGACAGGAGATCTAGTTTCCACTCCTATTCTCAGGGTGACTTTGGGCCAATCCTTTGCTTCCTTAGGCCTCTGTTTCCCCAATGTCAAGGTTAGGACTTGGACTAGATTGGGGGGGAGGGGGACAACAAGGGGATCTTTGGTCAGAGGCTCTTTCCAAAGTACCTACTGTACCCCATTCCCACAGTCCTGCCCCCATGGAGTAGTCCCTGGGTCTCTATGGACCCCATATCCAAATGCTTGAACCCAAAGAAGGCCACCCGACATGTTGGACCCGGTCACAGCTTGGAAGAGGATGGGGTGGCCTTCTACCAACCCAACGGACCCCACCCTTCCTTCATTTCCATCCTCTGTGCTCTGGGCTTCCCTAGGTGTCCCCCAAAACTGGAGGGTCTGCGATGGCCCCTAGACAGCTCCGCAGCTCCAGCTAGCACCAACAGGAACCCCCACACACATCTAAGATGGATCCCAGCTTTCTCCCAAGGGAGGGGGCCCCAGCTGTACCTGAGGGGTGGGCCCCAGTGAAGTGAGCTGAGCATGGAACGTGAGATGACATTTCCTTGAACAAAGGACACTGCTCAAGCCTCGGGCTTTCATCAAGCGGTCTCCACCTCCCTTCTCCCATCACTCTCCTTTGCCAAATTCTCGCACCTGTCCCCAGATCCTGCAGCTGCATGGACCCCACTGGACCATGGAACCCCGCAAGGTTGAGGGCAGAGGGGCCACAGCCCTCCGGTGTCACCAGCTGGAACAGGAGCCTCACAAATGGCCAGGCCTCCTTTACGACCTCCTGTGGTGTCTTTTCCCACCCTAGGACAGAGGTGACTGTGGGTGGAGGAATTCTCAGAGTTCAGGAGCTGGGCAAACAGCAGCAGCATTTGACTATTTGGAAAACAATCTGCAGTTTACAAAACACTCTCTTCCCCTTTATCTCACGGGAATGCTGAGTGCCACCCTGTGAGGCAAGCAGGGTGGGTCCATCATCAGTCCCGATTCACAGGCTGAAGAAAGAAAAGCTCAGGAGGATGAAGTCATTGCCCTGGGGCCACCCAGCTGGAGGATGGCAGGGCTAAAAAGAGCCAGACTGCAGAAGGGGAACTGACAAGAGGGCGTGACCCCAAGTTGGAGAGGCTGTGGCCAAAACTATAGCTTGCAAGACTCGGGAAACTCGTTCTGAAATAAATGTATGCATAGGTGCACAGGTGTGTGCATGAGCAAGGGTATGTGGGGGGTGTGTGTGTGGGGGGGTGCGTGGCAACCCAGGTACATGTAGATATAAGGGGGTGTGCATGAGTGTACATGGGTGCAGTCAATGTGGGGGGTGAGTGTGGGGGCCGTGGGTATACGTGTGCCTCTAGCCTCTGCAATGCTGACTTTGAACCCCCAGAGAGTTGGATCCATGCGTCTGTCCATTTATTCATCCAATATTTTCTACTGATCTAAAGTGTGTAGCAGAGAACTGGGCACAGAGCGATGCCCAAAAAAGACTGGGGGTCTTACTGTCACAACTCAACCTGCGACAGCCTTGCCCGAGCAGGTGACCAAGCCCAGAGACCACTGTGCAGACCTCCACTCCCACTGGGGCCCCCTCTCTGCTGCACTGCCAAGAGCTGTAAAAGCACTCTGTCTGCCCTTGTAGACCCTCCGAGCTGGGATGTCTGCGGTGGCTCTGTAAGGACACAGCTTTGGGGACCAGCCCCCACCAGTCTCCTCCAGCCACCTCCCAGCCCAGGAAGGACCACCAACCAGACCCACACGCCCACCCACACATCCGACAACCACAGCCAGCTCACGCAGGGCTGGGCTCTTCTCGGGTGAAAGTGTTCACAGTATTTCCATCTGCCTCACACACACAGGAGGCCTCAAGCCATCAGCCTGGACAAGCAGCCTCCCCTATCCCCTGACCCCCGAACCTCCATACTCCCAGACATTTAACCTGCAGCCGGGGCCAAGCTGCTCTGTGGCCTCTGCCCAACACCCACGCCTTCCGGCGGAAGAGAGCTAGCCTACTATCTCTCCCACCAGTCAGGCACTGGCAAATTAAGAAACATGAATGCTGGGTTTCACGACAACCCACAGTCTGAGAGACATCATCCCTACAACAAAGAGAACCTTCTGCAGGCCAGGGGCCAGATCTTCTCAGTGCCCCGAAGGCCACTACAAGTCCCACTATTTCCACTGCCCAGCTCATCGACAACAGGGTTTCCGGCACTTATAATTCTATAGCATGACAGAAGCCACATAAAAACAAAAAATGTCAGATTCTCTTTAGAACGAAGAGAAAGATAAAGTACCAGAAACCCACGTACGTTCATAACCATAACCAAGCCCACACTGTCATTCCGAGCTTCCTGGGGGTCCTGGCAAAGAAGGAAGACAGGTAGGTTCTGCTGTTTCAGTCACCCCACGGACAGAAGCACATTCACGGGTTCATGGAACTTTTCTAAGACCAAATGCTTTTTTTTTTTTTTTTAATTTTTGACAGAGACAGAGAGTGAGTCAGAGAGAGGGATAGGCAGGGACAGACAGACAGGAACGGAGAGAGATGAGAAGCATCAATCATTAGTTTTTCATTGCGCGTTGCAACACCTTAGTTGTTCATTGATTGCTCTCTCGTATGTGCCTTGACCGCGGGCCTTCAGCAGACCGAGTAGCCCCCTGCTGGAGCCAGCGACCTTGGGTTCAAGCTGGTGGGCTTTTTGCTCAAACCAGATGACCCTGGAGTCTCGAACCTGGGTCCTCTGCATCCCAGTCCGACGCTTTATCCACTGCGCCACCACCTGGTCAGACCTAAGACCAAATTCTTAAAGGAATTTAGCACTACAGACTACATGAGGGGGAAGTACAGCATCTGGCAATGCCTTCAGCGATCATTTTGCAAAAGATACAGACTTAAATGAACATACCTGATACGGAGCCTCACCAAGACTGAGGCCGGCACGTGGCCCTCTAGCCTGGCACACCGGTGAGGTGCTGACATGCCACCACCAGGCCCGTTACTTTCTTAGGACTCCAGCTTTGTTCTGCACCAGAGTACGGAGAGGAGAAAGGCAGGAGGGGCTCCTATGTACCCTGACACCTTCTCCCCCACCTTGGGGGTTTCTCCAAGCCTCAGGCAAGGGCAGAGATGGCAACAGCCACACTCAATGCCGAACACTCAGGCAGCAGGGGAGAATATTCTAGAAAAAGATGAGTTTTCAACTCATCTTTTTTGTCATTGTGGGAAACCTCTATTCTCTACAGAGGGAGGTTAGGGATAAGAAAAAGCTCTTTGGACCTACCGTACTCCCTCTTTGACAAGCATTTCCATCTCAGCCACATCTAAGGTCTCTTCTGGCTCCCAGAGCTGTGGTTATTTGGGGTTATTTTCCCATGGTGTCCTATCTTTAATTTTATGGGACACTTCTGGGACAGCGGGGTTCCTTTTACAGCCAGCGGTGGGTGCAGCCCTGTGTGTGCTGTCAGTGCCAGTGAGGAGTAGGGGCACCCTTCACCCTGGCCCCGGGCCAGCCAGTGTGACCCTTGCCGGCTGCTCTGCCCATCAGAGCAGAGGCCTTAGCCCCGAGAATGCGACAGACTGACACTGAGTTCAGGGTTCAGAAGCAGAAATGTCCTTAAAGCCTCAGTATCTTCCTTCTAGAGCCAGGGTGCCAGAGCTATCTGGTGAGCCACCTGCCAACATCGAAGCTAACTTTCCAGCCACAGTTTCAGCTTAGAGCCTCCGACGTGCGCCCTTCCTCTCCGACACACTCACTTTCCCAGCTCCCCTCGCTCGTCATGGGAACTAACGGGACCAATTCCGCAGCTATGGATTAGCTGGCCTCACGCCACGTCAGACCTCGCTTCATTAAGTTCTGACTATGTCCTGTCCTCCGACTCACCCTGTCCACTTTCCTTCCCTCCTCAGAGGCGCACGCGACACCACTGACCACAAACGCCCAGGCCCCAGCAGGGTGCTCACCCCCCGGATCGGGGTGACTGTCTCTCCCTGGTGCTCCGCCAGCGCTGTGCTGGCCACAGGTCCCACCTCACTCAGTGCTCACCGTGTCCTGAGAAGACCCAGCACCAGCCTTTCACCTGTGGGGGGCTGCGACTCGGAGACGTTGTGACTTACTCAGAGTCACAAGGCTGAGTAGTGAGAGTCAAGACTTGAAATTGGACCTGTCAGCTAATGGCCTGGGGACCATGCCGGCGACTGCTGCACTCCTTGGATATGTGAAGCTTGGCCCCGTGCCCCTGACTCTGCTGCTGTGGGGATTACAGTGGTGATGTCCCCGGAGCCCTGGCCCTGGACCGGCCATGTTACATCCCTTCGCTCCTGCCCTTCCAAAACCATGTCGTTAACCATCATTTTCAGCTGAGGACACTGAGGCACAGGGAGGTTTGGGGGTTTTTTTTCAGCTTCTCTGGGTCACACGGCCCACACAGGCCACCCTCGAGTTGGAGAGTCCTTTGGGAACCGGGGCGCCCCCCTCATGCCCACTGCACAGATCCCTTACCGACTCCCGCAAACATTGACCGGCCTTGCTTGGGGGCTGGGTCCAGGGCGGGGCACCTGCTGCCCCAGGTGCTCTGTCTGTAAGGATTTGGGGTCCACGGATGAGTTATTGCCATTGGGGACGCTTGATGAGGACACAGAGCCTAAGGAACTGGCCCTGGCTCCTTCTCTGCTCATCTCCCTTCCGTCCAGAGCCAGAACCTGGCAGAGCAGACAAGATGGAGAAGGCCAGCCCCTCCTGAGGGAGCCCAGGAAGAAGGAAGGCCCCCAAACTGCCACTTCCCCTCTCAGGACGAGGTCTGAGTACCTGATGGGGTGGGGAGGGTTGGAGGGGGGACAGAATAGCTGATGGGGGGCTACCTGACTACCTTCCCCCCAAGTCCTGGGAGGAAAAGGAGTGGCTGAGGCTCCGAGCTGGCCGTCTACCGAGGAAACTCTGCCAGCAGGTGAGCCAACACACATTTTGAAATTGTCAAGTCTCAGGAACATAAGACTCCTTCAATTTGCTAAACTTTGGTGGCCTTAGTTTATCTGCTGCCCACCAGCCACAGACAACCCGGAAACCAAGGCCAGAGTGCCGGGGCTGGGGAGGGGAGGGGAGGGGTGGGGGAGGGGGAGGGGAGGGGAGGGGGAGGGGAGGGGGAGGGGGAGGGGAGGGGTGGGGGAGGGGGAGGAGAGGGGAGGGGGAGGGGAGAGGTGGGGGAGGGGGAGGGGAGAGGTGGGGGAGGGGGAGGGGAGAGGTGGGGGAGGGGGAGGGGAGAGTGCTCCCAGAGAGGGAGCTGAGCTCGGCTTCCAGAAGGGGAGGAGGAGGGGAGAGTGCTCCCAGAGAGGGAGCTGAGCTCTGCTTCCTGAAGGGGAGGAGGAGGGGAGAGTGCTCCCAGAGAGGGAGCTGAGCTCTGCTTCCAGAAGGGGAGGGGGAGGGGAGAGTGCTCCCAGAGAGGGAGCTGAGCTCGGTTTCCAGAAGGGGAGGGGAAGGGGAGAGTGCTCCCAGAGAGGGAGATGAGCTCGGCTTCCAGAAGGGGAGGGGGAGGGGAGAGTGCTCCCAGAGAGGGAGCTGAGCTCTGCTTCCAGAAGGGGAGGGGGAGGGGAGAGTGCTCCCAGAGAGGGAGCTGAGCTCGGTTTCCAGAAGGGGAGGGGGAGGGGAGAGTGCTCCCAGAGAGGGAGCTGAGCTCGGCTTCCAGAAGGGGAAGGGGCGGGAGAGCGAGACCATGAGAGCTGGTTGGGGCAGGTGGGTGGGCAGGTCCCAATGCCCAGGCCAGTGCCCATGCACTAGGAAGGACCAGCTGTGGCCACAGGGCTCCAGGTCAAACAGACTTGGGTGGCAGAGGCAGAGGCCAGTTCCATCCTCCACTTTCCTGTGGCTTTAGGCAGGCCATTCGATCTCTCTGAGCCTCACTTGGCCCAGCCTGGAAAGTGGGACAGGGACAGTACTCATGTTCCCAGGTGACCAGCGGATGGAGTGTGAACACACAGAGCTCGGATTAGCACACACCAAGTGCATGACAAGCAGAAAGGGGCTCCGAGGTGGGCTTGGCTACCCCTGGGTCCCCCTGGGTCTTCCCTGAGGTGGCCTCATGCTCTTCTCCTCCCTGTTTCTCCAGAATTTGGAGAAATCCGGGTGCAGCCTCTGGCACCCAGGGGAGGCAGACCCCCCTCCAATCCAGCAGGTCCCACCCACCTGCCCCAACCAGCAGGTCCCACCCACCTGCCCCAACCAGCTCTCATGGTCTCGCTCTCCCGCCCCTTCCCCTTCTGGAAGCCGAGCTCAGCTCCCTCTCTGGGAGCACTCTCCCCTCCCCCTCCCCTTCTGGAAACCGAGCTCAGCTCCCTCTCTGGGAGCACTCTCCCCTCCCCCTCCCCTTCTGGAAGCAGAGCTCAGCTCCCTCTCTGGGAGCACTCTCCCCTCCCCCTCCCCTTCTGGAAGCCGAGCTCAGCTCCCTCTCTGGGAGCACTCTCCCCTTCCCCTCCCCTTCTGGAAACCAAGCTCAGCTCCCTCTCTGGGAGCACTCTCCCCTCCCCCTCCCCTTCTGGAAGCAGAGCTCAGCTCCCTCTCTGGGAGCACTCTCCCCTCCTGACGGGCCGGACTGGACTGGGCTTTGCAAAAGTGGATCAAGAATGGAGTGTCTGCTGATCCCGTTTTGCTGTGCACAGCCCAGTGAGGAGTGGCCTATCCCCAGCGTTGCAAGGGGGTGGTGGGCTCGCCTCCGGGAGGGACCCTGGTGGGGGAAGCAAGGCTGAGAGTTAGGGACCCCAGCCAGGACGGGCACTTCTCCACCCCCTCAGGTGGCAGTCACCTTTACACCCCTCAGCTCCTTCATGCATCCTTTTGAACACTGTCCCCTTATGCAGAGTGTGTGAGAAACCTGGGTGGGTCCCTGAACCTCCCTGAGCCCCAGCTCCCTACCTGTGAAGTGGCCGTGCACTCTCCTTCCACACAGCAAAGGGCTAGAGGCAGGTATGGGACTACGGACATCCGCTTCCCAGGTGGGGAAAGAGGCCTGGAGAGAGCTCTGGCTCCCCCTGTCCTGGAGGTTATCCCCCTGTCCTGGAGGTTATCCTCCTGACCTGGAGGCCATCCCCCTGTCCTGGAGGTTATCCCCCTGTCCTGGGCGTTATCCTCCTGTCCTGGAGGTTATCCCCCTGTCCTGGAGGTTATCCTCCTGACCTGGAGGCCATCCCCCTGTCCTGGAGGTTATCCCCCTGTCCTGGGCATTATCCTCCTGTCCTGGAGGTTATCCCCCTGTCCTGGGCGTTATCCCCCTGTCCTGGGAGTTATCCCCCTGTCCTGGAGGTTATCCCCCTGTCCTGGGCGTTATCTCCCTGTCCTGGAGGTTATCCCCCTGTCCTGGGAGTTATCCCCCTGTCCTGGAGGTTATCCCCCTGTCCTGGGCGTTATCCCCCTGTCCTGTAGGTTATCTTCCTGTCCTGGACATTATCCCCCTGTCCTGGGCGTTATCCCCCTGTCCTGTAGGTTATCCCCCTGTCCTGGAGGTTATCCTCTGTCCTGGAGGTTATCCCCCTGTCCTGGGCGTTATTCCCCTGTCCTGTAAGTTATCCCCCTGTCCTGGGCATTATCACCCCGTCCTAGAGGTTACCCCCCTGTCCTGTAGGTTATCCCCCTGTCCTGGGCGTTATCACCCTGTCCTGGAAGTTATCTACCCAGTAAGTGGAAGGTTCTGAACTCCCCCTGCCAGGCAGGTGCCCGATCCACCTTCTACCACAGCCCTCCCGGGGTGTCCTGCAACCCCTGTGTACATACTCAGAGGGTGTGGGTTTGTTATCCTCCCTTAACTTAGAGGAAGGAAGGATTTTCTGCCAAAATCCGCTCTGTAATTTGTGAAACATATTTTTTCTATGACAGTATAAATATAGGACGTTTTCATCATAAGACTGAGAAATTTTAGCAAAGACAAGTGTTTTATTCTAATCTCAGGGATAATGTCCTTTCGGTCCTAGCCAGGTAGTTCAGTTTGTTAGAACACCATCACGCTATGCCAAGGTTGTGGGTTTGATCCCTAATCCGGACACATACAAGAATCAACCAATGAATGCATAAACATATCTTTTTTTTTTCTTTCTCTCTATTTCTCTCTCTCTCCCTCCTTCTCTGTCTAGAATCAATTTTTAAAATATTATTTTTTAAAAACAGAAATAATGTCCCTTCAGTGGTCCCCCTCATGAGGAGACCCCGCCTTGGCCACAGAATCTGTGTCTCAACTGGCTAATTGTGCCAGTGAAGCCTACATAGCCGGTGCAGGCTACAGAGAGCAGTGGCCATCTTTCCTGAGCAGGCGGTGACCAGGGCAAGTGAGGCCATGCCTAGGTGACCTCTGCTGAGGCACCCTGCACTGTCCATGCCGCCGTCCAGCTCTGGAGAGAGGGGGCCCAACACCCTCTCACTCTCAGAAGAATGATAGCTGGCCTCTCATCGGAGGAGATATCACAAAGATCACCCAGATGTAAGGATGGGGTGTTCAGGAGATGGCCGGGACAACCCCCAGAGACACGGTACAGAGGCCCTAGGGTCCTTGTCACTCCACTTCCCAGACCCGCTCTTTCCGAAGCAAACATCCTATCTGCCTGCCATCTCTGCCACTGCCTCCGGCTTCATCCGTGTCCCTGCAGCTCCCCACACAGGCCTGGCTGAGCACAGGCAGCCACTGCCCTACTAAGGTCCTTCTCGGGGAGGCAAGGGCACTGGTGCCCACACTCCAGGGGCTGTGCCCCTCTCGCCCTCCCTCCTGTTCAGCTAGTGGGCTACCAGGTCCCGACACCTGGGCAGCTCCTGGACAACTGGCCTAGATCATGCCATGGAACCACAGACGTGAGGAAGGGGAAACAGGGAGAGGAGAAAGGCCTGGACCTCCGGGAGACCAGGGTGGTGGCCTCACAGCACGGAGGGACCCTCCTGCCATGAGACTGGGCCGCAGTGACCGCCCTGCTCCCTTAGGCCTTCCCAGGGTAAAGATGTCCCCCGGGACAGGCTCAGCCTGACTCAAGGATCTGACTGGGCCACGGAGTACAGTGGGGAGGGGTCTCCGGCCTGAGTCCTAACCCTGGAGCTCCTGTCCCTAGCAGAGCACAGACCCTGCTGGTGGGGACACCACAGCTGACTGCTCCCCCCGGAACCCGCATTGGCTAGCTGGCTCGGGAGAGGCATCCTGGGGTCCCCTCTAGCCAGACTCATGCTGCCAGTCTACTTGCAAAAGCAGCTCCCACAGGGGGCAAGGTGGAGGCCACTACCTGCCTGCTTCCTGGCACTTCCCCCCGGAAGGGTACTCACTGCCAGAAGGGGCCCTGGTCAAGCAGAGCTCCCAGTGGCTCATCTCACCGATGGATGGTCGTACTGCACCTGGGACAGGCCCTGCTCCTGCTCCCCAGCTGAGCCCGACACACAGGGAGGGGTGGCTGAGAGCCACGACTTGGCATTCCAGACAGGCGGCGGGGGTTCCAGCCCAGCCCGGGCGTGTCCCTGCTATGTGACACCCTCAGTGACTTCCCTTGCCTTCCCGAGCCTCCTTCTCTCCATCCACAATAGGGAGGTGACAACACCAACCCTTCTGAGATTCCGGAGGGTTCGTGTGTAACACGCAGGAAGAACTCGGGTTAGTTCGTGCTCTGGTCCCCAGCCCCCCAGCTGTGAGCCGCTGCCCTCCGGAGAGCGTGCAGAGCCATGCCGGCCCCTCCGCCAAGTCCCAAGGGGCTGTTTATGCCGGGGGACATCTACAGAACAAGCTGTGAGTCTCCCTCAGGTTGCATGCACGCCCCTAAAAATAGCGTCTGAGCTTCGCTGAGGTCAGGGGTCAAGTGCAGGGTACAGGCCAACGCCAGCTGGTCTGGGGTGTCCGTGCCAGGCAGCACAGGGACAGCACACTCAGCTGTGCCCTCTAAGGCGGAGATAGGTTGCCCCCCAGCCCTCCCAGCCCCTATGCAGTTAACCCCGCTGGCTCCAAGGCTATGGGTTCAGGCCCCGGCAACGGTCTCAGACTATCGAGCCATAGAGAGACCCGACAGCAGGGGCCGCAGCCCAAGCTGACTTCCCGCATTCACCAAGGACGCCTCGGGTTACAAGCTTGGCCCAAACGCTCCTGACGCCGCTGCTCCAGCTGCCAAGGCCACCAGCCCCTGGTCAAGGCCAGCAGCAGGAGGGGATACTGAGTAACATGGGCACAGCTGAAAGCTCCTGCTGTCCTATACCCCCCCCAACCCCCTGTGACTAGGATGAGTCCCCCAGCACCTGACCAGCCCCCATCCAGCCTCTGCCTGCCCTCAGCCTGCAGGCTGCCGAGAAGGGGTCCAGCCAAGCCTGAAACCATGAGACAGAGAATGACAAGGCCCAAGCGGGGAGGGCCTGAGCGACAGCAGGAGAGACGGAGCTGAGAAAGGAGAAGAGAAAGGGACAAGGAGGCAGAGAAGACTGAAAGATAAAAAGTCCCACAGAGAGAAAGCAGCAAGGACAAAGCGCTCATCTAAAGAGAAAGGAAGCTTTCACACTAAACCTGCAAGAAGCCCACAATCAATATTCTCAGCGTCTCGGGGCCTGTCCTGAGTGAAAGGCCTCCCGAGGCTCCTGGTCCCCCTCAGCGGCCACCCCACACCCTTGCTCTAAGCAGTCCCCCACGGTTCCCACACGGCAGGGCCCTGATCACAATTACACGGGCCCTAATCCACTTAGATCCAAAAGGGCGGGGAAGAGCCGAGGGCCAGAGCCCCTTCCACCGCTCTCTCCCACCGCACAAGGGGCCAGCTTCCCCGGGTGCAGGGTGGAGACGAGTGAGTCCTCACAGAGGCCAACAACGTGCCATCAAAATGCACGCAAACCACCCCCAATGAGAGCTCTGCCCTCGGGGAGTGTCTGCTGCTGGCCTGCGCTGTCTCAGAGCGGGAATGCGGGCCAGTCACAGCCACCATGACCGAACCCTCCTGTCCAGCACCCGTTCAAAGCCAGGGCTCAACTACACCACAAAGACGAGGGTTTTGCCGAAGATTCCAAAACTCTCTTTATCCAAGGTCACTCAGGGAGAAAGTGGCAGGAAGGATACCAAGCCCAGAGCCCTGCTCCTCTCTCCACCCTGGGTAGCCTCTCATGTCGGGGGTCACACAGGACCTCAAATTGAGGGGAGTGGGGGCAGCAGGACCCCGGGAGAATATGGGAACCATGGTTGTACTGCCGAGGTCAGCAGACCCAGACATGCAGGAAGGGCTCGGTGCACACTTGTGGCGCAGGTGTGCTGAGAACGCCCCTCGCCTAGGGGTCTCGCCAGGTGGCCATCACCTTTGGATACACGGCAGCCAGTCGCCAGTCTGAGACCCAAGGTAGCTGAGGGAGCAGAGTGAGAAGCTCCACCTGCTGCCCCCTGCAGGGGTCTTCCGTGATCGTGTCCCAAGGAGGCCCTGGGGGAGGAAGACGAGGATCCAAGGAGAAAAACAGCTTCCCCAAGCGCAGACCTCAGCAGACATTACAGACCTCGGCTGTCATGACAGCCAGGCCCTCCCCGCACCGCCTGACCTGAAGAACAGCCCAGACACCCAGAAACTCCTGAGCACCTGGCAACAGTGCCCCACGGAGGACCTGGCGATGCTGTGAAAGCCAGCCCTGGGGCAGGGGGTAGGGCGCCATGACAGGGGCCTCGGTGGGGTGAGGCGTGAATCCTAGGTGTGGGCAAATGGAGAGTGAGAGTCCCCACCGACCTTCTGTCCTCATCCTTCAGGGCCCGCCCTACACAAATGCCTCCTCTTCCACAGAGCCCTTCCGTCCTCCAGGACTCCCAGCGTCGGTCAGGGTCTCGACACCAGCCCTCCGAGAGCAGCCACATCCTGCCTGGACACAGGACGGCGAGGGGGCAGTGCCACCCCACAGCAGGCACTGGGTTGTCCACTCCAGGCAGGCTGTCACACACACCCTCTGCCCCCATCCACACCCTTCTCAGGCCAGAGACCCAGATGGGAGCAGACAGTTGCTTCCCGTAGCCCCCCACCCCCACCCCCGGTTGGACCAGCCGTGACAGTTTCCTCTCACCTACCCACCAACCTGACTTCCCACCCGTGGCACTCTGGACTCACAAGGCTTGGGATGAACCACCTAATTTTTCTGAGGTGGCCCCCACATCCATCACAGTCCTTGTGTCCGGGCGTTGTGGGACCAGCACCTGCCCATCACAGGTATAGAGTCCTGTATGGGGAAGAGATGTAGGCAAACACCACAGCAGCACTGGGGGCCAAGCCTGGGCTTCCAGGGAGCCATGGAGGATGATGCTGGCATCCTGCCAGAGGCCAAGCCTCAGAGACCCTTCTATAGCCCCACAGACTTGCAGGAGACATGATGAGGTGACGTCACGCTAAGACTCTGGCACCAAGCTGCCTGGGTGCAAATCCCAGCCCTGCCACTCACCAGCTGGGCACCCTGGGCCAGTCGTTCACCTCTCTGAACTCGGTGTCTTTATACATAAAGTGGGAATGACAGGATTAGGCAAGGTAACACGTGTCGCACGTGGGGAACGGGGCCTGCCGGACAGAATGCTCTGGAAAACTGTTAGCTGTTTGTGGGAACACTAGTGTCCACAACGTCAAGGCCCTAAGCCATCAGCTCCTAGAGGGAAGTCCCAGCAGACAGAATCCTGACCCGAGATGAGGAGCAGCTTCTAAGGCTGTGAGCAAGGCCAGCTGGCCAAACCACCAGCTTCTGCCGAAAATTCCACTATTCACATTTCTTAGGGTTTGATGCCCTCCTTAGGATCCCTGTTTAAAGAGCAGATCGACAGTCCTGGTAGTTCAGCTGGTTCCACCGGCAACGGAAGCACCTCAGACACTTCCCTTCCAGGAGAGGGGCACCCTGGGGAGGAGCTTGGGCCGCCGTGGGGACTCTTGTACAAACCACCAGCCCCTCCACACACTTCCTGATATGTTGACTCCATTATAAGCAGCCCTGCAGAGGCTGATCTGACCGGTCTGGGGAGGTAGGTGAGGGGGTAGCAGCTGCCAGATGAGAAAGTCCCTGGCCTGCCTGGCAGCCCCACCCAGCCCCAAACCCAGCTAGGCAGCGCCAGCTCCAACAGGCCGGCCCCACCCACAAAGCCATGCAGCGATCTGGGCATGTGGGTCCAGGAACCACCACTCTGTTCTCTGTGACCAAGACCAGAGGCAGAGAGCACTAGGAGCCCCAAGGGCCTCCAGCATGTGGCGGTGGTCAGAGGAGAGGGCCCACCCCAGCCCCAGACACCAGAGAGCAGAGAGAGCAGAGACAGGAAAGACACCACTTCTCCTCCCACATGATGAGCCCCTCTGCCTCCACAGGGCCTTCTATTGCTTTTATTTATCTAAGTGCCATGGTTACCTCTGCCCACCAGGAGGCTGAGAACCACAGGTGGGCTGGGTAGGAAGTCAGGAGGGGAGGAAATTCTGTCTTCTGCTACAAGCCCAGCCCAGCCGCATCACATGACTTCTGACTACTACCTCCAGGTCCCAATGTTCATACGTGTGATTAGACTGAGGGGCCTGGTCGCAAATGCGGTGGGGTACAGATGTAATGGAGAACAGATCTTCAGGGCTGTGCCCAGGCAGGAGTGGCGCTGAGGGGTTCCGACTCACCAGCTAGGCCTGGCAGGAAGCGCAAGCAAGACGGCAGTCGGAGGCAGTCCCCGGCCCCCAGCGCCTGCCAAGGGGACAGCAGCAAGCACTCCGGGTGGCATGGAGAGTGGCATGTCGGCTCTAGATGTGGAAGCTGTTCTTGGAAGGGAGCCCCTGAGTGTGAGCAAGGCCAAGATGGACCAAGCCAACGGTCCAGGCCTGAGGGAAAGGGGAAGAGGCCCGGTTCCCCAGGAAGGAGGAACCTGCTTCCCTAGGGCCCCCATAAAATAGCAACAGCTACAGGGCCAGTGACCACAGATCTTCCTGTTTTATGAGTGCCTGCTGGGTTCCAGGCTTCATGCTAAGCACGATCTGCCATTGAGCAACAAGACTAAGAGCAGGGGCATGGAGAGAGGCCAGGCCACTAGGCCTGGATCACCCAGAAGGGCAGAGAAGGCACAAACATGTCCAGGCTACGAAATAAAGAGAGGCCAGCCAGGGAGACAGAAAGACACAGAGCCCGGGGGCCCCACTGAGGCTGACCTGGGCAGCTGGGGAGAGGGCTAGGCAGAGGCCGAAAAAGGGCCGAAACCCATTCATGGACTGGTTGAGCTCCCTGAACCCAGACCTACCCATGGACTGAGCTTCCCAGGCCCTTGCCCGCCAGGGCAGAGGGTTGAGGAAAAACGTAAGTAGAAAAATGCTGCTTTCCTCCCCAAGGCTACAGCCACCACTCACAGCACAGGTCTGATGTGCCAGAGGCTGTGCCGACCCCATCCTGGAAGATGTCATACGAACCTGCCTAGCTGGGCAGGGACTTACAGGCTTTGGAGTAGGGTTGTGAGGGGGCAAGAACAGGAGGGTTGGGGACAAATCCAATCCACACACACCCCCAGGGCCAACTTAGGGCCAGGTCCTGAAAGTCCTAAGCCAGGAGCCCTAGCCACGCTCACCCATAAAGCCCAAAGGAGTACCTACCGCAGGGGAATCCGTCCTAGGCCAGCCCCAGATCCCAGCCCAGGACAGAGAAAGCATGAGACTCTATATCCACGGGCACTTTGGAAGTTCCTGCAGTCACAAGTCCTCCCAAGTAACTTCCTCAGACACAGTATCTATGGGGAAGGGCCCAGGCCCAGCCTGCTTAAAGCAGGTGCTGCCTGGACCCATGAACTACAGCCCCCCACTCCGTGCCTACCTCGTTCATAGCGCCTCAAGAGCACAGGTACCGGTCAGAGTTCAGCCTTGGCTCACAGGGCCAAAGCCTCGGTATTGAGAAGAGGTTCTCTGGCCTTAGGCGACCCCTCCCCACCGAGACTGCACCCCGACACTAGCACAGGTGAAAGGATTAAGATGGTGCTGAGGGAGAGGGTGGAAACACTCACTTCTCACCCCCCGAGCTCCCTTTCCCCTCAGAAGAACCATCTTTTCCAGGAAGGACTCCAGAATACCTTGCCTGGGACTCCAGAAAGGCCCCAGCCCCACTCCACTGCTGTGTTAGTGAGCCAAGAAGCTGTGTCTGAGACCCTGCTCAGCAGCCCAGCCCTGAGCCTCCTCTGGACCCATCCCTCCAAGACCACCCTGGGGACATGTCCCCCTCTATCAGCCCTCGTGCCCCTGGGAGAGACACAGGGAGCTGAGCCCAGATCCCTGCTCAAACTCTTGCAGACCCCGTGCCCTAATAAGTCCCGCAGCCTCTCCAGGCCTGCATCAGGCTCCATGACAACCAGTCCACGAACACCCTCTCACACCAAGCTCACATCAGCCCCTGTCTTTTTCCTGAACAGCGGCAGAAACGTGGTTTCAAGCCTCCAGAACCTAGTCTAAGGTCACAGAGCTGGCAAAGGAAGGCCAGAGATTAGGTCAGGACTCTGAGCTCTGGCTCATAATTGCAATGTCTATAAAACAGGAAGATCCGTTGCTGTATTCTAACCTCCAGGAGCCACTCTCCTTGCTGTGCTCTACCCATCCAGGCGGCCACTGACACAAGCTGTAACTGACTGAAGTTCCCAGATGCAAGGGATTCTGGGTATGCGGCAGGGTCCCAGGCCCAGAACTAAGTGACTTAAACCAGAAGTAGGTGCCTAGATCTGCAAGCCCCTGAATTTCCCATATTCCACCTGTATCAGTGAGGTCTTAACCAGGCTTCCAGGGACCCTGTGGTGTGACATAACCAGCTGGCTGGCCCATCTTTTCCCCAAGAACCAGAGTGGGTCAGGCATGGAGCAGGGCTTGCTCCTGTCAACATGGAGCCCCTGACTCGGCTGGAGCCCATCAGCAGCCTTCTGACAACAGGTGCAATGGTGGGCACCAGCCTTGCCCACCAGCCAGCCCTGAAGGTTCCCACCACTCCAGCCCAGGCAGGTAGGGACCACAGAAGAAAATAGCCCCACCCCAAGCTTTGGCGATGACTTGCCCTCAAACATAGGTAACTCAGAACCATTCCAATCAGAAGAGCTTCTGGTGGAAAGAGGACCCCTCCTTGGGCAGAACACCGAGGCCCAGCCACAACCCCAGCGTCAGGAGCAACTCCTCCCCTTCTTCCGGGTACAGCAAGCTCTACCCATACAGACTCCACCCTTTTTGTACCCTGGGACACCCGGAGCTTAGGTGGCTAAGCCCCAGTTTCCCATCTATAAAGCAGGGAGGACCAGGAGCCCGACCCTACAGGGGAGTACAAGAATGAAACCTGATGCTGAACTGAACAGGAGAAGCTTAGCAGGGGCCCTGGGCATATTGTGCACCCACAGGCCTCTGCTGTGGGACCCTCTGGGTCACCCAGGCAGCAGTGAGGGGGTCACTAACCTTCAGAGCACACTTCTGCCCCGTGCGCTTGTGGAAGCACACCAGCACCTTGCCGTTCACACCCAGGCCCAGCACCTGCTTGGACAACTGGTAGTCATCGGTCACTGCATACTTCTTGGGCTCCCGCTGCCCCGCGAGGGCCAGAGCACCAGCTGGGCTGGGTCCTGGGGGTGCACCTGGCGGGGGCAACGGGCCCCCCTCTTCCTCTCCTGTCTCGCCATCCATGGCCCGCACTGGGCGCTCAGAGGCGGCCCCAGCCTGGCGCGTCCACGGCCACCTGGGGAAGAGGGGAAGAGTAAGTTCCACCCAGACTCTTTTTAACACACCCCAGCCTTGGAACCGCTAGGACAGACTGGGCTGCGGGCTGGGGACAGCGCTGGAAGTGCAGGACGATGCCAGAGGGTACGGACGCGCGGCAGGGGGGCGGTGGTCGCGGAGCCCGGCACAAGCGAATCCAGCCCCGGCTCCTCTCAACAGAGGAAGGGGCCGGAGTGGCCGAGAGGTCCCGGGAACAAGAGGCTGAGGGGGTCCAGTGGGGCGTACCTGACAGCAGTGCACCTGACGGCTGCGCGGGAGAAGGGCCGGGGTGACGGGAGCGGGAGTCGGTGGCCACGAGCGCCCTGAGCCCCGGGCGCGCCGCCCGCAGCCCACGTGACTGCACCCCCTCCCCCGCGCGTCCACGACTTGAAGCCGGGCTCGGTCAGTCTTAAAGGGCCAGGCGCTCCCAAGCAGAACTGGGCGGGGCGGGAGCCCTAAGCAGGCCTCACTCCAGAGCCCCGATTTACGTAAATTGGGGCGTGGTTTCCCGAGGGGGCGGTAACATCCTAGGCACCCCCGGCCGCGCCAGGAGACGCCGGGCGAAAGCAGCCGGGTCTTGCATGGACTGTACTGGACTGTACGAGCCCCGGATTTTACAAGCGACCTAGGAAGTGACAGCTCAGGAAGCTTTGTTTCTCCACTTCAGTCGGGTGTTTTCTCAACAGGCTGCCAGGCGGGCCTCTAGTACGGGCTTCTAAAGGCCCAACCGTCAGCATACCTAAGTCTTAATTTTTGTCAACATGCTGAGTAAAATGGAATGTCGTTGTGATCCGCGTCTCTGGTGGCTCTGGGCATCTCTGTAGCAACGGTGCCTCTTCTCTTCTGTGCATCTCTTGCTCACATCCTTGGCTTATTTTTTCCTCTTGGGATACAACGTCCTTAGACCAGAAATTCTATCAATAAGTTCCCATTTGGTCAGATCCAGCAACTTTTCACCTTATATTGATAGTTTGGGCTTTTGGTGTCATGTCTAAAAAGTCTCCTTCTCCCACCGCAGTGACACTCTCTATTAGCTTTGTGGTTTCCCTTCCTCATTTAGGTCTATTCTGAGAGCCCATCTTAAGGCTTCCTTGCGTATTTTGAGCCAGTTTTCCCAACAGAGGCTGTTAAACAGCTCTTATTTCACAGATGAGGAAATGGAGGCCCCCCCTGAAAGGAAACAATTTGTCTAGATAAGCAGGGGGTGTTGCTGTCTCATTAGACAAATCTGCACTACTCCTGCGATCCCCCATCCCCAACCCCGAGCAGAGAGATCGTAACAAGGTGGCTTACCTGGAACTAGGGAGGTGCGACTCGGCACAGAATTCCTGCGCGGGCTTTTGCTGCCACCTACAGGCCATCTTCAGGAATGCAGGCTCCCGGGCCTCGGGCCATCCATTCATTGATGGTTCTCCTGGATTCGGGATTAGGGACCAACGACCCGCCCCCCAAGCCCAAGCCCCAACACACATACGCACTCGCACTCGGAGGCCTGGGCTGCAGGTCCAGGCTCTTCAGAACAGCAGCTCCTAGAGAGCGGGTACCTGTTGTGTGCAGAATTGAATTGAATGGGGGGAGGGGCTCGGCACTGCCTCCTTAAGGCGACCTTCAAACTAGGAGGGTTCAGTGAAACAGAGGGCCGGTGATAACCTCAACTGACCTACTAAACCCTTCTTTCAGATCAGACACCGGGTGGGTACTCTACCTGGGTACTCAATGACCTCATTAAACTGGAAAAGGGAGGAATGTACACATCCCATAAAGCAGGGGTCCCCAAACTACGTCCTGCGGGCCACATGCGGCCCCCTGAGGCCATTTATCCGCCCCCCCCCCCGCACTTCCGGAAAGGGCACCTCTTTCATTGGTGGTCAGTGAGAGGAGCATAGTTCTCATTGAAATACTGGTCAGTTTGTTGATTTAAATTTACTTGTTCTTTATTTTAAATATTGGATTTGTTCCTGTTTTGTTTTTTTTACTTTAAAATAAGATATGTGCAGTGTGCATAGGGATTTGTTCATAGTTTTTTTTATAGTCCGGCCCTCCAACGGTCTGAGGGACAGTGAACTGGCCCCCTGTGTAAAAAGTTTGGGGACCCCTGCCATAAAGCTTACCTGACAGACACACAAGACAGAGAAACCCTGGGAGGTCGAGCAACCTGCCGGAGGTCCGCAGCTATCACGGCAGAGCGCCCATCCCAACCCCAAAGAATAACTCCAGGGCCCAGCTCTCACCCTCAAACTATGCCCTCCCTTGTGTGACTCCATGACCCCTCCCACCCCCACATGTACACACACACACCAGTCACACGTGCACACACATGTTTACACATGTGAACACACATGCAGAGATGCTCCAGCATGCACAAGCACACACTCACACACATCTACGCCCAGCTAGACCCAGGACCTCTGTCCCTGAGCTCCATCCGAGAATCTGATTCAAGATCTCAGAACCTTTGGAGGAAGCCCTGAGGTTTGGAAGTTTCCAAAGCTTGGAAGCCAGAGAAAGATCCTCCCTCTGGAGGCAACTGGTTTGGGCCAGGCAAACCCAGGGCTGAGCACACCAAGTCCCATGCATAAGCAGAGGACTGGGCAGCTGAGGGTGCGGTAGCTCCTTGTCCCAGCCAAGAACCTCTCAGTGCATGCTCTGAGATCACTTGTTTTCTAAAAATGAAGTTAATCAGATGACAACTGTTCTAAAAATTTTACAATTGTACTTTTAGACTGGTGTCTTTTTATTACAAGTTTTAATTGCCTAAGTAAAACTTGCTTATCATAATAAGTTCAAACTCTACCGAAATGTAAAAAGTCAGCAATGGTGTCGCCCCTTGCAGTGTCCATGACCAATGCCAGTGCTTACACAATTCCCCACATGGGTCCCACATAGACAGATGTTTTGCAGCTGCTCACTTAACCCATGACTCAGAACGCATGGTTTCCCTTCACTGCTCAGGTTCCAGCAGCTATCAACCACATCCACCTGCACGCTGATGGGAGGATTCAGTATTTGGGATGGCTGGGCTGGGACTGGGTTCATGGTGGCTCTGCCACCATGGTAGATTCACTACCACACGGCCCTTATGATAGCTGTATGTCCCAGGGTATGGGGATGGGAAGAGGCCTTTGGAATAATGTACAGTGACCAGGGGTCCAGTGAGCACCTGGGGGAGCTGAATAGCCACCCCACACACACACACACACACAAACACATGTGGACTATCCTTAGGGGAGAGGAGTGGCTGCACATGTTCAGAATATAGAGGCCAAATGAGCCAGACTTTGAGGAAGGCCCTGCTGTGTACTTTTGTGACCCATCTTGTGACTGCCCTGGGTGGGGAAGGTCAGGGAGATTCTAGAGCAAGGTCCATTTCTGGGATGCAGGGGAGGGGTTTCCGTTGAAAGGATTTGACAAGTGAAACCATGAGAGGAATTGCCGCTGGGTGGCAGTGTGGGATCAGCAGCCAGTAGGGCCACGTAGGAAGCCGCCACAGCAGGAGAGGTGATGAGATTGGCCAGAGGGACTCACAAAACCTGGGGCAGGCAGGCACCTGAGGCAAAAGAGGGGCACACCACTGTTCCCAGCACCAGGTGAGATGCGTACTGTCAAACTTACAAAGGATAGTTGGAGAGCAAGTCATTGAGACCTTTTAGTTTACACATAGAACTGCACAATCACTGACTTCTTCTCCTCCTTTTTAAGTGAGAGTAGAGGAAATACAGAGACAGACTGCCGCATGCGCCCCTGCCAGGATCCAACCGGCACCCTTGGCACCCCCATCTGGGACCAATGTTCTGCTCATCTGGTGTCATGCTGCCAATTGAACTTTTTTTTTTTTTTTTTTTTGTATTTTTCTGAAGCTGGAAACGGGGATAGACAGTCGGACAGACTCCCGCATGCGCCCGACCGGGATCCACCCAGCACGCCCATCAGGGGGCAACGCTCTGCCCATCAGGGGGTGATGCTCTGCCCCTCTGGGGCGTCGCTCTGTCGCGACCAGAGCCACTCTAGCGCCTGGGGCAGAGGTCAAGGAGCCATCCCCTTGAAAACATCCCCTACAGAAGTCAAGAAGTCAATGATTGGCCAGCGCCCGGGCCATCTTTGCTCCAATGGAGCCTCGGCTGCGGGAGGGGAAGAGAGAGACAGAGAGGAAGGAGAGGGGGAGGGGTGGAGAAGCAGATGGGCGCCTCTCCTGTGTGCCCTGGCCGGGAATCGAACCCGGGACTTCTGCACGCCAGGCCGATGCTCTACCACTGAGCCAACCAGCCAGGGCTCAATTGAACTATTTTTAGCATCTGAGGTGGAGGGTCCACAGAGTCATCCTCTGCGCATCGAGCCAATATGCTCAAACCAACTGACCCATGGCTGTAGAAGGGGAAGGGGAGAGAGAGAGAGAGAAGGGGAGGGGGAGAGAGGGAGAAGCAGATGGTTGCCTCTCCTGTGTACCCTAACTGGGAATTAAACCCAGGACTTCCACACACAAGGTCGACACTCTACCGCTGAGCCAACTGGCCACAGCCCAATCATTGACTTCTGTAGGGGATGTTTTCAAGGGGACACCCTAGTGCTCTTACTGGAGGCAGGAAAGCTTTACTGATAACTTTTCAGCCTGATCCTGAAGGATGCCTACGAGTTGCCATGTCATGGGCACCTAGAGAGGAAGTTGGGGAGGGACTATGGCCCTGGGCATCAAGCCCCAACTCACTACGTGGCAGCTGTGAAATCTAGGGTACATTATAACTTCTCTGTGCCTTAGTTTCCTCATTGATATAGAGGGGATAATATATAGTGGTTAGACAATGAAATGAGGCTGGAAATTACTGAGAGCACCTGGCACACAGTAAGCTTTCAATAAAATAGTTACAGTTACTCTTGGGATAGAGAGCTTGGAATTTCACCCCATAGAAACCAAGTTTCAAATCCTAGCACAGCTTAGCAGCTGTGAAGTCCCTTTATCTTTATTATAGTAATGGAACAGTAGATAATTCCTAATAAAGAACTGTCTTATCCAGGGGCCCCTGCCATCAAAACGAGTGAGCTGAGTTCATCTTTCCACGGAAACTGCGGTATACACTGGGCAGTTGGGGTTACGGGGAATGTACCCTGCTACTTCTCCAATTCTCTTACCCTCCTTCTGGCCCAAGGGCTTGGAGGAGGGGTGCACAGTCCCTACGATCTTACAAAATGCTTCTTGGTGTGTCCAGTGAACTGGGAAAAGATGAAGGTCACAGGTAGGAGTGTGAATTCATGATTCAGAGTTTAGACTTTAGATTAAACTCCGACCCTATTTCCTAGCAAGGCATTTTGTTTCCTCGGGCTCAGTCTTCTGGTCTGTGAAATGGGGACAATATCAGCTGTTGAGGATCAAACATAGCAAGTGCTCTATGTAGATGGAATCAGGTGTCACTGCTCCATCCGTCTCCGTTTATCATTCTGCCTCAGTTTAACTCCAGATGTTTGCAGTTCCAGGTCTCGCTTCCATATTTTTTTGGAGGTCCTCCAACCCAGAGACACGAGTAGACTGTCCTGAGGGGTCGTCTGGAGGCTGGCTGTCCCTCTCTGTCTCTCCAAGTCCGTTGTCACTTTCTTCCCTGATTGGCTGGCAGGCCAGAGGACTGTGGACCTAGTTGGATCTGGGACCTCTCTCCGCACCTCCCTTCTCCCCCCACATCGCTCTCCAAACCCCACCGCACGCCACCCACCTTCCCACCAACCCCAGACAACACACAGAATCCGGGGTTCCAAGAGCGGCCCACAAGAGGTGCTCGCACACCAGATCGACCGCCTTGGCGGCCTGTGACCCCGCCCACGCGCCGCCCTGTACAAAGAAATAAAGGCGCCTGTCCCCGACAAAGTAAAGTGCCCTAAGGAAGTCTGGATGAGGTCGGCAGAGCGCTCGCCCCTCCCTAGCTTAGTCCAAATCGGATCTTCCCTTCTTCTTTTCTAGGTCACGCTCAAGTCCGCTCCGTCACGTCAGCCTGCGGTCACTCGACTCCGCCTCCTGCGCTGCGATTGGCCGGCGGTTGGGACCCCGCCTCATTTTCCTGGAAAGTTCTTGGAAATCTATCAAAGGTGTTTCCTTTCGAGGCCCCACGGTCCCAGACGCGCGAGCCCGAGCCCGCGCCCCCGCCCGCGCCTCTCCGCGGCACAGCCGGCGGTTCTAGGAAGGCGTCGCTTCCGGGAAGGGCTGGGACACCGAGGACAAAAGATTAGGCGGCTCGCCCCGCCTCGCCCTCCTGGCCTGCCCCCCGCGCCCTCCCAGCCTGCCCGCGCGTCTGCCTCTCAGTCCCTGCCCGCCGCCGGTGCGCACAGGTTGCCTGCGCTCAGAGCGCGATCCACACTCACTCGGCTCCCTCCAGCCGCCGCCGTCCCGCCGAGCCCCAGCTCCCGAGCTGCCGCTCCTGCTGCCAGGACATGGTCCTCTGCGTTCAGGGGTAAGTAGGCGCGGCTCTCCGCCCCCGCCCAGCCTCCACGCCCGGAACACGGGAGAGTACCCGCCTCGTGCTGGCTGCCGGGTCTGAGGGCTTGACGGGTTGGAGATTACCGAGCGCGAAAGGACCTCGGGAGTGACAACAGGGAATGGTGACAACATCGTCACTACTGTGGGCAGGGAAACTTGGGGTCGGCTGGCGACGGGAGGAACAGAGGGTAGGCTAAGCCTGGGTTCTGGCTGGAGTAGGCGGACGCCAATAAAAGCGCGTCCTCCAGGACGTGGCTCACCTGCCCGGACCCCCTTCTGGGCCCAGGGCACTCTACCCTAGCCTGCTGGCACTGGGCCGACTGGTGACCTTGAGCCAGCCCCTACCCCTTTCTGTCCGGTCATCTCTCCTGCCGCCAGCCAGCAATCAGGCTCTTCTTGAGAACCAGCCTGAGATCCTTGCCTCTCCTCAGGCTGCCATCTGCCGACCGGCAGCTCTTGGGAGAGCCTGGGTTTGGCTGGTCCTGTCTGGGGCACCCCCACAATGACCTCATCCCTCCTCTCAGCCCAGTCTAGGATCCTGCCTCCCTTCTCCAAGTTTCCCAAAGACTTGCGGGGGTGGGACGAGGACTGATAAGACAGTCTTGGCTTCAGCTGAGCATTTTTGGCACATTCTTTCCACCCAGAGCCTCAGCGTCACTTTCAATCAAGGGGTATGACACTCTCCAGACTGAGCTGACAGCTCAGACAGCGCCAGGGAGAGCTGGGTGGCCCAGCTGTTAGCAGAACTGGGTAGTACCAAGAGAGGAAGGTTGGAAGGTGGGGGAGAGGCTGAAGCACCCCATACCCTTGTTTGAGCGGCCCTGTTTCCAGGGAGATGGCCTGGAGGCATCAGGAAGAATGTACTTCTATACATCTCCCTGATTGTCTCTGACACCTCCCTTCCTGTTCTCTGACTGCTGGGACTCCTGAACACCTCACCCCCCACCACTGCCTTCCTCACACACTCCCAGTTCTAGGGTCCCCAGGCTGTTTTTTGCTGTGCCTCAGCTGAGACTCCGGGCCAGTGTCATGTGTCAGGGATCAAGATTTTAATTCCTCCGCAGGCCACAGGCCAGCTGGGCCCTCCTGGGGTGGGGGAAGGGACTCCCAAGTGTAGATGTGGGCTGCCAGCTTTGTGGAATGTCCCCCTCTCAGGGGTAAGTTTGCCCCATTGGCATGTGTCCCCAGGCAGACTCACAGGCTGGGCTCCACAGCAGGCACACACACGTACAGGCCACCCACACCTGTTGCCGCCCCCGCTGTGACGATGGCGCAGTCATGGACACACCCCTCCCCAGATGTACAGTTGTTCACCAGAAGCTTGTGGACCCAACACAGCCCTTCACACGCCCAGACACCGTGTGGGCCCTAGAGTTGTCCACACCCACATGTGCCCTGCTAAGTTGTCTGGATGCGGCCACCCCCAGAGGCTCCGGCCTGACTGGCTATCTGCCCACCATGCTGGGAGATTCCTGGGCTTGAGCTGAGCTTTGAGGCCCAACAGGCTGGTCACCAGCCAGTTCCTTGGAACTCGGCACTGGCTTCCTGCATGGGATTCCAGAGCCGCCATATTGCAGCCAGAGTGGGTGTGGGAAAGGATTAGGCAGGCTGTGGTGTGCCGGGGTCTCGTGGCCCCTTCTGCCCATTTATGCTTCTGGGCCCTTATATGTTAAGAGATACATATCTGATGGCAACAGATCTCAGGGTCACCTCCAGCCTTCACTGTTGGAGATGGCTTTCCCGCCGGCTTCTGCTGCTGGCTGCTGCCCGCCTCTCCCTGCCTCCTGAGCAGTGTCTGGCACCATTTGCCCATGCCGTTCTCCACCTGGAGAGCCTTCCCCCTACTCCTTTCTTTGCCCTGGCAGGCTCAGCGCAGGAGCAGGGAGACCCTGACTCCCCTGTGACACCCTCACTTTTATGACTGGGTTGTAGATGCTCCTTGAGGATTGGGCACCTGGTTTCATTATCTTGGACCAGCAAGGGACCTGCCCAAGAGCTGAGGCCCAAAGATGCATTTTGTGAGCAGGGATGGAGGACCAACTATCCTTTTTTGGGGGGAACCAGGGCTGCGCCCTTCACGCCCAGGCAGCCCAGGATCACCATGCTGGGTAGGATTCCCCTAGCCTAGAGGGAAGCTACTGCTCAGACTGGGGCCGGCTCAGCAACCCAGCTCCAGCTAGCTGAGGATATGGTGTCGCGGGAGCGCCCGGTGTCTGGGTTGGTAGGACCCTCATTGTGGGTGGGGACACAGTTCCAGTGAAGAGCAAGGTTTGCCTAAGATCACAGAGCCAGTAGGACGGACTGGCTTGCCAGGGTGGGACCCAGAATGTGGGATGAGTTCCCTGCCCTTTGACAGGAGCTTATGTCTATGGGAAGGGGGGACTTGCCGGTGCCTTTAGAGGCTGCTGACCATGCCAGACACTCACCTGGGAGCAGCAGAGAGCAGGATGGGACGCTGACCTGTGTAAGCCCTGAGCAGTGTGGACCTAGGTCCCTCCCACTGCTCAACTAGGACCAGTGCCATTTCATCAGCTCACCTCAGCCAGGAGGCCACCCATGTGGGATGTCTTTGCAGCGAACCCTGTCAGTGTGGTAGAGATACCAGAGCTAGAAATGCCTATAGGAAATGATCTGTGGTTTTGATTGTTACAAAATAGAGAGGTAGATTTCTTTCTATTCAACAAACTCAGGAGGGTGAAGTCTCTTTCAAAAGAGAACCCCCACATGGGGAAAGCAATCAAGGGGAATCCTGTGATGACAAGTGGGAGGTAGGGTACTGCACTCATTGAGCCCATGGGTGGGGAGAGGGGAGACTAAGATCTGTAACGAGATGGACTGGCCAGAGAATCTTCCACTCACGGCCCACCCACTTTCTTCTAGACCTTGTCCTTTGCTGGCTGTGGAGCGGATCGGGCAGCGGCCGCTGTGGGCCCAGCCTGAGCCAGCGATGCAGCCTTTGCCTGCCGGGGCCTTCCTAGAGGATGTGGCAGAGGAGATCCCAGCGCAGCCAGAGAGCGAGCCCAAGGTTCTAGACCCAGAGGAGGACCTGCTGTGCATAGCCAAGACCTTCTCCTACCTTCGGGAATCTGGTAAGTCTGAGGAGCGGGCAGACTTTGACCTGGGCAGTCTGCAGGAGGAAGCTTAGCTCTGACTGTTAAGTCTGATTTGAGACACATAGCCCTGCATAGGAGAGTCTGATGGGGGCGGGGCGGCCCTTCCCAGGGAACCATGAAGGGGGAGACAGAGCCCTGCCCTGTTTTGGTGCCCCCACATAATTTCCACCGTGACCAGTCTCTTGGTCCCCCTAGGTTGGTATTGGGGTTCTATTACGGCCAGCGAGGCCCGGCAACACCTGCAGAAGATGCCAGAGGGCACGTTCCTAGTACGTGACAGCACCCATCCCAGCTACCTGTTCACGCTGTCCGTCAAAACCACCCGTGGCCCCACCAACGTGCGCATCGAGTACGCCGACTCCAGCTTCCGCCTGGACTCCAACTGCCTGTCCAGGCCGCGCATCCTGGCCTTCCCAGATGTGGTCAGCCTCGTGCAGCACTACGTGGCCTCCTGCGCTGCGGACACCCGAAGCGACAACCCCGACCCCGCACCCACTCCGGCCCCGCCTGCCCCTAAGGAAGATGCGCCCGGCGACCCCGCGCTGCCTGCCCCCGTGGCCACTGCCGTGCACCTGAAACTGGTGCAGCCCTTTGTGCGCCGGAGCAGTGCCCGCAGCCTGCAGCACCTGTGCCGCCTGGTCATCAACCGTCTGGTGGCCGACGTGGACTCCCTGCCACTGCCCCGGCGCATGGCCGACTACCTCCGACAGTACCCCTTCCAGCTCTGACCGGCGGAGTAGCCTCCTGACCTCGCCCAGCCATCCTCTGGAGGGGACACTGGCCCCAGCTGGATTGGGCTCTCACTGTCCCTCCTCCAGTCATCCTGGTGCCCACGTGTTTGTGGCGGCTGGACCAGGAAGAGTGAACAGGAACAAGGCTGGGGGCAAGGAGTAGAGGGAAGTGTCACCCGACTTGGAGATTGTGCCCCCTGCTCCCATGTGGCTCCTTAGTGGTGAGCCATGTGTCAGAAGAGATTGAGACAGGCGGGACCTTGTCTCACCCTGCGGGCTGGGCCCAGGCCCTCGTTCACCTGCTGTGGCCACCTGAACTGTGTAGACTTTGCCGGCACCGGCTTCTCGGTTCAAAGGGCGGGGCAGGACCCCTCCCTCCAACCCACTTTTCTCGGGGATGATGGCGGCCAGAGGAACTGAGGTTGACAGTGAGGGACCCCTGGTGGGGGAGCAGGCCAGGCTGGGGACTGCACAGTATACACTATTTATTTATTTATTCTCCTTGGTTGATCTCAGGGTGAGCCAACCCCACCTCTCTGCCCTGAGCCCTGAGTGCTCCGGAGACCCCCCACTCTGCCCCAGCCTCTCGGGTTCCTCCCCGGGGAGAGCCCGGTCCTGAGACGGGTCGCTGGACCCAAGGCAGTCCTGGCTGTCCTGGCGCCTACTTGCCACCATGAATGTGTCTGCCCTCTTCTGTACCAGCCTTGTTTGGGAGGGTGGGTGCGTGGACAAGAAAATGGAGCCAAAGCTTCAGCATGCAGAGGAGCCCGCACCTACCCCGCAGAGCAGAGCCGTCCGCACGGAGCTGGTCTCACTGGCTGCCGCTCCGCTCTGCTGGGCTCGCTTCCTGCCCAGGAAGGTGCCTGCCTGTCCCCTGAGAGAGGGAAAAAGATACATATCTGATAAGACTTTATAAAATAATTACTAGAACCAAAAATAACCCAATTTGGCAGTCTGTTTTCTTCCATTGATTTTTCTGTAATGACAATAAAACTGTACCTTTCTTTTGTGGAGTCCTGAGTGGGACCTCTTTTGAGTTCCTGTAGTTTGTCCCCTTTGATCTTATTGTCATTATCCCATTCTGTGTCGGTCAGCAGAGGCCTGGGGACCTGACGCGGCTGAGCTGGCCCTGCCAGGGGACCCATCGCAGAGTGGAGGGGTCAGGGCGCGGCCTTCTTCCTCTCTTTCCTCCTGGTTCCCCTTGGAGGACCGGAGGCAGGGGGTGAGGACTTGCTCCGCCAGCAGGGTCACTGCCCAGGCCACTGCCAGGTGGGGTGGGGGGTAGCAAAGGGCACCAAACCTGAGAGGTGTAAACAGGAGATGCCAATTAAAGATTAAAAGTGAAAAATTCTAGGGGGATGGGTGCTGCGGACCACTCCTGGGGATAGCGTCTTTTGAGATGAGGAGGCCAGTCATCCTGGGGAGAAGGCACGGGGAGTGCTGAGGCACCAGGGCGTGACTGGGAAGCGCGTGTTCCTGACCACCAGGAGACCGAGGGAGGGGGCGGTCTGTGCAGTGGGGCAGACAGCTGAGTTGGGGATAGTGGCCAGAAAGCTGGCAGACAGGGTCTGGCCTTGGGTGAGGGCCATGAAATGAAAACCCGCCCTTGTCTCACGGTCTGACTTGGGGACGCTTCCGTACCTGCAGTACCCCGGGTGGGTCCTGAAGTTGTCTGCACCTTTACTTGAACAACTCACAGAAACCCTGAACCTTATTCCCAGCCTTCTAACCCTTCTTTAAAAACGGTGCTCACCTTCCTTTTCCTTCGCCTCTAGACACGTAGAAGTTGCAGATCAGAAGAGGACAGTGTTGGCAGAGCGAGAACAGGAAGGGGCGAGGAGGGGAGGCAGGAAAGGGTAAAAAGCAAGAGCCACGGAGGACCTTGAGGGCCAAAGGGTGGCGCTGTTATTGGGCAAGAGTGAGCCGGAGGTGGGTGCGGGCTGTCTTTCCTGGGAGTGGTGCCCAGGCATCCAGCCTGGTGCCTTCTCTGTTGCTGGCTACCAGGCCTCACAACACGCCTCCTCCAGGTCACCGTGGCCCTGCCAGGAATGTATGAAGTTCCTCATTGCTTCAGCCTGGACATTAGTGTCTTTGTGACTCTCAAAATGCCTGCGGTGACCCCTCGATCTACCCCACCACCAGATCTGAGTCACCCAGTGGATGGGTCACAGACACAGAGTGGCCACGGGCAGGCTGTTCCCCACTCGGTGGGTGGCCTGGACAGAAAGCTGCTGTGGCCAGAGGAAGCCCAGCCTCTTTACTGCCAGCAGAGGGGGGATGTCTCAGGGTGCGCGCTCGGCGCTGGCAATGGACGAGGGTTTTGCACCTCATGCAGCGCTTACTACAACCCTGGGAGTGGGTCTAAGTATTTATTACCCGTACTCTACCAAGAAGGAAACTGAGGCCCAGAGGGGCAAGGGACTGGCTGAAGAAGTGATGTACAGAGTGGAGCGAGCCCTGGGGGAGGGGGGTCACAACTGCCGTCTGCCCCTGGACTGCGACATGAGCTGGCCGGGACTGGCAGCTTTCCGGCAAGCCGTGCTTGGATGCTGGTTTTTCATGCTGAGTTCCTCCTTGCTGAAGTCTCTGGAGCCACTGGCCTGTCCAGCAGGGTCCTATCCCCTTGACCCTTGCCTCAGCTCAAGCCTGGGTCCAGCTCTTGCCTGGGGAGGGGCTGCCAGCTACTTTTGACCCCCAGTATTTTTCTGCTTTGATCTTATTTTCATGTTTCTTATTGGGAAAGTGAGTGATGCCTAGAACAGGGACAGTTCCAAGCCCAAGGCAGAGACCCCACCTAATAGATGCTGAAAACCCCCTGGTCTTGGACTACTCCGAGGGGACACGCTACCAACACGGGCCAGGGAGAAAGAGAGAGGGGAGCTATCCGGCGGGTTCACTGGACCTAACACAACATACAAACAATAACTTATGGCAACTGTTTACCAATTAGATTCTCTACCAGCTCACAGGCTCCTTGGGTACCAACTGGGCCAGATTCCTCCTAGGCCCTGGGGATACCGCAGAGAACAAGAGAAACGTGGTATCCATCCTTGGGGGCTCACGGGCTAGTGGGCAAGAGACCACAAACAAGTAAACACATGGGTACTCAGGACAAGTTCTGAGAGTCCATAAAGCAAAGCAGAGGATGGGGCAGAGTGTCTTTGGGTGTGGGGACACTGCTGCAGGTAAGAGACTCAGGGAAAGCTCCGGAGAAGGGTCACACTGAGCCTGGACACCTGAGCAAAGAGCAGGGGCTGGCTATGCTGACAAATTACGGCAAGGACATCTCAGAGGGCAGGAGCTGACAGTGCAATGGCCCTGAGCAGAGGCTCAGGGAAGCTCCGGAGAAGGGTCACACTGAGCCTGGACTCCTGAGCAAAGAGCAGGGGCTGGCTATGCTGACAACTTACGGCAAGGACATCCCAGAGGGCAGGAGCTGACAGTGCAATGGCCCTGAGCAGATACAAATCTGGCATGAGAGGAGCAATGAGTCTGGACTAGCTGCCCGAGCAGAGGGGCACATGGCGTGGCAGCGCGCCCCTTCAGAGTTTATGGGGCAAATGCTCTGATCCGATGCTCGTTTCTAGGGTGGACCTGATACTGAGGGGGGGGGGTACAGAGAGGGCCTGGGGACAGGGGGCCAAAGGAGGCTGAGAAATATGGGATATGGCAGGGTGGATGGGATGGTGCTGGGAGTGGGAGGAGGCAAGGGCTGCAACCTGGTGATCCTGGGCCGGGCTGGCGCTCCATTGAGTTCTCACCGCAGCCTTGCGCACCATCAGAGGTTGTCCCCATTTACAGCAGAGGAGGTAAGACTCAGAGAGAGGTGTTGGCTCTTTTAGGGTCGCACAGCTTGTGAGGGGCAGAGCCAGGATTAAACTCTGACTTGAGAGCTCTTCTCTACTCTCAGGGTCTAGCAAACCAAAGCCTTGGCACCCACATGGTGCTGAGGGCAAGTAGCAGGGGTGGGAAAACTCAGGAGGGCTTTCTGGAGGAGGGGGCAAGGGCCAGGGGCCAGGGCTGGAGGTTGGGCCCTGGAGGATTGTACCAGGACATGGGGAGGTGGGGGGGATTGGTCCTGTGTGGTGTGTCTCCCTGCACTCACAACACTCCTCTGGAATGACTTTGGGGACAGAGATAACACTGAGTCATACAGGTTTCTCTTGTCAGTGACAGGTACTACTGCGACGTTTCACCCATAATGACCAAGTGCTCTGACACCCCCTGGGTCATCAGGCCCCTGTACCTAGGCCTGGCTTTTCATCTGCCAACTGAGCAAATCTTGCTGGGCCGGGGCTGAACACAGGTCCTAAGGGGGCTGGGACCGTGGCTGGGCTGCCTGCGCTGTCAGGGGAACCCTCCCATCCTGCACAGCCACCCACAGGGAAGTGGAGGGGCGAGGACTTGAATGGGCCTAAAAGGAGGCAGGAGGGTTCTGGGGACCTCGCAGAGGCCCTCCTCCAGGAGAAGTGCAGCCCGGGCAGGCCCAGGCAGCCTTTTCACACCAACCTGTTGAGCCAGTTTCAATAGAAAGGAGGTTCGGGCTTTGCCAGAAATTCAATCACCTCTCATGGTGAATGTGTCCTCCCGCCCCTGACTGCTGGATGTGGGGCCTTGTCCCCAGCTGCGCTGGCCACATAGCTGGCCACCCGCTGGGTCACTCCAACAGTCACTCTGGGGCTGTGACTCCTGTGTCCAAGGCTGGAGACAGAGGAGCCCCTGGAGGTTCCGTCCTCCTAACATATCCCCACACCCCGTTTTGCCCCAGCCTCCACTCGCGTCTGGACTGAGTGCTATGCACTTAGTTTGGGGAAATTTCCCTCAATCTCCCTGAACTCAGACGACTCCTCAGCTGTGAAATGGGGAGTGTGACAGCACTTCTCTCAGAGGGGACGTGAGGGGGGGGGTTGAGGTTATGCTCAAAAGAGTCTGATAAGGTTCAATCTGACAACTACTAAAGCTGTCATTGTCACCCTTCCTTGTCCATTTGTTTCTGTCCCATTTGAGAGGTGGACTGGGAAGGTGTTGATGTCCCCTGAGTTCCCCACGGGGGCTGCAGAGGAGCTGGGCTGGACTCCCTGGGCCTCTGAGCAGTCCAGTGTCACCAGTCTGCTCCTGTCCTCCAAGCCCAGCCTTCTCCCTTGGGTGTCCTTTGCCATCCACGGCCTTGGGCTCTCATCCTGGTGAATAATAGACCCTTTGCTTTGGTCTCTGTGTGGACTGAGATGGAGGTGAGTCTGACCCAACCTTCTAGCAACTTCTTTTCCTGCTCCAGCACAGACTAGACCAGGGGTCCCCAAACTACGGCCTGCGGGCCGCATGCGGCCCCCTGAGGCCATTTATCCGGCCCCCGCTGCACTTCTGGAAGGGGCACCTCTTTCATTGGTGGTCAGTGAGAGGAGCATAGTTCCCATTGAAATACTGGTCAGTTTGTTGATTTAAATTTACTTGTTCTTTATTTTAAATATTGTATTTGTTCCCGTTTTGTTTTTTTACTTTAAAATAAGATATGTGCAGTGTGCATAGGGATTTGTTCATAGTTTTTTTTATAGTACAGCCCTCCAACAGTCTGAGGGACAGTGAACTGGCCCCCTCAGGCCTGTTACTTGCCTATCACTCAGTGGTCTATGCCTTCAGAGTTGAGGTACAATTTAGGGAGGCGAGCTGGGCAGATGCCTATAGGTCTGTTGCATTTCAAAGATGCAAGCCTGAGGCCCAGAGAGGCGAAGCAGCTTGTCCAGAGTCAAACAGGGAGGAAACGGGCATAGGGGGTTTAAATTCCAAGCCAGAGAGCTTGTCCCCCTCACCCTAGAACTCTTTGAATTGGAGTCTACTGCCTGCCGGCTGGCAACATGAGCAGCCTGGTTCAGGCCACCCTACCTAGTCACCCGCCTAGTGGCCCGACCTGGACTCTTCACTGCCCCTAGACACACCTGCACCCTAGTCCCATCTTGGAGACAACCTCCATATTCACTCCTGGCTGGTTGATCTCCGAGTCCATTCACCTGGCCCCTGGTCCCTCCCAAGCTGTCCTCCTGCTGCTCCCACGGCTCTCTTGACCAGACCCAGCCTTATGATCTCTCACATACCTGGTTGGACCATCCTGATAACCTCCTCATCAGCCCTACCACCAACTCCAGAGTGAGGTGCTTACAAACACATCTTTCCCTGCCTTCCCCGCTTAGCGACATTCACAGGCTTCTCCCATATCTTGCCTGGGCCTTAGGCCAGGGTCCAGGATACATGGATCTCCAAACTGCCAAGCCAGTCCATTATGTTTCCCTCCAAAGTTTCCACCATGCTGTGTCATGTGTCCTGAAATGTCCTTCCTCAGTTCTGCCAGGGCAAACCTTCAAAGCCCAACTCAAATGCTCCTTTCCTAAGAAGCCTTCCCTAAATTCCCTAGCCTTTATTCACGCCTGCGTTAGGTACCCCACTGCATCCTGGGGAATCTCCTTGGAGCTTGAGTTTCTCAGGTCTCTCCAGCGTAGGGAGGAGAAAACATTCTTTCCATAGCAGATTGAAAAAAGAATGGCTATTCTTTGGCTTCTTGTGAAATGTCTCTCCCTTTCTCTCTGTCTCACTCACACACACACACACACACACACACACACACACACACCTGCGCACACACCATGCTTCCCATGAAAGTCCCCTGGGGGTGTCTTTGAAGAGGCAAATCAGCCAAGTGGGAAGAAAGAACCCAGGCAGGGTTCAAAGCTCAGTCCCTCCAAAATTGCTCTAGGACCTCAGGCAAACAGTTTAACCTCTGGGAGCCTCAGTTTTCCCATTTGTCTAACAGAGACAGTGGTGGAGCCCATATCATGGCGGGGGGTGAGCCTGGCTTTGGGGGACACAGGAGACTCAGCAGGCCCACAGCCAGAGGAGCCTTCTTGCTGTGGCCAAAACTTGATGCTCAATGGGAAGACATTTGCTTCCGTGGACCAGGTCTAGTTGAAGCAGGCAGTGCCCGGAGCACAAGAGGAAGCCTCTGAGGGCTGAGGGAAGTTGGAACTGCCACGACTCCTCCAGGCAGTCCTCTAGAACAACTGCTCCACTACACAGTCCCCACGTGGCTGGAGGGAGAGTGATTCCCAGCCAGCGCTCCCCAGGCAGAGAGTCCTGTTCCAGGGACTTTCCTCAGACCCAGCACTGGCGCGCCACGCTGGGCCTTCCCTGTCACCAGAGCTGGGCTCTTCCTCCACCGAAGGTAAGGATTTCATTCCAAGTCTGGATTGGGCCAAAACTTCGTTCTTAAAAGTGCCTCTGGGACCTCAGCGTCCTACGAAGCAGCACTTCATGGCTGCCCACCCCCACCGGCCCCACTTCTGTGCGTGTGGACGTTTGTGTATGTGCGTGTGTGGTGACCTTTGCACTTGGCAAACACTCCTTTGTTTTTCTCAGCTCCTTCGGGTGGATGACCGTGGTAGAACCAGCTGTTAGGAGAGCAGGTTCTCAGGAAAGCTTTCCTCCAAAGCCTGAGAATGATGAGGCCCAAAGGAGGCAGGCTTACCAGGGAGACGGGTTAAAAAGTGTGGGTGGGAGACAAGCGGGGAGGCCTCCTGGCAGAGAGATGGCTTCCCCCACAGTGATGGCCGCGGGCCTGGCTCTGGGGTCCTCGCCTGCTCAGCGCTGTCAGCCGAGCCTCAGGTAGACAGGCTGAGCTTAGGCAGGCAAAGGTGGGTGACCTGGGTGGGTGGCTGTGTCTCCCTGAGCCATGTATGTCTCAAAGGAGACCCGAGGCCTGGCTTGGCTGTCACTGTCGTCAGCTCCTTTTCTCCCTGCCTCCGAGATGCCCAGGCTGCTCTCTGTTGCCCTTGACCTCTTTACTCAGAGCCAACGGGTGCCCGACTGGGGAGCTTGGGCTTTGAAGGCAGCCACACCCCCTTTCAGCACAGTGACAATCACCCCCTGCCTCCTCTGGGTCTCAGTGGGTGAGCTGGGGCAGAGCCCTGGGCCCCAGCGCGGGGCAGAAGAGGCGGGGTGTGGACACCCCACCCCCACCCAGGGTGAGGTGTTTTCACTAGAATCGCAGCAGCTGTGGCTGGAGGCCTCTTCCCAGGAAGAAAGAGCAGAGCGCCTCTTCCAAGAACTCTGAGGAGGCAGGGGCGGGGGAAGCGGGGGAGTTAATTTTAAACCAAACAGCCTTCGACGCTTCTCAGGAACTGGTTGCTCAATGTGATCTGGCAGGTCCCAGGCGAGTGGGCAGGCATGGTGCCCGCTCCGAGATGGGGTAGGGAGACAGACACCCCAGAGGGGGAGGCCCAGCGACCTTGAGGGAAGTTGGGCCCTGTCCTTGTGCACGAATCAGGGTCTGTCACCTCCGACCCCCCACCCACCTGACCTGATTGCTAGGGCGTGGGGTGGGGCAACTTCCTCTGTCCTAACCAGGCAGTGTGACATTATCACAGGATTACTAATACAGGTGTCAGGTCCTTCCAAGATCCCCAAGACTAACTGTCTCATCCTCCCTCCCCTGCTTAGAATCTTCCACTCGTGTCCCCTGGCCTGTCCGTCTGGAAGTTATCCGATGAAGGCCCGCTCTGAGGCCAGAGTCAGGCCTGTGCCGTAGCCTGTGGGATGGGACCCTGGGGAGTTAGGCTGGAGGGGGGCAGGGGTGATAGAGGGTACACTGCAGCAAGCTGGCGGAAGTTCTGAGCCCAAGGAGGGAGCTTCCTGTGTGTTCAGGGACCATCTGAGCTGAACTCACAGGGCCTTCCCCTGCAGCTGACCAGGAGTCAAAGCACCCTCACATATGCATATGCTGACCTCCCATCCCCTACCCAATGTGACCACGCCCTCCCAGCTGACAGTCTGGGCCCCACTCCCAGTGTCTGGTCCCTAAAGAAGCTCCTCCCAGGATACCCCCTCCTCCACTAGCTCCACAAGCTGCCCAATGAGACCCTGGTAGCCTGGGCAGGGCGAGGCCTATGTTCTAGGAAAGAATCCTGAGCAAAGGCTGCCAAGAGCTAAATTTCTTGGAATCGGCACTGCAGGGAGAGGGGACACTTCTTGGAACTTGCTGGCCACTCCAGGGAGACAGGCTCAGAGCGCAGGCAATGACCTAGTTGGGGGGGGGGGGGCGCGCTAAGACCTCAGCTTGGGTCCCTACCTCCAGGAAGTCCTCCTTGACTTCAGGTGCCTCCTTAGATGCCCCTGTCTTGGCAGCAAGTCTGCTGGGTCCCTCTAAGGGTCTGGCACAGCTTCTGCAGTGCCCAGCGTCCAGCCAACAGGTAGGCACAAAGTGGACAGACACAGCAGGGAAAAAGGCCACACATGTGCCCGAGAGAAGGGGCAGTTTGTGGCTGTTGCTACACAGGTGCAAGTTCATCACCCAGGCCAGTGAAGGGCTCAGGGAGAGCAGGAGGCTGGGCAAGGTGGGGCCCTGCCGCACTTTGAGGGAGTGGCCATAAGTGTTTTTCCATCACGAGGTCCCAGAGTCAGCACCACCAGAGCAGGAGCCTTGAAGTCCAGTTAAGGGGACCAGGACAGGCCTGGGTCAGCACGGAGGGGAAGTGAGGGCCTCCCTCTCTGGCTGAGTGGTCTTGGAGCAGGCTTTTAACCACCTAGTGGGTAGAAACGCCTCTGTTCTCATGCCCTCAGATCACTCCTGGACTGTCGCTGAGCACGGCTCCAAGCCCGCTGCCCGCTGACCCCCAGCCCATCACAGGAAGGGGGCCCCAGCCCATCTTCCAGGGGCCAGTCCTGGTGTTGGGAAGGGCTGAGATTGCCTGGCGAGCACTGTGAGGCAGGGCTGTGACAGGGAGGTCCTTTGATCCCCGCAGGGTGAGGGGGGTGGGTGCAGTGTAGGGACATCGTTCATGGCTGTGCTTGTGCTCCGGGGCACTGGTTCTCTGGGGGCCCCTGCGGCCCCTGCAGTGGTGGGAACGCTGCCTCTTCCACTGAAAAGCCTGGTACCTGCACCAGGTCAGGCTGGCCTGGACCAGAAAGGACCTGCCGTGGGAGAACTGGAGCTGAGTGGGCATAGCTGCCGGATGGCGCACACTGGGTTTGCAGGGGAGGGACCCTGGGGCCCGGCTCTGGGTGGTTCCAGAGCCAGGCCACCTGTGTGACTGGCGTCAGTCACAAATCCTCTCCGACCTGCTCTGTAAAGTGGGAACGATGGTGTTATCAGTTACCTATGGAATTACAGTAAGGAGTAAGTGTGTGGATTGTTAGGTGATCTTCCTGTCTTCTCCTGCAGGCTCCTCTCTAGTCATCCCAGCCCTCCGGCGCCCTCTTGACCATGAGTCAACGTAGACACAAGCCGCTCCTTTTCCCTGGCCTTTATCGAAGCAAGAAATACCTGTGGACACATCTGCGTCGCCCACTGGACCACGGGCCCCGACATTCACAGCGCCCCGGGTAGAAGAACAAACGAAGCCTGTGTTACAGGATCAGAATATTTAAAAATCATAACTCCAGCTACAAATTGCTTGTGAAATACGTGCTCTCCTCCTCCTCAACAAATAAACGTTCACAATAAAGATCTATAAATCTCGGCCCTGGCCGGTTGGCTCAGTGGCAGAGCGTCAGCCTGGCGTGCAGGAGTCCCAGGTTCGATTCCCGGCCAGGGCACACAGGAGAAGCGCCCATCTGCTTCTCCACCCCTCCCCCCTCCTTCCTCTCTCTCTCTCTCTCTCTTCCCCTCCCACAGCCAAGGCTCCATTGGAGCAAAAGTTTGCTTGGGCGCTGAGGATGGCTCTGTGGCCTCTGCCTCAGGCTCTAGAATGGCTCTGGTTGCAACAGAGCATCGCCCCCTGGTGGGCATGCTGGGTGGATCCCAGTCGGGCGCATGCGGGAGTCTGTCTGACTGCCTCCCCGTTTCCAGCTTCGGAAAAATACCAAAAAAAATAAAATTAAAAAATTAAAAATAAGCCCTGGCCGGTTGGCTCAGCAGTAGAGCGTCGACCTAGCGTGCGGAGGACCCGGGTTCAATTCCCGACCAGGGCACACAGGAGACGCGCCCATTTGCTTCTCCACCCCTCCGCCGCGCCTTCCTCTCTGTCTCTCTCTTCCCCTCCCGCAGCCAAGGCTCCATTGGAGCAGAGATGGCCCGGGCGCTGGGGATGGCTCTGTGACCTCTTGCCCCAGGCGCTAGAGTGGCTCTGGTTGCAACATGGCGACGCCCAGGATGGGCAGAGCATCGCCCCCTGGTGGGCAGAGCATCGCCCCTGGTGGGCGTGCCGGGTGGATCCCAGTCGGGCGCATGCGGGAGTCTGTCTGACTGTTTCTCCCTGTTTCCAGCTTCAGAAAAATGAAAAAAAAAATTAAAAATAATAAAAATAATAAAAACAAATAAATCTCTGGGGTTTTTTATGTATGAAAGTTATATAACAATATAAGAGAAAGTTGACTATAAAAAATGATTGAATATAATGATCATTGCTCATGCCCTGGTACGTGTTCAGTGACGTTAGGTAAGAAAATAAAGACGTGCCTAATTCATAGGTATTACATGTTTATTCTATAATTTTACTGTTATTCCAGTAAAACTATTGATCACGTTGTTACCATCAAGATTTTCACATAATTGCTATTGTATTGGCTGTAATGATTTAAAAGACTAAAATAAAATATCATATTCAAAGATCACAAAATATAAATTACATTTAACTTAAAATATTTAAAAAACTTAAAGTATTAAAAATATATTTCAAAGTTATTGTTAATATAATCAAAAGTAGTAAAATTAAAAGGCAAAATACAAACTCTATAATAAACTAATGTCAAAATTTAAGTTAAAAAAGATTTGAAACTAAAATTTTATTGAACTTGTTGAAATTTTTATTTTTTATTATTATTATTATTATTATTATTTTTTTTTTTCTGAAGCTGGAAACGGGGAGAGACAGACAGACTCCCACAGGCACCCAACCGGGATCCACCCGGCACGCCCACCAGGGGCGACGCTCTGCCCACCAGAGGGCGATGCTCTGCCCCTCTGGGGCATCGCTTTGCCGCGACCAGAGCCACTCTAGCGCCTGGGGCAGAGGCCAAGGAGCCATCCCCAGCGCCCGGGCCATCTTTGCTCCAATGGAGCCTTGGCTGCGGGAGGGGAAGAGAGAGAGACAGAGAGGAAGGAGGGGGTGGGGGTGGAGAAGCAAATGGGCGCTTCTCCTATGTGCCCTGGCCAGGAATCGAACCCGGGTCCCCCGCACGCCAGGCCGACACTCTACCGCTGAGCCAACCGGTCAAGGCCTATTTTTTATTATTTTTTAATTTTATAAAAAGTTTATTTATGCATCTGTGAACAGATGGACTGAGACCCTAGTGACGTCAGCCGAAATTTTTATTAATTGTTAAATATTTTTATAGAAGTAAACTTTCTCAGGTCACATTCAAAGCCTCTGGGAGCACTGAGGTAGGTTCATAACCTTCTGGTATGGCCCTGGGACCTGAATGGTGTCGTCATAAGGGGCTGTTTGGGTCTGTCTCACACTGGGCCAGTGCCGAGTGTCAAACCCCCAGAGATGATGATGCTCCTGTGTTCTTTAGCCCATTTACTGTGAATTGATTGTTTGTGTGTTTGTAATACATTTTAAATAACAGGCTCCAGGCAGCTTAGAGGAGAGCTGACAAACTAGGCATAATTTCCAGTAAATGGTACTAGAAAATTTGGGAAAAAATAAAGTCCAGTGTCTTTCTCACACAGGTTACCACCATAAATTCTACACAGACTACATATTAAAATATGATAAATGAGGCTTGGCCGGTTGCTCAGTGGATAGAGCATCACCTGGTGTGTGAATGTCCTGAGTTCGATTCCCGGTCAGGGCATACAGAAGAAGTGACCATCTGCTTCTCCCCTACCTCCCTCTTCCCCTTTTCTCCCTCTTCCCCTCCCACAACCAGTGGCTCAATTGGTTCGAGCGTGGCCCAGGCGCTGAAGATAGCTCGGTTGGAGTGCACCAGCGTCAGGTGCTAAGAATAGCTTAGTACTTGAGCATCATCCCCAGATGGGAGTAGCTGGGTAGATCCCAGTTGGGGCACATGTGAGATTCTGCCTTCCTATCTCCCCTCCTCTCACATAAAAAACCCCCCCAAAAACCAAAAAGGAACCATGATAAGTGAAACCCTAAGTGTCCTTTAGAGCAGTGGTCCCCAACCTTTTTTGGGCCACGGACCAGTTTAATGTCAGAAAATATTTTCACGGACCGGTCTTTAGGGTGAGACGGATAAATGTATCACGTGACCAAGACAAGCGTCAAGAGTGAGTCTTAGACGGATGTAACAGAGGGAATCTGGTCATTTTTTTAAAATAAAACATCGTTCAGACTTAAATATAAATAAAACGGAAATAATGTAAGTTATTTATTCTTTCTCTGCGGACCAGTACCAAATGGCCCACGGACCGGTACCAGTCCGCAGCCCGGGGGTTGGGGACCACTGCTTTAGAGCACCTCCTTAGGTGTCACAACAGTATGGATTCTGGGTGAGGAAGCCTATTTTTTTTCCAGTGCCTCCCCTGCATTATTTACAGGGCAGTTCTGGTGAAAGGAGAACCATATCAGAAATCTACTGAGTGTCATCTCCCCATCTTGGGTTTTTTTCCCCCAAAAGCAGGCTCGGGACAAAGATCCAAATACAAATAGCTTATTCCGAAGGTGATACCAAGCCCATTCTTCATGGTCTCTCCCGTTTCTGTGCACTTGCCAGTAGGGGCCCTGACCGCTCCTGTTCCCAACAACCCTCTTAAGGGTGATTATTATAGTGAACAGCCTCAGAAGACCGAAAGAGCATCTCCCTCCACGGAAAAAGAAAGGAGGGTTTGTTTATTGTCCAGTATAATGAAAATAATCTCTCCCTCTGGGACAGAGATTGGGCAGGTTAGCTTGTCGCCTATTATAAAAGATTTGGGTTCTCTTAGCTCCAGGTTCCTCTTCCGTAATGCAACCCTCTGCATGTGCAAGCACCATCGGGCCCTTACTGAGTCACTCTATGGGAACTGGGGTTCAAGGATGTGGTGCAAGAAAATGCTGATCCTCTGTCTACTGCTGCCACTGTGAATAATAAACTGATCTTTGTTTCTGAACCAGGAGTCTTGTGTCTTCTGCCCACATCCTTGGGAATGCAGCAAGTTCACTAGTTAGCTTGCAAGTTGAGTCGACTCTCAGAGCCTTCCCTGGAGAGGGAAAGTGAGACAGGGAAGGAAAGAAAGCCAAATCAGGTGTGTTAATGAGTGGGTTCCGCCTGACCGGTGGTGGTGCTGTAGATAAAGCGTTGACTCAGAACACTGAGTTTGTAGGTTTGAAACCCCGAGGTGACTGGCTTGAGTGCAGGCTCCTCAGCTTGAGCACAGGGTCACTGGCTCAAATGGAGGAATCATCCATCTACACAATTCCAAAGGTCACCAGCATGAGCCCAAAAGTCGCTGGTATGAAAAGCCCAAGGCTGCTGGCTTGAAGCCAGAAGTCACTGGCTTGAGAAGGGGATGCTGGCTTGGCTTGAGTCTGAGATCTGATCCCTGGTCAATCAATGCACAACAAAAGTGAAAGCAACTCCAAGTCGATGCTTTTCACTCTGTCTCCCTCTCCCCCCCCCAAAAAAAATAAAAACAGCCTGACCAGGCGGTGGCGCAGTGGATAGAGCGTCGGACTGGGATGCGGAAGGACCCAGGTTCGAGACCCCGAGGTCGCCAGCTTGAGCGTGGGCTCATCTGGTGTGAGCAAAAAGCTCACCAGCTTGGACCCAAGGTCGCTGACTCGAGCAAGGGGTCACTCGGTCTGCTGAAGGCCCACGGTCAAGGCACATATGAGAAAGCAATCAATGAACAACTAAGGTCTTGCAACGAAAAACATGATTGATGCTTCTCATCTCTTACTGTTCCTGTCTGTCTGTCCCTGTCTATTCCTCTCTCTGACTCTCGCTGTCTCTGAAATAAATAAATAAAAATTTAAAAAATTAAAAAATAAAAACAAGTGAGTTCCCTCTGTGAGCAACTGAGGCTTAGTCCTCAATCCAGGTTGGTCACTTACCAAGCTGGCCTCTGCAGCAGAGAAAGTCAGCCTGAGCAGCACAGCTACTGCATGAGAACTTGAGGGCAAGGGGGTGCGAGCTGCTTGGAACCCACCAGGGCCTTATCTGAATGCTGCCCATCGCCAGTGCCTGGCAAAGTGCCGAGCAGACCGGGATCCCATACGGGCCGCGTGGCCCAAGCACAAGGGCGTGTTTACTTGCCCTTATCTCCCACTAGGCCATGAGCTGCAGACGGGCTGTGTCTGTGCTGTGTCTGTGTCAGTTTTTCCCTCGTACTCCAGTGCCCAAGGGCAGGCCCAGCAATCAGCAAATACTCAGTAAAAGTTTGTTGCATAATGATGCAAATAAATATGCTTCTAAAATAAACAAAGAAGACTGAGTCAACCAAGACTGACCGGGCCATTCTTAACTGAGAAAGGCTGTATGTCCAAAATCAGCAGTCCCCGCACTTGGGGAGGCCCCAGAGGCATCCCTACGAATGTGGGAAGCAAGATACGAACGCTCTAGCCATCACTATATTTCAATATTGTATTGAAGATATGAGCCAAGCTGTAAGACAAGGAAAATAAATAGGAACTATATAAATTAGAAAGGAAAAGACAAATTTGTGTCTTTTCTTATCACAGATTATTTTTAGTGCTTAAAGTTCGGTATAGAAATTCCAAAAGAAGCCTGACCAGGTGGTGGCTCAGTGGATAGATTGTTGGATTGGGACGTAGAGGACCCAGATTAGAAACCCTGAGGTTGCCGGCTTGAGTGCAGGCTCACCAGCTTGAGCATGGCGGGGGGGGGGGGGGCTTACTGGCTTAAGCATGGGATCATAGACATGACCCCATGGTCACTGGCTTGAGCCCAAAGGTCTCTGGCTTGAAGCCCAAGGTCGCTGGCTTGAGCTGCAGGTCGCTGGCTTGAGCAAGGGGTCACTCACTCTGCTGTAGCCCCCAGGTCAAGGCACATATGAGAAAGCAATCAATGAACAACTAAGGAGCTGCAACAAGGAATTGATGCTTCTCATCTCTCTCCCTTCCTATCTGTCTGTCCCTATCAGTCCATCTGTCTCTCTGTCTGTCTTTGTCACAAGGGAAAAAAAAGAAATTCCAAAAGAAGCAAAGAACAACAGATCTAAGAGAAACCAAGAAAGTGGCCAGGTATAAAATAAACCACTAAACTAACAGCTTTCCCAGGCATCAGCATGAAACCCTTAGGCCACTTCTCTGTATAATCAAATCAATAACAAGAAACACTGACTGTGTAACATCGGAGGAATACATGCAGCAGAGCTAACTTTTAATTAGGGGCACAGGGCTGTGCAGCCAGGGGGGAGGAAGCGAGCCGTGGGCGACTGCAAGCCACCTGCTTCCTGTCTGCGCTTTACCCTCCTGCCCCTAGAACCCACCACCGAACCTTCTCCGGGGTCCCCAAGCCAGCTGCACAGGCGAGGTCCTGATGTCCACCCCGCCCCCACTCCTGAGCTGGCCCAGCTGCACACAAGCTGGCTGTTCCAGAGACACTGTGACCATTCCCTGAGACACAGCAAGGCCAGCAGCTTCAGCCCCGGACAGTCAAGGGTGGTGGAGTGAGGGGATAGCCAGGCAGGGAGGTGCTCAGAGTTGCATGGGGCAAAGGCAGCCTCTCTGGCCCCTGAGACCAAGTGGGAGGGAAGCGCTCTGCAAAGAAGCAGAGAACCTTCTCCGGCCATTTAGTGAGAGAGCAGCACCCAACATACCTGAGGGTTCCTTCCACCTTGTCCGGTCCACCGTCACCTCACCACACCCGGCCACAGAGGGGCTAGCACACGGTTGAGGGGCGCTTAGGTGGACGGGAGCAAACAAAACCCGAATGGTAAACCTCGAACGGTAAACACTAGAGTGCAGCGTGCCAGGCCTCCTCTACCCACCCAGGGCACACAGGGCCCTGCTGGGCCCCCAGGGAGGGAACAAGGTGGGGGAGGTGGTGATGCTGGCAGAAGTCCATGTCCTCTGCTAGCTCCAGGGCAACCCCAGGGACTGGCAAAGTCTGAAGGGTTGGGCTGGCCTGGGCAGGGCTCCCAAAGTCTCCCTCAAAGGGCCCTCCACCGCTAACCTGGGTCTCTAAGGGTCAATTTTGTGTTGAGTAGGTAGGTGGGTGAACAGTGGGTGGTAGTGAAGGGGATATTCCCCATTGCTGAGGACCGAGCTTAACGACCCAGCCACTCATTAGGGGGCTGTCGGCAGGAGTCCCTGTCCGAGTCCACGAGGTCTTCAAGGACGGAGCCCCACCTGAATCACCCCACCTCCCTGGGCCTGGCTTACAGTTGGTGCTCAATGCTTGTGGATGAGTGAAGGACCTAGGACCACAGGGGAAGGTGGGACAGAGGACCTCGGTCACTCCTGCCCCAAGCTTGGCAGGGAGCCTCAGCTCTCAGCAGCTGAAGGCCCCTCTCAGAGGATGTTGACAGAAAAAGAAGACTTGTCCCAGATGCCGTGTCCTCACATAACCCTGAATTCCACCCCACCCCGGCGGCCCCTAGAGGAGGCTGAGGTGCTGAGCTCTTGGCTGTGACTCAGCGGAAGAAAGACAGGAAGGTGGTGCTGGGGCCCTAAGGCTTTGCTTCTCATTTCTCTTTCCAAAGCACAGCAAGTTCCCAGAAATGAAGGTACTAGAACTGCGGAGAGCCCAGGCTTTCAGGGGCCCTGGGTTCCCCACTCCTGCCCGCAGAGACGCTGCCACCGGCCCCAGGGAAGCCCCGAGTCCCTGTCCTCTCCTTGGGGACTTTTTTCCTGCCCCAGAACCAGGGGTTGCGTACCTGGAAGGCCGGTGCCAGAGCCAGGAGGGATTCGTGGACTCTTGAGACTTCTCCAGGAGCATGTGGCCCAGACTCACTTGCTGGGACACTCCTCAGGGAGAGAGGAGACACTGGGAGCCTCCAGGACGTGGGAGACTGGAGCGGTGGGGTCAGGCTTTGCCGGAAAGAGACAAAGGCTGCCTCCACCAAGAACCTGAGAGATAGCATCCTCAGATGCCCCCACATGAGTTTCTCCTTCCCTTCCCTTCCCTTCCCTCCCCTCCTCTCCCCTCCCCTCTCTCCCCTCCCTCCTTTCCTTCCCCTTCCCTCCCCTCCCCTCCCCTCTCTCCCCTCCCTCCTTTTGCTCCCCTCCCCTCCCTTCCCCTCCCCTCCCTTCCCCTCCCCTCCCCTCCCCTCCCCTCTCTCCCCTCCCTCCTTTCCCTCCCCTCTCTCCCCTCCCTCCTTTCACTCCCCTCCCCTCTCCTCCCTTCCCTCCCTTCCCTTCCCTCCTCTCCCTCCCCTCCTCTCCCTCCCCTCCTCTCCCTCCCCTCCTCTCCCTCCCCTCCCCTCCCCTCCCTCCCTCCCCTCCCCTCCCCTCCCCTTCCCTCCCTCCCTCCCCTCCCTTCCCCTCCCCTCCCCTCCCCTCCCCTCCCCTTCCCTCCCCTCCCTCCCTTTCCTTCCCTCTCTTCCCTTCCCTCCCTTCCCTCGGCTCCCTCCCCTCCTCTTTCCTCCCCTCCCCTCCCCTCCCTTCCCCTCCCTCCCCTCCCCTTCCCTCCTCTCCCCTCCCTCCCTTCCCTTCCCTTCCTTTCTCTTCCGACTTTCTTTCTTCTTTCTTCACTCTCTCTTTCTCTCCCTCATGTTATTTCTTTCATATTGTTAACTGTTGAGAAAAGCCCGATTGAAAAACCACACACAGCCTCAAAGGGGCACAACACCAGAACATGACACATCCGAATCCTCCCTGGGTGACCAGAGAACTGGGTTCGTGCGGAACTTGAATTAAAGCTTCTGCTGTCGGCCCTGTGAAGCAAAGAACTGCAAGGGGGCCTTCAGACAGACTGCCACACCAGTTGTGACCGCTTATCTCTGAGTCAGGAGTCTGCTGGTCCTGAGCGACCAAATCAAACACTAAAAGAAACCGGACCCCGAGGTGACATAAGACCGCAGGTCCTGCCCCCCAGCTCTGGTTCTCCACTGATCTTGATGTACTACCGCTAAGAAAATGTTGGGCCTGACCTGTGGTGGCGCAGTGGATAAAGCGTCAACCTGGAAACGCTGAGGTTGCCGGTTCAAAACCCTGGGCTTGCCTGGTCAAGGCACATATGGGAATTGATGCTTTCTGCTCCTCCCTCCCTCCCCTCTCTATAATGAATAAATAAAATCTTAAAAAAAAAAAAAAAAGAAAATGTTGAGAATTTGAACTTATAAAATGAATTTATGTTTAGGATGCTGCTTTTTATCTTTTTTGAAATACATATTTAAGTCTGTCTCTCTATCTCCCCTCCTCTCACTTGAAAAAATAAAATAAAAACAAAGTACATATTTGAGTTCCACCAAAAACCCGATTTGAAAGAATAAGCCCCATAGCTCTGGGGGTCGGGCAGGACTGGAAGGGACAGAGGGTGTCAGCGCAGGCAGGGAGAGCCGGAGCTCCGGTCAGGTCCGGGGCCGAGGAGTGCCTTCAAGAAGGGCTTTAGGCACGTCCACCTGCTGTTCCCTCCCGGAGCCTCCCAGGCCCGGGCACCTGGAATGTCCTCCAGACAAGATACGGCAGGTTTCTTAGGCCCTTATGTTGAGATGAGACTCTTGCCTCACCTACCTGTCAGCTAAGAACTGGTGTCTGCCAGTCCCGCCCCACATCCAGGGATCATCAGAGCCTCCGTCTTATTGCCCTCCCCCCTACACACACACCTGGGCTCTCAGCCGGGCTCCTCTGCCCGCTTCTCTGCCGTGGGGCGTGGAAGCTTGGCACCCAGGAGCAGCTGGGGAGGGGGAAGCTCTGCGTCCGGTGCTTTCCGACTCACCACCGTCCCCTTTGCCCTGGAAGCCCTGTCGGCTCTGGGGGCTCCCACCTAGGAGCTGGGGCCCTTTGGGAATCGAGGCTGTGGGCTGAGTCAGCCTCGCGCCTGCTCTGCCATCTTCCAGCTGATATGTCAGAGGACGGGCATCAAGCACCAGCCTGGCCACTTCCTGGTTGTGTGATGTTGGGCAAACCAAGCCTCAGCCTTTCCATCAGTCTAGTGGGCCAGGGAAGGTGTTCCTAACACGCAGACAAGATTTGTGCAATGTGTGTGACACCTGGCACTAGCTGACACATGAAGGTACCTGGAGACTGTTGTTGACAGCACTCAAGCCTGGGAGGGTGGCCCTCCCAACGCCACCTCCAGGGCTGCCTCTGGGCTGTGTCCCCACATAGTCACATTCCCTGTCCCGTGGAAGGGAAGGAAACCCCTGTCCACGGCCCCTAACACTCCCTCTGGGATGTCCTGAGCACATCCCACACTCTCAAGCCCCTGAGACCCCTCACCTGGAGTGGGTGGGGTCCTGGCCCGAGCCTGGATGGGGCAAGGTTCCAGTTGGCCATTTCAGCTATGGGGACCATGAGGCTGAGAATTCTAGGAATGATCCAGTTTCTATCCTAGCCACACGTCCCAGTCCAGGCCTGTAGCAGGGGCTGGGCACTGCCTGGAGGCTAGCAGGACTCGGACCGTCCACAGCTCACACGCGGAGGGGCCAGGGACCTCAGCTGAGTCAGGGGCTGCGGTGCTCATTTCACAGACGTGGCACCTCACACACTCACGGGGTGTGGCCCGGCCGTGTGACTCCGTGGGGCCAGGACCAGGCTTGGGCCCAATCTCTGAGGTTCTCTGAAGGCCTGGGTGGCCCCCAGACCACTGAAGACAGGCCACGGAGGCCAGTCTCGCTCCCTCTCCCCTGACCCCAGTGCCACTCCCCACCTCCTCCCAGCGCCTGGCCGGCCTCCCTGGGGCCCACCCAGGGCACCCTTCTGGTCATCTCGCTCCAAGAATTGGCCAGTTCTACCACACATCAGACATTTGGGTAGGAGGCCTGGGCAGCTCGGTGTTGAGGTTGCTGAGGGTTCCCCGCCCCCAACCCCACCCCAGCCACCTGGCCTCTCAGTGCAGAAGTTTTCGGGGCAGTCTGTCATATACTGCAAAACTCTTCTAGCCTCTGCCCATTTCCAAATCCCAATTCCAAAGCAACTTCCATGTATCGGTGCCTGCTACAGCAGCACTCCACTTTGGGTACCGCAGTCGGTATCAGTTTCTGTGACTGCTGTAACAAATCACCACACATGTATTCTTTTTTAAAATTTATTTATTGATTTGAGAGAGAGAGAGAGAGAGAGAGAGAGAGAGAGACAGGCAGAAACATCGATCTGTTCCTGCATGTGCCCCAACTGGGGATCAAATCTGTAACCCTGTGCATGGAGACGGTGCTCGAACCAACCGAGCTATCTGGCCAGGGCTCACCACAAATTTAGTGGCTTAAAACAACATACATCGTCTTACATAGAGTTCTAGAGGTCAGCAATCCAAAGTCAGTTTTACTGGGGCTAAAGTCGAGGTGTGAACAGGGCTGCGTTCTTTCTTGAGGCCCCAGGGGAGAATCCGTTTCCTCTCTTTTCCATCATCTAGAGGCCTGTCCGTCCGCATTCCTCGGCCATGGGCCCTTTCTCCAGCAGCTGGGGCGCTCTGACCTCTGCTTCCACCACCGCCATATCTCTCTCTCACTCTGACACTCCCGCCTGCCTCTCAGAAGGATCCTTGTGCCTATAGCAAGCCCACCTGAGCAACCCGGAGGGATAATCTCCCCAACCCTTTGCCATGTAGCACATTCACAGGTCTGGGGATTAGAACGTGGGCATCTTTGGGGCCATTATTTATTCTGCCTACAGCAGAAGTGGCAGGGTTGCTTTGCCAGTCCTAAGCCCTGTCCAAAGGGCTCGTCCAGGACTGAGGGGTCATGAGGGTTGATCAGGCCACTGTTCTGACCGACATGCTAGAGGGTGGCTGGAGCCCAGAGCTCCAGGAAACCTGGCACCTGCCCCTGCTGTCGCCAAGGACAGCCTGTACTCCTGGCGAGGCCGCTGTGCAGAGATCAGGTGCACTTAATCCCTGGAAGTGGTCACGGCTCAATTCGAGCAGCTGCCTGGCTCGGGTGGGAAACCAGGCCTCCATGGCTTTCTCTCCCCGCTGAACGGAATGTGTGAGAGTTGCTGTCAGGTCAGACGTGAGCCACGTGGAAAGTTTCAGCTCCGTTCTAGAAAATGTACACAGTGCCGGCTTGCTGGTGGACATTCCCTGAGCTTGGGGTCCAGCAGACCCGCATGGGGTCCCAGAGAGATGAAGAGACAGGAAGGTTTTCAAATGCAAGGAGCAGAGTGTCATCGGTGCTGGCCGAAGTTTGAGCTAGGGGCTGGCGGGGAGAACAGAGAGGTCAGGGCAGGTGTCCCAGACGAGGTGGCTCGGGTCGGAGCCTGAAGTAGAGGATGATTCAGGTGGCAGCGGTGGGCATCCTGAAGAATGCCCAGGCTGGGCTGGGGGAGGGAGGCGTGGCTAGGGAATGGAGTTCTGCAGGCAGGCTGGCATCCGGGACAGTGGGGAGGAGAATACAGAGGTGGACAGGAATGGACACGGGCGCCGCCAAGGCTGAAGAGCCCTCGGGGCCTGGAAGCAGCAGGACCCTTGGTTCTGCTGGAAGCTTGCTCAGAGCACAGAGGGGCCTTGGGAAGGACCCCCAGGCCTATCCCACAGCCACCCTCCTCTACCTCTTCAGACCTGGGCTCTGCAGGACACCAACGTCATACGCAGTCCTGGGGAGCCAGGCAAGGGTTTAGGGCAGGAATTGGGAAGTTGCTGGCCCAGGGCCCGGTGGGGGTGGGGGAGAGCAGGAAAAGGGGCACAATTCGATAAAACAGCTAGATGCACCCCACGGAGAAACCCCTGTGCAGCCAGGGCAAGCATCCAGCTGTGAGGCGGAGTCCCAGTGTCTGCAGCTGTCAGAAGAGGGGGTGGAAGTCTTCTCCCAAAGAACACCCACCAGACCCTACACCCTTTGCCCACGCCCGGGGCTCATATGATGGCCTTGGGCAGGCAGTAGACACGTCCCTAAACACCTCAGGGGCCTGGACTCCACCATCTGCCCCATGTCCTCCTGCTATTCTGCCTCCAAGGCTCAAGAACACATGCTAAAGGCGGCAGCTGGGCTCTGGCTCGGGTCCCAGGGAGGGGGAGGAGATGGGCCTGGCTTTCCCCGGGCTAGAGCCATGGCTGCTCTGGCCTGGGCCCTGGGGCACTCAAGCCCCGTTGAGGATGGAGGGGAGGGCCTGAGGGGGGACCTGGGCTGCCAGGCTGCCAGCCTCTTGGTGGCTCCCCCTCCAGAGGCAGAGAGAAGTCAGGGGCCCAAGACTGAAGTCCCTGCCTCCCGCCCTCCCCGACTTCTATGTCTCTGCCTGCCTTGCGGGGTGCCCGTCACCAGACAGGTGCCTGAGGGCACAGGACCCTCCCTCGGTCTGCCCTCCACGGGGGACAGTGAAAACACAATGCCCCATGCAAGGTGCACCTACAGCCTCCTCACAGCCATCCTATACGATAAGGTGCCTGGTCCCATTTCTCAGGCTTGGAAGCCAAGGCTGAGGGAGGTCAAGGCGTCTGCCCAAGCTCACATTGGTGAGGGGCGGATGCCAGGATCTACAACCAGGCTGGCGTGCCTGCAACAGGGGAGCTCAGCATCCAAGGCCCCAGCCAGTGGCTGTGGGCTTGAGGCCCGGCCCTGCCAGTCCAATAGGCCTGGGCCTCTTTCCCAGGGGAGTCAAACCTTGCGATTTTCTGAGGACATTGTCCCCAAGGGTGGCTCCTGCCTCAGTGACCCTAGCTGCCCCTATCCCGGTCACTGCACCATTATGCTTTCTTGGGTGCCATGCCCACAAGCTTGCCAAGGCCTTCCCTCAGCGATGGGCCCGAGGCCAGGAAGGTAAGAGCACCAGGGAAGGCGGCACTGGCTGAGGTGCGGCCCGGGCCGTGGGACAGAGAGGACACCAGACACCAGGTTGGGGAAGCTGCTCCGAGATGCTGCTGAAGACAGCACAGCCGAGGGCACAGGCAGGAGGAGAAAAAGGGCAGAGCTGGCCCTGGAAGGTCAAGGTCGGGCATACAGTGGGCTCGGAGAGCGGGAGCCTCGCTCTGGCTGTGACCCACGCCGCCCTCCACGCTCCTTCCGGAAGAGTCATGAGGTGGAGTCCCTGGTTCCTCCTCCAAGGAAGCCAGGGGGCAACTTGGAGTCCATGAAGCTGAGGCTGGGCAAAGGGCAGGATACCAGGACCCTGGGAGCGGCAGTGTGACCTCTGCTAAGGCAAAAGTGACCCCCAGCCACCACAGGGGAGCCACTCAGGCCAGGTATGACGCCAGCAATACGGACTCCCCAACAGCGGGACCTAACTTCCTGTCTCCACTTGACCACTTCCCACCATGTGACCTCAAGTGGCCACATCTTCTCTTGGGAAGTCACTGTCTAGGAAGTGGGCACTCCGATGCCACTGGCAGAGTAAAATGACACTGCCACCTTGTTCTGGCCTCAGAATCAGAAGAACCAGCTTATTGTAGGAAAAGCTGCTGCCCAAGGACTCACTGCAAGACAGAATTCTAGATCCCAGCACCCTGGCTCCAGCCAAGAATGCTGCCCACCCAACCACACTGCCTCTGGCCATTGCTCCACCAGCTCAGGCCCTGCAGTTGCTGGCAGGGGGGAGAAGCCTGGTGGAATGAGCCAGCCTCGTCTGCCGCGTCCCTCTGAAGCCACCCAATACAGGCTCACACCCAGCACAGCCCACCTGGACGCTTCCTATCATGTGGATAGAGGGCTGGGCCTCCAGGCCTCCTGGTGGCCGCGAGTCCGCACTGACCAGAGCCAGGGTGGAGGTCACACATGTACTCTGCAGGGAAGCATGTGGAAGCACACCCTGGGGTGCAGGACCGCGTCAGTCCTCGGGACGGAACACTCAGCATGAGGCCCTGGCGTCCACGGCCAGGAGCACCGCTGCGCCCCCCTCCACACTGCTCTCCCACACCACACTGCTCTCCCACACCACACTGCTGGGGCAGAAGGAAGCTCTTACCTCCAGCACCGCCTGGGGCGAGGGGCCAGAGGACCCGCAAATCACAGTAACAAAACATCTGGTCATCATTTGTCAGTCTCTCGATACTTTATTGGCCAAATCTCCCAACATCCGCAAAGCTGTTCCACCCACAGTGACACTGGGCAACCTGCACTGGCCACGCTGGCGAGACGGAACCAGATTGGGAGCCTGGTCGGCTCAGCTCCTGAGCTGGACTATGGATACCCTTGCTCTTTGCTGCCCCAGGGAGGAAACCTCTGCCCTCCTCCTGCCCCAAGTCTCCTAGAAATGGAGAACACGGGGAACCCCAGAGCCATGGGAAAGGCCCCACACGTCCAGGGCTCTGGAAGGCCCATCCACCTCTCTCTAAGGAGCATTCCAGGAAGAAGGGTCACCCGGGCGCTCTGGCAGGCTGGGGTCCTGACAAGGCGTCCACAGGGCAGCCCCCCTGCGACCCAGACCTCCGTATATGCAGGAACCGAGGCCTACGGAGGCAGGAACAGGGGCCAGTCACTGCCTGGCGCTGAGGAGGGAGCAGGGGTGGGGAGAGGGGCTGTCCCCATGGCCAAAGTTGTGATGGGTCAGTGAAAGGATCAGTGTGGCTGTAGGGGAGGGTGGCTCACCTCCCACAGAAGTCTTTGCGCGCAGCCACGAGATCGAGGGACAGATCGGGCCGGCTCTGAAGCCAGCTGCCAATGAGCTCTGGGTGTCTTGGGTCCACTTCTAAGAAGATGCTTCTACATAGGGAAGAAATGGGTCAGCTCAACCAGGCAGGGCTGGGGCCTGCAGTTTGGGGCTGCCCAGGCTGGGAGGTGTGGGGACAGAATGGCTGCCAGGGCAGGCCCAGCACACATGGGAGGGATCAGGCTGCTGGGGACCGACCCGGGGGCCCATCCCATCCATACCCAGAGTCCTTCAGGAGCCGGGGGGCCAGGGCCAGGACATGCATAATGATGTCCATGCCCTTCTCTCCACCGTCCAAGGCTGCCGGGTCTTCATAGCTGAAGGGGAAGACGTGGGAGGTTGAGAGCCTGGGACAGGGGTGTCTGAAGAGCTGAGCACAGCCTCCACGGAGACCCTGCGAGCTTCCACTCTGGGCTGAGGGAAAAGTCTGACCCAGAGGCGGGGTCCCCAAGTGACAGCAGCTCCAACTCCCCTCTGTGTGAAAGGCAGCATGCACCAGGCGGTGCCACCCGTGCTCAGTGGCTCCCACCGACTACGCCCCCGGGACGTGAGTGTCTGCACACCAGGCGGTTCCTGTTCTTGGTCTGGGGAGGCCTGGAGCTGGCCCTGAACGCTCCTGAGAGCCCTGACCCACACTGCCACTGCCTCATCTGGGGGCTCTTGGCCCGCCCCTGGTTCTCAGCCCCTTTGAGAACAGAATAGCTCAATGCAAAGCATGAAGTAGAGTCCTGGTCCCAAATTTCCTGCTAAGCCCCCATGTGGACAAGGCAGCTTCCCTCTCGGGCCTCAGTCTTCTGTAAAATGACGCACCCATCTGAGCACCTTCTACGTACTCTGCACTGTCATTGCTGCGTCCTCCCATGGCCTGCAAAGCTCAACTGCTTCCTTTTAGAGGCAGGAGACCGAGGCTCAGAGAGGTTCATCCCGTGGCCTTGGGTGGGAAAGCAGAAGCTAAACTCAAGTAGGTGGTGGGCTTTATAGTGAGCTCTCTTCCAACACCAGTATGCTTTCAGCCCCTCCCCCTCCATCCCTCCAGACGTGTGATCCTCCAGGGCAGACCCATTCTACTGGGCCTTCTCAGGCCTGGCTTCCTGTCCCACCCCACCCTGTACCTGAGGATCTCGGGGGCCAGCTGCTCCATGTCCTGGTGGAAGATGTAGGGCGGGTTGCTGACGACCAGGTCTAGGGGGCCCCAGGGCAGAAGGTGTGCCCAGCTCCCCTCTGTAGTCATGGGGAACACGCAGCAGAGAGCGGAAGATAGAGTGGTAGCCCGACCTGTCACCAGGTCCCTCTCCCCAAACCACACCATGGGCCGATCTCTGGACCTGCTACAGCAGGTGCAGATCAGTGCCCCGGGTCCCCAGCCATCAGCCTCGACACTGTAAAGCATGTGCCCAGCCATGCTCTGTTTGCGCCAGGTGGGCTCAGAGGGGTACTCAAGTATTCGGGTCCTAAAGGCTTTCTCTTGAGCTTCTGCTTATCTCGACAACATGCAAGCCCTAGATAACTCACTAGTTAGGGGAGATTTCAGAGATAAGAAAAGCCCTGGGGCTGGTTGGTAGCTTTGTGAGTCAGCCCAGGAGACAGTAGGGTCTTGCCTGTCCTCAGCAGGGACTGGTCTGAAATACCCTTGTGTGTGTGTGAGTGTGTGAGTGCACGTGTGCATGTATGTGGGCACACGCACGTGTTGTGTGTGTGTGTGTGTGTGTACATGTGTATGTGAGGATAAATGTCAGGAAGTCAGGAAGCCCTCCCTCTGCTCTGCAGGGCCCCCCCCCCCCCCCCGTCCACCCAGCAGCACCTGTCCCCAGGATTCCCGCCCCAGGGGAGGCAGAAGGGGAAGGTACCTGAGGTCACATCCAGGGGGATGATCCGAATCCTGTCTCGCAACTGAAGCCTGGAGTGTCGGGAAGGCAAGGTGGACACAGGGGGTAGACGCCTATCTTCAGCTGCAGGGACTGGAAGGATGCACCCTTCCTGGAAGGGACCTGGTGCCCACCGTCCATTCATAACCCCGGGGGAGCCAGACAGGCTGCCTCCCGTGCCTCACCCTTCTTGGGAGTGGACATCGGGTGTGTTCCCCGAACAGGGCTAAGGTCGGGCCCAAGTCTGACTCTCCCTGCCCTGACCCACCGGCCCCCCAGCCTGCCTACCTCTGAGCGTTCTCGTGGGTTAGGCAGATGGCGGCTTCTCCCTTATCCACTGCAATGACTCGGCTCTGCCCCGAGAACAAAGGAAGGAAGGGTGCGTTGGAGGTGGATGCTGAGAGGTCAGGCCTGGGGGCCAGAGTCCTCCACCACCCCTGGCCAGAGAGGAGGGAGATACCCACATCTCTCTCCCCTCTCTGCAGCCAGGGCCAAGCCAGACGGAAAGGGAGGCAAGGTAAAGGCTGTGACCGTGATGGGCTGGGGGCAGCCCTGTCCTCCTATGCCTGGTAGCTTCCCCTCAAGTGCTTCTAGCAGAGACCGCTGAGGCAGGGACAGTGAGCACCGTCAGTCTCCCCAGGCTGGGGGGAGGCGTGCAGAGGAAGCTCACCTGCGGCAGCCGGCTCAGCAGGCTGAGGGAGACGGCTCCTGACCCACAGCCCACCTCCAAGATGCGGGGGCCACCGCGGGCTTCCGCCACACAGGGCCTCCGGGCCACCTCCTCCAGCACCCACTCAACCAGCTCCTGCGAAGTAAAGAGGGCTGGATCAAATTAGGTGCCAACATGGTCCCCGGGAGTCTTAGCGCAGAGGCCCAAGTATAATTAGCCTCTGAGTGAATACAAAAGGGAGTGTGGCTAAAGCCACACTAAACTTCATGTCTGCTGGGATGCTGGGACCATAGGCAGGTCAAATTGACATTTTCCCATCTGTCAATTTGAGCACAATTGAGGACACCCCACCTTGTTGGGGTGTAGTGGGGAGTAAACCAAACCACATTCATGAAGCACATGGAACTTTGGCACATGGTTCATGAACATGGCACATGGTAAGTGTTCAATAACCCTCAGCTAAGCCCTTCACAGATATGCCCCTGTTCTGTGCACAAAGCCGTGCTAAGAACCATTGCTGATGGTCCCTGGCTACCCTCTCTGGGCTTGGCCTTGCTTCCAGGGCTTTCCTGGTATCAACCTGCTGGGTCCTCACAACCAGTCCATGTGGAAACACAGGCCCAGGGGTCAAGGTCATGCCTAGAACCTGGCCTGCAGTTCACAGTGGCCAATTATCAAGGACCAGGATGTCCCCAACTTCCTCACAGAGCTGAGCTTAGGAGGCCCGCAGGGAGGCTCCTTGGCTGAAGCCACAGAGAATTCCCTCCATGGGGGGTGGGGGGGAGGGGGGCTGAGACCGCAGTTCTGCCTGAGTTTTGAAGGGGGTTATGGCATATGTGGCCATGGCGTAGTGGGACTGCACCATACCCCCTTTGGGAGACCATACCCAGCAGGGAGACACTTTCAGACAATGTCCCTTTGCAAACAAGGTTTCAAGTCTCGCCCACCCTCGCGTGACCTTCAGGGACTGGGCGTGGAAGCCAAGAGAGGGTGGAGGTGCCATGGAGGGCTGCCGCTGCCCACTGGCCAAGTGCTTCAGACGAGCGGTGGAGGAGGAGCCCCAAGTCACCAGGTGTGGAGCAGGGAAGGAGCAGTGCGGCCCCTTGCCAAAGGCTTCCTTTTGGATGAGGGACTCCTGGGGTCTCGGGCCGTGCTGGCTCAGGGGGTTGGGGGGAGGGGTCAGTAAGTGGGTACTTCCTCATCTGAAAAAAGGTTCACCTCCTCAAAGAAGACTTCCTCAACCCCCCACCAGGCTCTGTCTAGCACGGCTGTGCTCACTGGAGTCCAAGGCCTGGAATGGCACCTGCCTTTCCCACCAGACTGCAGGCTCCATGACAGCACAACCAGGGATCGAATGCCTCAAGGTGCTGCCCACACCGGCAGGGCTGTGTCCACAGAGGGCCTCCTGGCCACTTCCCAAAGGCTGGACCAACTCTCAGTGGCCATGGGAAGCTACCCTCAGAGTCTCAGACCCGTGGTGTCCCCAAACATCCAATGCCAACAGGCAGGCCCCCAAGGGGCAGAGGGCTCCAGATCACTCAGACCCACTCTCCATATAAGCTCCTCAGTGCCGAGTCCCAGAAAGCATTTCATCCTGCAGAGCTCACCCCGGGGTAGTGAGTCCAAGGCAGGTAGAACTTGGCCAGTAGGCTCAACCTTTCCATCCAACAAGCTACGGCTTACAGAAGAAATGACCTGGCTCCAGCCAGAGAGGGCTTCCCTCACCCGCTCCTCCTGGCCCGTACCAAGCACTACCAGAGACACGGGGTGCTGGCAGCAAGCTGGGCCCACAGCGCCGGCACTGGGCGAGTAAGCAGTCTAGGACTGTGGCCGAGAACCTGCGGTCTCAGCGGTGAAGCCGTGTACCGAGCGGCCGATAGGACGGCAGAGACTTGTCAGGGGTGTGAGCTTCTCTCGGTTTCCTGGCCACAGACAGACCTACTCTGGCTGGAGACTGACCCCTTAGCCAACCACACCGGCAAGCCACCTCACAGACACTCCCGACCTCAGATATACATACCGCCCATGTGAATGGCCACCCTGGGAAGGGTGTGAAGCAGAGAGATCGTGTCCCCACCGCCACCAATGCCACCCTGCCTCTCTCTCAGACTCCAGACCACAGGAGGATCATGTTGGCTGTGAGACCACTGGAGTGTAGGGGTAGAGACCACCCCTAAGAAGTCCAGAAACTCTCCCCCCCTCCCCCGGGGAATAGCCCCCTTCACCAGCATGAAGCTGGTGGCTCCTTGGGGGAGGTTGAAAGCCAAGCTGATCACAGTTCCCAAGTGAACAAGGGAAGACTCCCAGGACAGAGCAGGTTGAGGGCAGAGGGGCACACAGGAGGAGATGGAGCAGGCAGCTGTGGGCTCTGCCTGCAGCCACTGCCTCCGCAGAACTCCACACCCTCTCAAGAGGACGGCCCAAGGCCTCAGCAGGACCCAAGTGCTGCGAGCACCCTCTGCTAGATTCGTGTCCCAGATGGGGCATCCCCAGGATGGTAGCACATCCTCCCTCAAGCCAGCCACAGACACGGCACTTAGCCTCCAACACCCCACAAAGCCTCACCCACCAGTCTGGGCAGGAATGGCTTCCTCTCACAGCCTTGGGTTTCTCACTTGACACACTATAGGCCGGGACTGAGCCACGTTCTCACTCCCAGGGAAAACCCAACTTGTCAGGCCACACACCTACACCTTTAAGTTTCAGATTTCTGCACCCGTTATCAGAAACCACCGTTCGACAGACGAAGAAGACGCAAGCACCGTAATCCCTCCCGTGTACCCATTCTCCCCGCCCCCTGCCACAGGCCACGTCCTCTCAAGTTCTTGGTAAGGCACCCTTCAATGTGGCTTCACATCGGGGTGAACCTGGTAAGTTCTGAGAAACGTCTGTACAGTGAGGCGGGGACTTGGGCTCCCAACCACAGCCTCCCTCCTTCTCCCCGTCCCACCACAGAACTGCTCTCCCGGCCCAGAGCCAGCCAAGAAAGGGGGGCCCCCATGGGAGCCAGAAGTCTACACTCAAAACCCTGGAATACATGGCTGGTGCCAGGTCAACTCTAAGGGGACTCAGAGGTCATCATGGTAGTAGCTTCCCTCCCACACCCTGACCCTTGGCAGCTTGGGGAATAGTTAGTGACCTCCTGGCCAGAGGTCACAGGCTTTGCAGGTCGAAAGGCTGCAGGTGGCAGGCCACATCTGAGTCTAGGTCTTAGCACTCCTTAGCCTTCCTAGCTCAGCCAGTCCCAGATAGAGCGGTCCCATGTGATGTATGGAGCCCTGACCTGGGAACCGGGGTGTCTGAGTGCTACACCTGTGCTGCCCCCTTGTTCCTCAGCCCCCTCTCTGCCACCACTCAGCCACCCTGTGACTCACCTGTCTCTGCCCCGCCACTGGGAAGCAAGGCAAGGCTCTGGCCTCCCCACCACATAATGCAAGGGTGACTGGGGCGAGAGGAGAGGCTGGGAAAGTGAGGAGGGGCTCTGGGTCCCTGGCTGGGCAGGCAGACAAGGCCTGATCTCTCCCAGAAATGTGTGTGCCTGGGTACCTTTCTACAAACACCCCTTTCTTAGAACCGGGTGCCCTCTGGCTTGCCCACTGGCCCAGCAAGCTCTATCCCCTGTTCTGCTCTGGCTCCCAGCTCTGCCACCTACAAGGTCAGAAGAAAGCTCAAGAAGAGCCACAGAAAGCATCTCTCCCAGGATCGGGGTGCTTTGCCAAGGGACAGCATGCCAGGGCCACACATTCCCTAGTCCTAGTAACTCGAGGGACAGAGGCGAGTACCTCACCAGATAGTAGATCTAAAAGGACCACCAAGTCACAGGCTCCCTGGTCCAAAGGCCAACCCTCTTGTCATCTGGGCCCAGAGGGGTCAGTAACCTGCTCGAGATCACACTGTTGTACCAGGCCTCCAGATGTTCACCTAGAGCCCTCTCCACTTCGCCTATGCTCCTGAGGAGGAGGACATTTGTTTCCTATGGGTGGGTAGCCTCTGGGCCCAAGGGACAACTCCCAGGGAAATGACAGGTACAGGCTAAAGCCAGGGGTCGAGAACCTTTTTGGCTGAGAGAGCCATGAACGCCACATATTTTAAAATGTAATTTCGTGAGAGCCATACAACGACCCGTATACATTAAGCATTATCCAATAAAAATTTGGTGTTGTCCCGGAGGACAGCTGTGATTGGCTCCAGCCACCCGCAACCATGAACACGAGCGGTAGGAAATGAATGGATTGTAATACATGAGAATGTTTTATATTTTAAATGTTATTATTTTTTTATTAAAGATTTGTCTATGAGCCAGATGCAGCCATCAAAAGAGCCACATCTGGCTCGCGAGCCACAGGTTCCCGACCCCTGGGCTAAGCACTTGGTAGACAGCACTAGTTGGGGTACCCTGAGCCACTGCCAGCCCCGGGAGCCGGGATGATTGATGGCTTGGAATTTGAGGACATTCATGGAAGCCAACAGGAGACAACAGGAGACGTCATCATCTTGGCCCAATCTACCCAGCCAGCCAGGACAGACGGGGTCGGCTGGGCACCGCCTCTAAGGATAGCAGCCATGGGGCCCCAGCACCCCCTGGAGGAAGTCTGGGGCAAGACAAGTGTCCTGAATCCCACCCTCACCCCCATCCTGCTGTCCTGGTGGGACACCTACCTCTGTTTCTGGCCGAGGGATGAACACTGGGGGTGCCATCTTCAGACTGAGCCCCTGGAAGTCCCACTCACCAAGGATGTACTGCACAGGCATCCTGCAGAGGGGGTGGCTGGGTGATTATCAGTGCCAGAGCCAGGACCAAGAGGACCCTGCCTGGGTTGAGGGATAACACTTGAGGATGAAAGTATAAGGTAGAGTCGTACCTCCTGTGCCCTGGGACTCCTAGCCAAGGCCTTCCCTCCTTCTTTCTATTTACTACTCTGATACTCCCCTCATCACTCCCTCATCCCAACACCGCCTTAGTCCTTGGACACTTTCCTCCTCCCTGATCACGAACTTGGTGGCACTGGGGGAAACCGAACCCCTGCTCCTCACAGAGCCCTCAGGTCTGGCCCATGGGTCCTCACCTTTGCAATCGGAGGCTACTCAGGTCCTGGATGCACTGAAGTTGCCAAGGGGTCAGGGGCTGAGTCCGAAGTACTGGCCTCAGGCTCTGAAACTGTCCCACAGAGAATGTGAGCAGCTGGCTCCCTTGGTCCAGAGGTCCTGACCCAGATTTCTTATGTGGACAATGCCTGTGGGCCCAACACTGGCCACCTTGGTCATCCCTGAACCCCTAGCCTGGTATATGTTGTAATAGTTTGTTGGATGAATGAACAAGAATCTGCCTAAGGCATCCCTCCAGAAAAAACGCATCTCTCTCAGATCAGCACTGTCAGTGGAGTGGAAAAACCTCTTCCCCCAGGTCCTCTGACCCTCCCCCTCCTCTTGACAACACTGCACTTAACTGTTTTGGCTCCAAGGACATGAGCCACGATGTACTCACTGGATTCACGGGCCTCGGGGATGCCCCTCTCCTCAAAGACCGCTGCCCATCGGCTGACCAGCTCTGTGGCACTCAACAACCCAGCCTGTGGCAGATGGGGTCGCCAGGAACTGAAGGCCCAGCCCCTACTGCCTCCCCTCCTCCCCAGACCAGTCAGGAGTGCCCACAGCATTCCACCCCAAAGCTCCAGATCTCAGGGGCAGGCTTCCCTGAGCACTCCCAAGTCCCCAGGTCTTCCTTGTGATGTCAGCTGCTGAGGATGGTCACTGGCCGCGGCTGGGTAGAAATGGGGAGGTCACAGCCTCTGGCTCTTCAAAGTGGCTGTGGTCTTTAGATGTGCTCCCACCCTAGCAGAAGGAAGGAGAACCAGAACAGCAGCTGAGCCCTGCATGAACCAGTCCCCTCTGACCTGCTGCCTTGAGACAGGGCATGCTTTTGCTCTGTCACCTCCTTGACTCCATCGCCCACCTATTTGATACTTCTGGTGTTGGCCAGTCATGTTTCCTTCACATGCTTAGCTGAAGTGGGGTGAACCCATAGCTCAGTCCCTGCTAATAAATGAGTCAGGGCCCAGGCATGGGGGTTGGACAAATCTGCCTGACCCAGAGTGTGTGACATTGGGAAAGTCAGAAGTCTCAGTATGCTAGTCAGTGAATGTCAAGGGTCTGGGAGACAGCTCAATAGATCAGAGGGACTCAATGTTATATGCTTTTAACTGATATTACAGGGGGGAGGAGGCTGCCCTTGCTTGGGGATTTTGCTTTTGATGTTTTGCCTGTACTGTCATTGACTTGGATGCTGAAACGCCAACCCCCTCGATTTAATCCATAATCCCAAGTGCCAGCTAAAATGGTGACAGTTTGTGTTAATTTTATATTTAAGTTACCAAAAACAAATTTACTGATGGTTTTATATCGGTAGTCCCCTTTCCTTTCACACAGACCAAAGCTGAAACAAGCGTTTATTGAGTACCTGCTAGGGGCCACATCTTCAAAGACAAACAGGGAGGAAAAGGAGGTTCGGAGAGGGAGTGGGACTTGCCCAAACCCAGCTAGGAACGGTCCCAGGCAAGACACAAACCCGGGTCCTCCTGACTCCAGGGGGCTCTCTGTCCGTCTGAGTGCTGCGGAAGCCTGAAGTCAGGGGCGCAGCTTCCCGCTCAGTACAGCACAGCAGTGTTAACGACCCAGGCAACGTCGCCTCTCCCCAAGCCTATGTCTCCATTTGCAAAACAGGGAATCGTGGGGACGCGCGCAGCGGTGGGGGGCGTTTCGAAGATGTTGCGATCTAGGCACCCCCCCCCCCATCCCCACCTTTCGGCCCCTCGTGCATACCTGTCTAAAGGGCTTCCCGACCAGCCCGCCCGCCTGGAAAAAGATCCTGGGCTCGGCTCCCGAACATGCGTGGCCCGCGGTGAGCTCCCTGGGACGCCCTGCTTCCGGGTCGGCGCATCTGAGAAAGAGCTCGGGTGGACCGGGTTGCCGAGCTCCAGGGTTCCTAGCGCCACTGAGAAGCACCCGAGAGTCCCCTGCAGGCTGTGGTAGAGGCTGTGAACGCCACTCCCACTACGGCCGCAGGACCACGGGAGGGAAAGAGCGTGGCTGTATGTGGTGTTGCTCCCTGGGGTCCCCGATCTTCCTGAAGGTCACGGCAGAATCAGCGCTCCAGCCCGCGGTGACTGCTCGGAGCTGGCATTAGAGTTCCTGACCCGGGGCGGTGTGTAGCCAGCCTGAAAGGAGGCGTGTCACCGGGCTGTCCCGGGTTCGAGAATTAGAGCGATGTCCAGGGCGTGGTCTAGCAGAACCTGTGGGCGGATAGAGCTGCATATGTGCTGATGCTGATCCAGGGTTGAGGCGGGTTCCAATTTGAAGCGCGGGACCCAGTGTCCAGAACCTGGCCGAAGAAGTGCCTAGAGCCGTGCGGGGTCCGGGTGGCGAATGAACCCGGGGCGCTGTTGCCCCTCTCGCTCTCGCTTTAGGGTTTAGAGAAGGGAACTAGAAACCGGACGTAGGAGACCAGGATTTGAATCCGGCTCCGTTGCTAACTAGTTGTAAGGATCTGTCCAGGTGCCCGGCCCTCTGTGGCTCCAGTTGCTCCTATAAAATTCATGGCATGTCCCGCAAAGTGTGACCTGCCAACGCCCCCTTCCCCTACCAGAATCTATTGTTAACTAGATCGCTGTTCACCAAACTACTATCTAATATGCAGTTTCCCGGGCTCGGTCCCAGACCCGGGGTATATGTGCGCTTGCCTGGGTGGAATGCCAATAATATCACTCCAAGAATGATACCATCCCTCTACCAACTTCTCTGAAGATACCCCATTTGTACCCGGGGTGGGTGTCGTTTACCAAGGGCCCTCACACCAGGACCCATCTGAGCTGGAATCTGAGACCCAGGGAAAAGAAGCATCTTGTTCTAGGTCACAAAGCCAGGACAGGGTCGAACCAGAATTCAATGTAGCCTCAGTAACTCCCAGTCCAAGGCTTTCCCCCAAGCCTGCAGCGTCCGCCTGCGTTATGAGAGCGCGAGTCTGTCTTGGTGGAGTTGGAGCCGGGCTAGCCCGGGGCCCGAGTTCTGACCCAGGTAGGCCTGGTCACCCACGATGTCCCAGTGACTCCTGCAGAGGCCACGGAGAGTGAGAGGTGATGTCCAAGAACTAGCTCCACGCTCCCGCTGGGGGCGGTGCCGGATCCGAGCGACAGGCGAGCGGGCCAATGCCGGGCGGGCTTTGGTCCTAACAGCCAATCGGGGTCCAGGGGCGCGGAGCCGACAGAAGGAGAGGCGCTGGAGCGTCACAGACCCGCGAGCTGCTCGCCTCCGCCCCACCACCTCGGTGGGTCCCGGCCCTGCTTGTCCCGGCCAGGCTGGCAGAGCCGACGATCGCGATTGCAGGTGGTGCGGCGGAGTGGGCCCAGCCCGGGCTCGGAGCGTACAGGGAGGTGGACCTTGACTCGGCCCCATTGTCCGTCACCTCGGGCCGGGGGTGTTCCTCCCGTCCGGTCCTCCTGCCTCTCGCCACCACCCCAGGCTGAGCTCTGCGTTCCGGAGAGGATTAAGTAAGTGCTGAGGTCGCCTCCTCTGTGCAAGAATGGAGGAATCAGGGTCGCGGAGGCAGGGATGGAGATTGGGTCAGGGAGGATGGAGGAACCTGGGGGAGAATGGTATGCGGGTTCTCGGTGGTCCCGGGGTCGACCCCTTTCATCCCGGTTTCCTTTTCTTGCCCTTTGGACTCTGAGGCAGTCCCGGACAGTAATGAACAAGGGCCTTTTCTCTCCTTCTGGAGACAGAAGTAAAAGAGCCCCAGAGCATGAGTTAAGGGTCTGGTTCAAGGTCACTCCTGGGGCCAGTGGCAGAGCCAAGAAAGAACCTGGGACTCCTGACCTTCCCAGCCTAGCGGGAGGGACCTCACACGCACCCATGCACCTGCTCTGGGAGGCACCCCACATATATACCCATGAGCAGGCACAGGAAGGCATGTGTACCTTATATTTCTCCTCTCCCTAGGGTGCCCAGCAGCTTGGCTGGGACCCCTTCCCACCCTGCCTTACCCAGGCCCTCTGCCCTGGGGAAACCTAAGCCACATCCAGGGCTGGACACCCCTCCCACCCTCTGCTCTCAAGGGAGGAGGGTGAGGCGGAGAAGGCGCCTCAGAGCGAGTGAAAGTGCCACCCCTTTCTCAGAAGATTCACTCCCCTTGCTGTTCTCCCTGTCCCTGGCAGCCACTAGCTCCCCTGTAGAGGGCTCCAGTGACCCCAAGAGCCTGCAGAGAAGCCCTGCCAGATGGCCTGTCCTTAGCCTTTCTCTCCTGTCTTCTGGTCTCCACATACCTGTCCCTGCCCCCATTCCAAGCACAGCCTAGACCACTGGGTGCTGGGGCTTCTGTGACTCCCTTTTCCCAAGTGTGTTGGCCAGGGGAAGAAGATTTAATATTTACTGGGTGCTTACCATGGACGAGGGTTGTGCTGAGCTCAGTTTTTTCTAGGGACTGGTTCATTCTGACATTTCTGTGACCCTTTGAACCTGTGAGGGAGGTGTTCTCAAAATCTCCACTTTAGATTCAGAGAAACAGACACAGAGAGGTGGAGTGACGTGTCTAGAATCACTCCAGATAAGTGGCTGAGCTATAATTCAAAGACAGGCCTGTCTGACTCTTGGGCAAGTGTTTCCCTCCAGAAAAGGAAAAAGCTACATTATTTTTTCTCTCTCTCCAAACAGGAGAAGTTGAGGGATGTAGGGGACAGGGAGAGAGGAGGTGGGGAGTGTGGAGAGGAAGGGGTGGGGTAGGATATTATGCAGCAGAGACACTCTTTCTTTCAAACCTCCCCGCTACCTTTCACGCCTTCCAAGTATGCTCACTATGGTCATCTTACCCGCAAAGAGGGTCAGGCCTCACTTTCACGCTCCTAGATCCACATGGCAACTGTAGATATATAAAGCACGTGTCCTGACGTCCCCTGAACTTGCCCTTGCTCTCCAGCTTGTATTTCCCTAGTACCTTCAGCACATAGGGGGCTTTGTTTCACCACCAGGTCCCTTCCTCAGCTTCATATATTTTCCTTTTTCCTTTCTAGCATCCAGGGAAGCAGGGAGCTCCCTTTGTCCAAGGAGGTGGCCACCTGAATGGATAGCAGGGCCACGGGCTGGGACACTCCTGATGTCAGAAGTGAGTGGGCAGGTTGACTGACCATCGACAGTCTCTCAGCATCAGCATGAACTCCAGGATCCTGTCTGCTAGGGGCTGGTTCAGCACCCGCCCACCCACCTCTGAGCCTGACCTCGAGCCTGCCACAGATGGGGCAGCCTCGGAGACCTCCACCCTCAGCCCAGAAGCTACCAGCTTTAATGATACCAGAATGCCTGATGTGGGTAGTGGCACAGCCGGCGTGGGCACAATGCTTCTGTCCTTCGGGATCATCACAGTGATTGGCCTGGCTGTGGCTATGGTGAGAGCTGGGGCAGGCTGGGGCCTTCGGTTGGAGGCGGGTGGTCAGTGTTTAGATTTTAGAGATTCTAATCAAAGACTGTTGTCTGTTAATGATAATATAATCCTCCCCTTCCCCAGGGATTTGTCCACTGGGGCCCAGAGACCAGAGGCTGCCTCCAGTTGGAAGAGCCAGAGAAGATTCTGAGAGATACATTGTGTTTTGAGTTGGGGCATGAAGGCCACATAGGAGTTGGGGAGGAGGGTGTTTTCCAGGTGGAGGTTCCTGGTGGGCACAAGTTTGGAGGCAGGCAGAAGTTTCTATGAGCAGCAAGCAGAATAGCGAGGCAGACCAGTGTGGGGGTGCATTAGGAGTAAGGGCCAGAGGTCGCTGGGATAAATCATCAGCTGTGGAGTCTGGGAATGGCAGACCACTGGCCGTGTTCATTCATTCATTCATTCACTTGAGAGTTATTTAATGGGCATCTGCCCTAGGTCAAGCCTTCAGGATCCTATGCACTAGGGAGACAAGGTCCTGCTCTGTGGTTCTTATGTGGAGTGAAAGACATAAAACCAAGGTGCCAACAGAAGCCCATAGGGACTGGGCTGGGGAATTGGATGGGGTGGGGAGACTTTCTAGGCTGGCTGGTGAGGGACAACTGAGGAGGCAACATTAGAGCTAAGACCTCAATGTGGAGGCCTAGGCCCAGTGTCACAAGACAGGCAGAGTTGAGAAGACAACAAGACAAGGGCTGCAGGTGTCCCCTGCTAGAGAATAGGATCCTTCCAGATCTGGTGTCCACACCTGAAGAAAGGAGTTTTTCCGCTAGGATGATACATGGACCCTCAGAATGTCACTGAGGGATCACTAGAGATTGTGCAGGCTGAGACCAGGAAGTGTGTGGGTGCTCCTGTGGTCCCCCAGCGGGTCTGGCAATAGTGGCATTCTGCCTGTTGCCCCTCGCAGGCTCTGATGGCTGGCCTTAGCTCAGGAACATGTTGCTCTTACAAACGGGCTGTGGATGGTCCATCCATGGCCTGGTTGGAGCTGCTGTTAAACCAGAGTCGCCATATGGGCCCCACGGGCTCCGGATCAGTGCCAGAGAGTAACGGCTGGCCGGCAAGCAGGGCCAGGATGCCACACAGAGGGAGGCCAGGGCCTGCGCAGTCTCCCAGGGCAGGGCGGGGCAGGATGCCAGTGTTTCCCCTGGGAACCCCTGCGGTGGTTTAACAGACTGAGACACCCGACCCTCAGGGGCCGAGCAGGGCCTAGAATCTGCCCTTGTCGTCCTCCACGAAAGGTTTTTCCCCCCAGGAACTTGGGAGGACTCCCTTACTCTAGGTTCTGGAGGAACATTTGAGGGGCCAGAGTGACCAGCCCTCTTGCCAAACGCAGAGAGGGAGGGAGGTTATGGGGCAAAGACACCAGAGGGAAGGAAGCCGCTCCTGGGCGCCAGGGGGCAGGTGCCGAGTGCCGCTTCCTGTCCCCTCATGCCAGCCCCAGCTGGGCCATGCTGGGTACAAGGAAGAGCAAATCAGTGCCAGGCTGTGTGTCTCTCACAGGAGAAATGGTGGCGATGGGCTTCCTAGAGGAGGTGGGGCTACTGCTGGACACTGAGGGGAGGGGAAGTATGTGGCAGGGGAGGTATCCGGAGTTGGAGCAGAGGAGACAGCAGGGGAAAGGCATGGAGATAAGGTTCTGGCCTCTCTTGGAGACCCTTCTGTATCACAGGGCCACAGGGCCCGGAGGAAGGTGTGGGGCAGGGCTGAGAGGTAGAGCGTTTAGGGTGCTGGGGCTGGGCCAGAGACCTGGACCTCCTGTTTCATTGACGCACAGAAGAGGAAACGGCACCACGCACATGTGACCCCCCCCCCCAGGGGATTAGGAGGTGCAAGGGGCACCTGGGTTTTTCTTAGGCCTTTGGGGCCACCCAGGAGCGAGCAACAGAAGGAACTCCAGACCAGGCTGGAAACCAAACCAGATTCAAGCTATGAATGGGCCCCAAAGGGTATAGAGCCACAGAGGGTTTGGGACAGACTCTAGAGACGTGGCTATCCCTAAGGCAGAAAATTATGCTCCTGGTGGTCAGAAACAGCCAGCTTAGGGAACAGCAAGGTGGTGGCAAAGGTCCCTGGAGTGCCTTCCCGGTGGTCACTTCCTGCCTCCCTCTTTTCGGTGCTTTGTGCCAAGACTTTCTGCTCCAGCCCAGAGCTCTCAGGTCTTGGATGTTCTCTCAGGCTGTGTAGACCTTTATCTTCAAGGCTGTACAATGGGGTTTAGGACCCAGGAGCCTTCTTCCATTCCTCCAGCATCAGAGTACTGGAGTGTAATCTGGGTGGGTATAAGGGTCTCAGGCCCTCTGCCCATCCTCTGTCAACTGAGGACCACCAGACTCCCTTGGAGATCCCAGGAACCCAGCCCAGAGCCTTGCCTAGAACCACTGCCTATCTCCTGTTCTTTTTGCCCATTTATGTCTTTGGACTTTGGGAGAGTTGAGAGGAGGAGTGTGCTGAAGAGCCCCCCACCCCTGCAGCTCTGAGGAGTCCCAGGCAAGTGCTAAGTGCCTGGGGCCTCCGTCAGTAATGGGCAGAGGTAGAGCCACAGCACCCAGGCCGGACTTGACTATGTGGTCTTCCCAGGCTGGGCACCTCAAGGGCATTGTCAGAATCTGATACACCTCCACTGGCTTGAGTGCAGGCTCAGTGCAGGCTCACCAGCTTGAGCACAGTGTCGCCGGCTTGAGTGCAGGCTCACCAGCTTGAGCACAGTGTCGCCGGCTTGAGTGCAGGCTCACCAGCTTGAGCACAGGGTCGCCGGCTTGAGTGCAGGCTCAGTGCAGGCTCACCAGCTTGAGCACAGGGTCGCCGGCTTGAGTGCAGGCTCAGTGCAGGCTCACCAGCTTGAGCACAGGGTCGCCGGCTTGAGTGCAGGCTCACCAGCTTGAGCACAGGGTCGCCGGCTTGAGTGCAGGCTCACCGGCTTGAGCACAGGGTCGCCGGCTTGAGTGCAGGCTCACCGGCTTGAGCAGTGTCGCTGGCTTGAGCCCAAGGTCATTGGCTTGAAGCCTAGGGTCGCTGGCTTGAACCTAAGATTGCTGGCTTGAGTAAGGGATCACTGGCTCAGCTGAAGTCCCCCAGTCAAGTCACATATGTGAAGTAATCAATGCACAACTAAAGTGCAACTGAGTGGATGCTTCTCATCTCTCTCCCTTCCTGTCTCTACTCCCTCCCCAGCCTTTCTCTCACTAAAAAATAATAATAATTTTAAAAAATCTAATACACCTCAAAGGGAGGCACAAATGCAGGATGTATATGTCCCTGGGATGGGGTCCCTAGGACTTGGGGACCCACAGTCTCCCATTCATCAGTCTCAGCTTGTGCCCTGTCCCAAGGGACTACTGTGTTAATCAGGGCCTCTCTTCCTGGCCATTTGATGCTGCTCCTTCTCTTGCAGGTTTTGTACATCAGGAAGAAGAAGAGGTAACGCCCCAGCTGCCTCCCGGAACTCCAGCGTATGGGTGGTGCTGGGCCCCAGGCGATGTAGGAGGGAAAGGAGAGCCCTCCCCCGCATCACCCCTATCCCTGGGCAGGGAGTCAGGACCTCTTCCGCTTACTCAGGGTGGAGGGTGGCCCCTTTCTCTTGAGGAAGGTTGAGCCCCACTCCCTAGAATCTTACACACTGGGCACACAGGTGTGACCCTGGGATTGGGGGTGGGTGGGGAGGAGAGGAGGACGTTGGGATTACTTCCAACCAGCTGCCCCGCCACCCTTGCCCTGCTGCCCCAAGCTCATTGCCACCAACTCCCCTCCCCTCGCCCCAGCTGGCCATAGGCTGTGGCTTACACAAAGCCCTGGCCTAACCAGTCCCCATGGACCCCCAGAGATGGCAGACAGCTCTGTCACTGTCCCTCCCAGGTCACCCAATCTTAGAGGTAGAACTGGTACAAAAATGGCTTCTATGAATCCCAGGGAAAATCTTAAGTTCCTAAACATGATTGTGTGCTATGGCTCAGCTGGTCAGCCAGCAGGGGACAGGGGTGGGAGGGAAAGGGCCTGCCCTGCCCCAGGCAACCTCTGCACCTCCCCATCCCCCAGGCTGGAGAAGCTACGCCACCAGCTCATGCCCATGTACAACTTCGACCCCACAGAGGAACAAGATGAACTAGAGCAGGAGCTGCTGGAGCACGGGCGGGACGCCGCCTCTACGCAGGCGCTGCAAAGCAAGGTGGGCACTGCGCAGGCTCCCGCCGCATCCCCCAGCCAGCAGCCTGTTCGCGACTCTTCCGCCCCCTTCCTCATGCAGCGTTACAGTGCCTGCCATGTCAGGTGGCAGCTGTTGAGGGATATGGGTTTTATCAGGTTTGTTTAGAAATTGGTAATTGCTCTGGGGCCACCCACAGACCCATGCTGCAAGGCCAGGCCAGGATAGCCCTGGGATCCAGCCAGGCTTTGCCCCAATAACCTGGTGATGTTGGAGCCCATGGGCTGCTCTGAGCCTCAGTCTTCTCATCTGCAAATGACAATCCTAGTTCTTTCCTCATGTGCCCCATGTACTAGCGAGGAAAGCAGAAGGCAGGAGTGGACTTCCGGAGTGGATGGGGCTGAGCCCCTGGGTTTCTCTGCTCTTTGACAGCCCGTGGTCCTGAGTGGGTGGTGGTTTGGGTCACTTGGGCAGTGGAACCTCTGAGTAGACTGATGGGGTCCTCCTAACTGACAGACCCCAGGCAGGTAGAGGTCCAGCTAAACTCGCCTCCTGTGTCCAAAGGTTTGGGTACCTGTGTGATCATTCCGCCAGAGTGATTGGCTACAGCGCCACTTGCCATCAGTACCCCAAACCCCAAGGGCAGAGCACCATGAGGAGGCCTGGCCTCCCCCTGACCCATGAAGCCCTCCCTCCTTCCCTTGACCCCATAGGTTACTGGAGGTGTTGGGGAGGGGTCTGGCCCTACTAGAGGCAGAATTAGGAGACTGGACTCAGGGAAAGCCAGGTTGGGAATCCAGAGACCCCTGGTTTTGCCACCAGTCCTGTGTCACCTAGATCAGGACAGGCTGCCCTTCGGGACAGTCAAGAAATTGGGCTGAGAACCTTGGTCCTGCCAGGCCGTGGTACTACTGACCGTTTGACAGTGGTTTTCTGTGCGCCTCTCTTGTGGCAGCCCTGTGCTGGGGCTGGGGTTGCAGAGGTGAACCCTGCTCAGCTGGGAGACATGATGCATGCATAATTAATGCAGCCCCGGGGCCCACTGGGTAAGTGTTGCCCGGGCAAGCAAGCTGGGGGTGGCTGTGGGGGGAGGAGCCATCTGAGCCAGGTTGGGTTTCCGGGCTGGCTTGCAAGGCGAGCACTCCAGGCAGAGGGCACAGCTGGTGCCAAGCGCAAGCAGGAAGTGAGGGTGGAGGCGGCGGGGCCAGAGAGTGCGTGGCCTTGGTCAAGTTCCCTGATGTCCCCAACTGTCTCTCTGCAGACCACTCTCCCATCTCAGGGCCCACTGCAAAGGCCCAGCCGGCTGGTATTCACCGACGTAGCCAATGCCATCCACGCGTGAATGACCCCGGGACAGGCCTGGACCTGTGATGAAAACACCTGCCTCAATACCCACAGAGCTGCCTACACTCAGGACCTGCCCTGCTGAGGCCCCAGCAGTTCCGAGGCCCCACCTGCTGACTCTCCAGGCTGGGCATCTGGCCACTGGCATCCCATAATGTGAGGGTCCTAGCATGGGGGCATTCACCCTGTCAGGAAAGCCGAGAGCCACTGCTGGTTTCCTTGTGTCCCGGCCAGACCCCCCACATCGGGGTCTGCTCCTCTCACAGGGAGGAAGTGGGGGAGACTTGGGAGGGGAGGGGAGGAGTATAGGGAGAGACCCGTCTTTGGAGTCTGGAGCCTCCTTGGGGGTGGGAGAGGTGGCCACCCAGGTCTCTGGGACAGTGCGGTGGCACCCTGGGACGGAGCAGAAACTGCCCGGTGGGCGAGGGTGCCAGGGGGAGGGCTACTCATCCCCAAAGAAGGTCCATGTGCAGAGTGCCCATGAGGTCTCCCAGTCACCCCGTCCCTGCAGACTGCTGTTGGCTGGGCCCAAACAAGGACAGAAGCCCGGGGGGAAGGGAAGTAGGGGAACGGGAGTGGAAGTGGGGGCACAGAGGCAGTGCCCAGTCCCGCTGAAAGGGCTCGTGCATGTGCGTGACCGTGCCCATGCACAGACGTGTGCCGGTCCCAGTACTGCGGGGGGGGGGGGGGGCAGGATGCAGACCCTGTGCATTGGCTCCGCCCTCAAGTCACCCAACACCCGAGGGTGTGTGGAGCATGGGGTAGGCCAGCTCTGCCTTCAGTGCTAGGGACTGAAGGCAGAGGGAAGAAGAAGGTGAGGGTGCAGCTGCCCCCCACATCTCCTCACTGGGCTCTAAAAGCCAGGGGCCCTGCTTCTGCAAGTGGTTCCCTGTCTTGCTGTATATTGGGGAACTGGGGCTGGGGGGAGGGGCTGTTAGTCTGAGAGCCGTGGTCACAGGCTGCGGGCTAGTGGGGCATGTTCTGACTGCCTGAAACGGGGTGGGGATCGCCTCTCGGGAAACAGATCGAAGAAAGCTAGCCTGTTTTTTGATCATACTGCCACCCACCCATTGTCCACCCATCCCATACCCCTCAGGAATTCTGCCAGTCTGGGGCATCCGGGAAAGGCATTGCGCCAAGCCAGACCCCAGGAGCTGGGCACCTTTTCTCCACTGGGTGCGCCGTACATCCAAACACACACAGAAGCATGCCCCTGGGCCCTCTCGCCACCTCTGCTGACCTCTGCTGACCTCCACTGGTTGGAGGGGACGTGGGGGCAGCATGTACAAATCTTTCATTGGGCAAATTCCAGGTGCCAGGATGTGCGGGCCTAGGCGGCCCCCATGGGGAAGGCTCTGGATGTATTCTCTCCTCTGGATGATATAAATAGTGATCACTTGAAGCACTGGAGGGCTGTGGTGCTTTAGGGTACACAGCAGCTGTAATCTAACTCCCAGCACACTCATGTGAGAGCATTAAAGATGTTATTAAGATGTTTACATGAAGAGAGTGTGAGCCTGTGACGCTCGGGGTGGGAGACTCTGGGGTGGGTGCGGGGCTCTGAGGGTCTGGGGATAGTCGCCTGGGTCCCGGCTCGGAGGCGGCAGCCCCATGTTGCATTTTCCCTGCTCTGTCTGGGGAAGTGCCTCTGGCCCTGAGTTCAGGGGTGCTCTGGGGCCTCATGCATCAACTGGAATGGGGTCAGCGTGTCTGCCACCCCCGGGTGGAGAGGTCGGGTGAACAGGAGCTCGTGGGACCCGAGGAGGGAGGGACCAAGGGCCTGGGGTAGGGGTTGGGGGTATGGCACCTCAGGACGCATGGGAGCTTGGTCTGAAACACAACAGGAAACAAAATAATGGGGTCTTTCCCGGAGCACAGGGGCACAGGAGATGGGGGGCATAGAGTTAGGTGTGTGGGGCCCGCCTGCAGGTCCCTCGGGAGGTTTGGGGGGAGAATGCCACTAAGGTGACCGATCATTCTAGTTTTCTCAGAACTGACCCCATTTTAGCATTAAAAGTCCCACAAACCAGGACTCTATAAGTGACCCAGACCTTCCCCTAGAGCGGTGAGCCTTCAGGCTAACATAAGAGAAAATGAAGAAAGGGTAAGTCCCCCAGATCCAAGATGGAGGCCTGGGAGAGGATCTCGAGCATGCCCTGTGGGCCACCCACACTGGGGTCAGATAGCTGGGTCTATTGATGACAGCCCTGGTCCTAGGGAAGCTTCTTGAGGGGCCTGGGGACAGAGAAGGGGTGGGTGGGCTAGCCACTCCCATCCTGGTGGGTAGCACTTCAGCCCAAGACTGCAGGATCTGCAGAAGACTCAATGTCTGGGGGACTTTAAAAAAATGGGGCCTGCAGGCCCTGGCCAGTTGGCTCAGTGAATAGAGCGTCAGCCTGACATGTGGGCATCTGGGTTCAATCCCCGGTCAGGGCACACAGGAGAAGTGACCATCTGTTTCTCTTCTCCTCCCTCTCCCCCCTTCTTTCTCTCTTCCCCTCCTGCAGCCAGTGGCTCGATTGGTCAGAGCATCGGCCCTGGGCACTGAAGATAGCTCAGTTGATTTGAGCATCAGCCCCAGATGGGGGTTGCTGGGTGGATCTCGGTCAGGGCACATGTGGGAGTCTGTCTCTTTAGCTCCCCTCCTGTTGCTTAAAAAAATGGGGTCTGGGCCCTGGCTGGATGGCTCAGTGGTAGAGCATCGGCCTGGCGTGCAGGAGTCCCGGGTTCAATTCCTGGCCAGGGCACACAGGAGAGGCGTCCATCTGCTTCTCCACCCCTCCCCCTCTCCTTCCTCTCTGTCTCTCTCTTCCCCTCCCGCAGCCAAGGCACCATTGGAGCAAAGTTGGCCCGGGTGCTGAGGATGGCTCTATGACCTCTGCCTCAGGTGCTAGAATGCCTCTGGTTGCAACAGAGCGACGCCCCAGATGGGCAGAGCATCGCCCCCAGGTGGGCATGCCGGGTGGATCCCGGTTGGGCGCATGAGGGAGTCTGTCTGACTGCCTCCCGTTTCCAACTTCAGAAAAAAAAAAAGGGGGGTGGTCTGCAGAATAAGACTGGCTCCAGGGACCAGGGCCAGGATGGGAGCTCTTGGAGGATCCCCCCATTCTCCCACTTACTGCTCCATCCCTTTCCCAATGCGTGAGCTAGGCTTGGTGATGGACACAGGACAGCTTTCTGTGGGTGACGGGACCCACCTTGTCCCCTCATAGTCACCTCCTCTTTCTTTCCACCCATCCTCTGTTTTCTAGGCCTTCCCCCCGTCCTGGAGGAAAAGTAAATTCCCTGCGAGCTCCCAGCTCTTCCACAGAGTGAGGAGTCAATAAACATAAAAGGGGTGAAAGTTTGGCATGTCCTCCTAGTGACCTGGGGCCCGGGGGACTGACGAGAGCTCTCCTCACTGCCCTCAACCGGGCACAGAGCCGCCTCCCCACCGTGACTGCTCCTGAGACCGTTAAAGGGGCCCCTTGAGAAATGCGCCCTGCGCCCTGTGCAACAGGCAAGCCCGCACATCAAAAGCGAAACCCCTCCTCCTGAAGAGTGAGCAGGGCTTCAGGGCAGACGCTGAGGAGGGTGCCGCGGTGGGATCAGGGTGGACGTGGGCGGGCGCCTTCCGAAGAGGCCATCTAGTTTCGTAAAGTGAAGTGTCACCTTCGAGCCAAAGTGAATACGATAATCCCGTTGCCTGGCTGCAGGGACGCCTTCAGAATGTAAAGGAAAGTTCTTGTGGAGGGAGCCCCGGAACTCCAGTAGAGCGATCTGACCTTGACGCGAATTCCTTCCAGAAACATCACCGAGCCCCACTGCGGGCTTAGCACCACGGGCCTGTCAGGGAACCTGTCCAGTCTCTGCATCTCCGTTTGAGATGGAAGGACACAGGTGTCAACTATGTAAAAAAGGACGAGAGAGTGTGTGTGTATCCTTACATCTACAGTTGTCCCTCTGTGTCCATAGCAGATTGGTTTCAGGACGATCTGTGGGTGCCCAAGTCCACAGATGCTCAAGTCCCTTATAGAAAATGGCGTAGTATTTGTAAATAACTTGGGCACATCCTCCCATATACTTTATTCTTTTAACTGAATTTATTTTTTAATTGAATCTGTTGGGGTGACACTAGTGAACATTACTTATAATACCTAATACAATGTAACTGCTACGTAAATCATTGTTATACTGTATTGTTTAGGGAATGACAAGAAAAACACTCTACTGGTTTAGTACAGGAGCATCGTAAGCCTGACTACATAGTGCACATCAGCAACAAGGTAACTTTTTTGAAACAACATAAAATTTTCAAATATTTTCAGTCCAGGGTTGGTTGAATCTGTGTATGAGGAACCTGCAGATACTGGGGGGGGCTGATGGTATACGGAGAAGGCAGGGACAGGGTCCAGATGTGGCTGGGGGGGTGTTCAGAAGCTGAGGGCAGGCACCCCACCCTGTGCTATCTTGCAGCACCCCGCAGCAGGCCACAGTGTGGGGGCGACATATAAAGGGATGACGGGCTTCCTCACAGCCAGTACACCAACGATGGAGGTCTCACCAGGTGACCCCGCAAACATGGAGAGCCTGCATTGCACTGAACCAGCCCTCCAAGTCACCCCCAAGTGGTGACTCTCCCAAACCGTTGAATGGAATGGACCCAATTTACCTTCACAGAGAGTGGCAAGGGTGCTCCGTTTGGAACCTTTCCCAATGTGACCACCAGGTGGCAGTGCAGGCCAAGGTTATGGGGGGGGCGGTGAGGAGAGGGTGGTAGTGGGGAGATAATGTGCCCTGGGTGAAATTGGCCGGGAGGTCTTTAATTTTCATTTATTTATTTATTTTTTACAGAGACAGAGAGTGAGTCAGAGAGAGGGATAGACAGGATCAGACAGACAGGAATGGAGTGAGATGAGAAGCATCAATCATTAGTTTTTCATTGCGCATTGCAACACCTTAGTTGTTCATTGAATGCCTTCTCATATGTGCCTTGACCGCGGGCCTTCAGCAGACCGAGTAACCCCCTGCTGGAGCCAGCGACCTTGAGTTCAAGCTGGTGGGCTTTTCCTCAAACCAGATGAGCCTGCACTCAAGCTGGCAACCTCGGGGTCTCAAACCCGGGTCTTCTGAATCCCAGTCCGACGCTCTATCCACTGCGCCACCGCCTGGTCAGGCTGGCCAGGAGGTCTTTACAGGAGTCTCTGCGGCTGGTGCACTGAAGCTGTTTGCTTCCTCACTGCTAGGAGCAGGTCCGGATGGGGGTGGGCTCAGGGCTGCTACCGGAGCTTCCTGAATGGGGTCTGGCACATAGTTGCTCTGGGCAGTTTATTGAATGGAGGATTGATAAATGGGTCTTGCCTCGTGAGAATTAAGGGAGTTTGTATATAAAAAGCATATGAAGAGACCTGAATAAATGTATGCAGTTTCTTGTATTTTTATTAAGTAGAATGGTTCTTCCCAGAGCACGGACAGAGCCCCCACACCCATCTTGGGTTTAGGGGAGGTCTAAGCTGTGGGCACCCTCCTGGAATCTAGACAGCCTCTCCTAGCAGGAAATAAAGGCCTTGACCCTCAGCGCAGCAGCCCTTCTGGGTGCTTGGACACAGGAGAGGTCTGGGCCGAGCACTGAGGGTAACACAGCCCCCCTCGGCCTTACCAGGTGGCTTCCGCAGGGAAGGGGGAGAGCCAGCCTTCTCCTCCTGTCCCTGACAGGGCTGGCCCGCTGGCAGGGTCAGCTGGCCGGAAGATGGACAAGGGTAAGACTGGGGGACACGCCCTTTGGTGGTCATGGCCCAAGCTCACAGCATCTGCAGATTTCTCCCTTCTGGAACTTTCTCGCTGCCACCTGTGCCTACCCTGGGACGGCCAGTGTAAATGCTCGTCCCTTCTTTACCTCAAACCCTAGCCCCTTTCAGCACGCACCGGGGCTTTTTACAGAAAGACGATAGACATCTCCCCCTCTGACCACCACGACCACGGAGGCTTCTTTCCACTAAGCTCTCGTGAGTCCAGTCAGCTGTCCCACCTGCAGCTGAGTCCAGCAAGGTTGAGTGACTTGTCTTAGGTCACACAGCATTTGAACCCAGCTCCATGGGACTCCCAGGCCAGGCTCTTAAGGAGAGTGGTTCATCCCTACTTCTCTCACGGCATGTCAGGCGCTGGTCCTGGGCTCCGGGTGGGTTCCTGGGTGTGTCTCTAAGAGTCCCCCTCCTTTGAGCTCCTGTATCCACTCAGTGAACACATGAGATGGGACAATTGCTGCCTGCAGCAACCAAGCTGTGTGGCTGGGCCAGCAGGAGCTGCACCATCTCCTCCCCATACATCATCTCCACCCAGGCAGATAGCAGGAAACAAGCGGCTTCTGCAAAGTGATTACCGGTGATCAGTTACAGCCTGGCTCCGAGGAGGAGGCGGGGCAACCATCCTGGCCCTTTTTCAGCCATCAGAATCAGCACTGCCTTCCACCATGGTGCTGGCCAGTGACCCAGAGACCTCTGCCCGAGGACCCAGGGACAACAGGACTCACCTGAATACCCGTTGCTGAGTGAATGAGCCGGCCTGAGTGCTGGCTCAGCCACTATGCAATGCCAGGCAAGTCTCTGAACCTCTCACCTCACTTTCCTCATCTGGACAGTGGAGCAGGCCCTCCCTACTCGATACGATTAAGAATTCATATTTGCAGAGGGCCTAGAACAGTGCCTGACACATCGGAACACTAGGTAAATATTTGCTAAATATATGACACACTAAAGAGGTGACCCCACGGGTACAGGGCCTTCTCAGGAGTGGGAGCTCCGAGTTACATGTCGGCTCAGTGATCCAGCAGCCCTGGGGCCCACAGGGTCCACCTGGCTCAGGTCACACGTCCTGGCTCAGCCTCTGGTCTGCGCAGCCTGATGTTCTGCCCAAACCATCTGCTCACACTGCACCCTGTCTCCTGCCCCTGCCCTCCTGCCCCAAGCCAGGGACAGGGTTACGTGCCACCCTGCCCCTGGCTGGGCCCTGCTTCTGATGGGCGGCAGCCCCCCTCCCTACCCTCCTCCCAGCTCCCTGGCAATTACCCGAGTGATTAATTTGGTAATTAATCACGATCTGGCTGCTCAGGACACTTCCCTTCTGCTGGGCTGGCCTGGAATATAGATCCTCCAGGCTTTACGTTTCCTGGGTGGGGTGGGGGGGGCTGAGCCCTGGAGGCATGGGGTGTGCAATCCACTCTGAGCTTATTGCCTTCCCTGCCCCAGGCCCTGCCAGGCCCATCGGGGCGCTCGGAAAGGTGGCCAGGCTACTCAGGAGGGAAAGAGAGATCCAGGTTTGGCCTCCGGGGTGCCCTGGGATGCTCGTCTTCTCAGCCGGTCTCCAGCCACAGCAGCCCCTGTCCCTGCCGCCAGCTTGGCCTCCTGGTCACTCATCCTCCAGGCTCCTGGGGGTGCTGAGTGAGGGATGCTGAGGTCCTGTGTGCTGGGCATTGGTAAAGTGCCACAGTCGTGGTCCTCAGCGAGCTGCCAGCCTCCCGAAGCCTCCAGACAGATCAAGTCCCCCCCATCTGGCTGCAGGAACAGGGAACTTGCTGACAGAGGCACCATTTCAAATGGGCTATGCTCAGGAGCAGGATTTGGTGGCCCAGGAGAAACTGAGTCCTGGTGCCTGGTGGGGTTTGGGGCAGGACCGACCCACATGGTCCTGACTTTCCTGAGGGCTCCAGTGGGGCTAGCCACCAGATGTGTGGCCCTGCAGGGACAGCTACCAGATGCGGCACCAGGAGGGGTCCCCGTGGAGCCAGCCCCGTGGCATTGATTGAAATGCCCCCCTGCCAATTAAGATTTTTAAAAGAAATGTATAATGATCCCTAATTGGCACCCTCATTAGGTGCCAATTAAACACTTAAGCATTTCTTATAAGTTTAACACATTAATAAGGCAGCTCATTACATGGTAACGAGATTTATTTCTCATATTTATTACATTGTTTCACCACTGCTGACAGCAGAGTTATTTTTAAAAACATGGCTTCCTACTGGTTACACACAGCGTCTTTCTACAGCCAGTCCTACCTGGGCCCTCCCTGGCCTCTTCTGGTTCCAGCTCCCAGAGGAGAGTCAAGCAGGGCACCTTCTTTCCAAAGTCTGGGAGGACCAGAGCTGGGCCCTGCCACAGAACACAGACTCCAAAGCGTGTCCGAGGCCGAGAGCCCCATGGAACCTCTGTTCTACGTCGTCTGCACTCCAGGGACACTGGTGGGGGCGGTGATGATGCTCCTTGCTTTCAGCCACCAGGCAGAGCCCAGCTGGGAGGCAGACACGACAGTGAGGGCTGACATTGTGAGGGCCGGAGCACGGCAGCCAGGGCAGGACAAGGAGGTCCTTTGAGGCCGTCCAGGGCAGGAGGAGGGCTGCAGGCAGAGGGAACTGTGCTGAGATCAGGGGCCTGGGAGAGTTTGGGAAGTCTGTAGAATGAGCAGCCGGCTAGAGCAGACCTTCAAACACCACCATGGTGGGGACCCACGGTGAGGGCTGGTTTCCACCCAGAGGGCGACAGAAAGACGTGGAGTGTTTTGAACAGGGATGGATGAGACCAGATCTTTGTGTAGAAAAATCAAGGGGGAATGTACTGGGAGGGAGCGAATGAACACAGCATCACCCTCCTGCCTGGTATACTCCTCATGGGCTCCCATTGACCAGACCCCCCACCAGGGACCGGAGCCAGACGGATGCTGCCCACACTACGCACCTCAACATCATGGGACGGGGCAGAGGAGATGGGACTGAGGAGTCTGGAGGGTGTTGGCAGTGTCCCAGAACACTCGCCCTTCTTTTTTTTTGTATTTTTCTGAAGCTGGAAACGGGGAGAGACAGTCAGACAGACTCCCGCATGCGCCCGACCGGGATCCACCCGGCCAGGGCCCACTCGCCCTTCTTTAAAAACAAAAAACAGGCCCTGGCCGGTTGGCTCAGCGGTAGAGCGTCGGCCTGGCGTGTGGGGGACCCGGGTTCGATTCCCGGCCAGGGCACATAGGAGAAGCACCCATTTGCTTCTCCACCCCCACCCCCTCCTTCCTCTCTGTCTCTCTTTTCCCCTCCCGAAGCCAAGGCTCCACTGGAGCAAGGATGGCCCGGGCGCTGGGGATGGCTCCTTGGCCTCTAGATGACCAGGCGCTAGAGTGGCTCTGGTCGCGGCAGAGCGACGCCCCGGAGGGGCAGAGCATCACCCCCTGGTGGGCAGAGCGTCGCCCCCTGGTGGGCGTGCCGGGTGGATCCTGGTCGGGCGCATGCGGGAGTCTGACTGTGTCTCCCCGTTTCCAGCTTCAGAAAAATACAAAAAAAAAAAAAAAAAAGAAAAAGAAGAAACAAACAAACAAAAAAAAAAAACAAAACGCCGAGGTTAACATTATCTCCATCCCCTACGTCTTGTTCTTACATCACTGCCTGGACGCTGCCTCGTCCGCATCTGTTTCATGGCTGGTAGTCTGCATGGTGGGACGCTGTGCTCTTACTCAGCCAGGCTCCTCAGGGAAGGCTGTCTGCATCGATTACTCTTAGAAACACGGCACCGTGAGCACCGGGGCATGATCTGTGAGTGAGTTTATAACATGCGTGTGAGTGTCTCTGTAGGACAACTTCCTAGAAGTGGGCCACGGTAGGTCAGAGGATCTGTGACCTTCCTTATTTTGATAGCTATTGGCAAATGGGTTTCATGGGCGTCACACAATATACATGCTGACAGGCGACTCCCTCGGGCTCCCCAGGAATGTCCACGGGCTTCTCCCAGCTCTGCCTGCTGCATTTGCATATCTCTTAGTGGAAACGGGTTGTGCGTGGTTTCCGCAGCTGCGTCTGCTTGGGTTTCCTTGTGTGTGAACTGTGTATATATATTCATCACCTTTGCCCATTTCTCAGTGGGATTGTTGGTCTTTTCCTTCTAGATTTATAGGAGCCCTTTAGACATTGTGAAGTATGTGATTTTTCTCTCAGCTTCCTGTTTGTCTTTGAACTTTGATTTTTTTTTCTTTCCACGTGGAAATGTTCGATTTGTGTGTAGTCAGACATAGCCATTATTTCCTCCTGAGGCTTTTCCGATTCTTGTTATACTGAGAGAAGTTAAACCTTTGCAAAGCATCCTCTCGTTGTCCTCTAGGAATTTGTCCTTTGCTCTTTAGTCCCTCTGGCTTTGATCCAACTGGCACTGGGGTTTCTTCCAAGGTGCGAGGTAGGGATCTGAGGTTAATTCCCCACCTCCACCCCCCAGGTTAGCATTGTCATCTTTTCTTGGAGGTTATTCTTGACAGAATTACTGAGATTTGGGGACATGTGTCATTGAGGAAATAGCATATCCTGTGGTCTGGAGGGCAAACTGTGTCAGAAGACCAGCCCCAGCAGGACAAGGTGGCGGGGTGGGGGTTGCCCCCTGGAGGTTGAGAAAAGGGAGAGGAAAGCCCACACGAGGGGCTGCACTTGCCCCTCCCCCCGTGAGCTCCAGGAACAGTCATTTTTGGTACCCAGTTTTAACTTTGCCGGTCACGCCGTAATTCCTTCAGTAGATTTTGTGACCTTGGCATGACCTTGGATGCAGGCAGGTAATTGAGGGATTAGCAGGAAAGAACATCTGCTCCTCCTGAGACCACTCTGCTGGGGTTGGTTGGCCAAAACATGGGGGTCCTGAGAAACCACCCTCATTCTGGAGCAAGGAGGAGGTTATTACAACACACGTGGGGGCTTCAGGGTGCGGTGAGCCAGTTGCACTAACGAGACAAGGACAGGCCAGACGGAGCCCGGCTGGGCTGCACCCACCTCCCTGCTCCCCTCAGGCTCCCAATCCTCCCCTCTTCTCTGCCATCAAAATGCATTCAGTGCCCTGGCCGGTTGGCTCAGCGGTAGAGCGTCGGCCTAGCGTGCGGAGGACCCGGGTTCGATTTCCGGCCAGGGCACACAGGAGAAGCGTCCATTTGCTTCTCCACCCCTCCGCCGCGCTTTCCTCTCTGTCTCTCTCTTCCCCTCCCGCAGCCAAGGCTCCATTGGAGCAAAGATGGCCCGGGCGCTGGGGATGGCTCTGTGGCCTCTGCCTCAGGCACTAGAGTGGCTCTGGTCGCAATATGGCGACGCCCAGGATGGGCAGAGCATCGCCCCCTGGTGGGCAGAGCATCGCCCCTGGTGGGCGTGCCGGGTGGATCCCGGTCGGGCGCATGCGGGAGTCTGTCTGACTGTCTCTCCCTGTTTCCAGCTCCAGAAAAATGAAAAAAAAAAAAAAAAGATGCATTCAGTATGTCCCTGGTGTCATTCAGGCCTTCAGTCCTCCCTTAATACAGTGGAGGCCAGACAGTCCATCTCCGGTGCCATATCTCCTTTGAAGGCATTCTGGAAGGTTCTGGTGAGCACATATCTAATGGTACCTGGAGAAGTTCTGAGTCAAGGCAAGTGAAGGAAAGCTCATATTCCTGGCCAGTATTCTAGTGGAGAATGTGTGTGGATGCGTATTCAACCCACCCCTATGCCTCTGTCCCCAAACCTGAGGGTGTCCCCTCCACCTCTTTGGAGAAGCAGGTGCTTTGCTTCTTATAACCACCAGGTGGCAGCAGTGAAAGCCAGATTTTCCCTCATTCCCACTGTTCTCTTTGGAGCTGTGGACTTGACCTCTAAAGAGACCCTGAGGTTATCTGGTAACCCTGAACCTCCAAGGAGCTAAGAAAAAATTCAAGGCATAGGACCCCTTTCCACCTCAGAGGACTGAGAGGCCGATGACCCTGGCTGCTGTCCCAGCACCACCCCCGTGGTGACTGGAAGGGCAATAGCTGGGTGGAAGAACAGAGACTAGGGCCTTCTGCGGTGGGTCTCAGGAGGCTGGTCCACAGCCACACTGACACCCAGGCCGCTGGTTCCCAGGAGGTCGCCAGACAGGACCCTTCCTGAAGCCCAAGGACACTGGGAGAGCAGAGGGAGGGAGCAGAGGGTGGGGAAGGTGGGGCCAGGACTGCTGGGTGAGATTCCAGCACCCCTTACACCTCTCCTCCGCTCCACAGGGGGCAGTGTCTTAGAGGGTTTTACAGATTCTACCCGCATCTCGTCTCCTGCTGCCTGGTCCCCTCCCAAGCCCTGCATCACTCAGGCTGCGCCAGCCTCCTTGTCAATCACTCGGCTCCAGACACCTCTCATTTGTTTCCATCGTTTGGGGGTGGAGATGCCCAGAAGTGGTGTCAGCCTCTACGTGCACCCTCTCCGAGTTTCCAGCCAGAGGGACTAGCTCAGGCACAGCCTGGGGAACATGCTTTCTGGATGTGTGGGGTCCTTGGGATGCTGGCCGTCGGGACCCCCTTCAACAACCTGTATCTAAGACCTTCACATGAGACCCTCAGAGGTGGGCAGCCCATTGCCCTGCCCACCGTCCCCTTGTTCCTGGTCCCTGAGCAGGTCCTGCCTTACGCTGACCTGAGGGGCATGGAGGCCTGGGCACTCACAGACCAGGAGGGGAAGCAGCTGGGACCCTGGCTCCTCAGGAGGGCTTAGTGAGGTACCTTCTCCTTGCGGCTCCCGATGCCCGGAGGAGACAGATGATAAGCAGTGAACCAGTAAACAAGGTATTTTTAGTCCCCAGAAGAAATAAACTGGCTGACCTGTGGTGGCGCAGTGAATAAAGTGTCGACCTGGAATGCTGAGGTCGCCGGTTCAAAACCCTGCACTTGCCTGGTCAAGGCACATATGGGAGCTGATGTTTCCTGCTTCTCCCTGCTTTCTCTTTCTCTCTCTCTCTCTCTCTATCTCTATCTCCTCTCTAAAATGAATAAATAAAAAACATTAAAAAAAAAAAAGAAATAAACTAGGACTGTATGGAAGTTAAAAATTGAGGCAGGGGACAGTTTCAGATTGGCAACCAAAGAGGGAAAGGCATCTGCACTGGGCTGGCATCTGAGTGGCAAGAGTTGCTAGCCGTGCGGGCACCTAGGACAGGAGGGCTCCAGGTGGAAAACATAATCTGAAAGTGGCAAGAGCAAAGGTCCAGAGGTTTCTTAAAGAAACAACCAGAGCCCTGGCTGGTTGGCTCAGCGGTAGAGCGTCGGCCTAGCATGCAGAGGACCCAGGTTCGATTCCCGGCCAGGGCACACAGGAGAAGCGCCCATTTGCTTCTCCACCCCTCCGCCGTGCTTTCCTCTCTGTCTCTCTCTTCCCCTCCCACAGCCAAGGCTCCATTGGAGCAAAGATGGCCCGGGCGCTGGGGATGGCTCTGTGGCCTCTGCCTCAGGCGCTAGAGTGGCTCTGGTCGCAACATGGCCTGGTGGGCGTGCCAGGTGGATCCCGGTCGGGCACGTGCGGGAGTCTGTCTGACTGTCTCTCCCTGTTTCCAGCTTCAGAAAAATGAAAAAAAAAAAAAAAGAAAGAAAGAAAGAAAGAAACAACCAGAAGTTCAAGATGGCAGGCAGAGAGTGGCAGGGGCAGGGAATGGCGGAGCGGAGGGGAGGGCCTGGCCATCCTGGGTACAGGGGTGGGTGGGGGGGATTACAGGAGGCCAGAAAGGATACCAGGGGCAGACATGGGAATGAATGAATGAAGCCTGGTACCCAGCCCTTCTAGCAGCTCAGCCCTCGCCCTGAGGTCTCTGTGAAGAGGATCTTGGTCCACTTGACAAACACACCTGGGAAACCCCACCACTTCCCGCCAGCTGGGGACTTGGACCACTGGGGAACTGGGGAATAGCAACATGGAGAACGGACAGCCCAGCAGGGCGTTAGCTTCTGCACCGGTGACAGGGTGAGGCCAGCCCTTCCCATACCCCAGACTCTCTGCACCTGTAGAGGTGGCCTAGGCAGACCCACTAGAGAAAGCCTCCCCGACTCCGACTTTCCGGCCCAGCCCTGAGTCATCCATCAGGCCCAAGGCCGCCTTACCGGGCCCTGACCCCCGCCCTGACAGGGACCATTTATCTCCATCAGATGCTCGCAGCAGCCAGGCTCCCAGCCAACAGGTCCTATCTCCATCCCGCGGGGCTGATGCTGGGCAGCCCTGCCCTGACCCAGTCTCGTCAGGCGGACTCCCCGGGGATGGGGCTACCTCAGGCAGGTCCCTCCACATTTCTGCAGAGGCCCCATCCAGCCCAGACACCTGTGAGTGCCCACTGCATGCCCACATGTGCTGGGCACCGGGCGCAGCAGTGGACAGGGTGGTGTCCCATCGCCCCCCACAGAGCTGTGTTCCCCAGGCCAGGAGAGACTTGGTTTTCAGCCCCATGACCAAGGTAGATGTAGGCAGTCCCAGACCTGGGCTTCTCCAGCTTGGGGCCGAGGGGGGCCTTCATACGGGGCCTGCCTCAGAGGCGAGAACAGGGTGTCCCCAGAATCTAGCCCAGAGAATGACAGTGTGACCCTCGGGGCTCTTCCCTAACCTGGCCATGGGCCCCAGCCCAGCTGGTATGGGCTTGTCTTTGCCTGTCCTAGGGGAAAGGCCACAGGCACTAAGCAGAGTGTGGGAATCCCAGAGACCGTGTATGGCCGTGAGTGTGTGAGGATACAGCTCTATAGGACACATGCATGAAGGGTAGCCAAGCTCCGCCAGGTCAGGGACAGTCCTTGTTGCCTCCATGGACGACACACACTTCTGTCAGGGTGTGAGTGGGACAGGCTGTGTGTGTGTGGGGGGGATGGGCCGTAGCCGTGACCTTTCCTTTTTGATGAGGGGGGAGCCCTGAGCCCAGGGGACTGTCCATCCTACCCTGTCGCTCTGGGCCTGTTGAGACAGCTCCCTGGGCACCTGAGGCAGGATGGGGGTGGTGCTGGGGCCTTTCTCATTGCTCCCAAGGGCACAGGGGCCCCTGAATCGGGATCCCTCCTCTCTGTCCTCCTTTCTTTCCCGGGCCCCACCCGCAGGCCCAGGACTGGTCCTTGGAGCGCCTAATCCCTGCAGTCCCATCAGCTGCCTGCCTTTCTTCCCAACCTTATCTGTCTCCTGCAGCCATGGCTGCCTCCCCTGTGGCCAGCCTCCTCCTCCCTCCAGCCTCTGCTAGTCAGGGAGCCGGTTGCTGTGTCCTCCCCCCTTCCTCTCCTCCCTTTACCGCTTCCTCCTTCCCTCTCTCCCACCTCCTCCCCTCCTCCTTCTCCTCCTTTTCCCTCCCTTCCCTTCCTTCTTCCCCTCCCCATGCCCTACCTTGGAGAGAGAAAGGAGTTGGGGGCTGTGGGCGGTGACCGCTGTTCGCCCTCATCCAAGGTCAGCCTTCCAGGGCTGCTAGACAAAGAGCCCTCTGGTCGCTTCCTTCCGAAGGGGAGAGACAACTGAAGGCACCCCCCAGAGAGGCCCCTGGGGCTGTTTTATTGTGGAGGTAGGAGGGCCCGGTAATGAGCACGCTTGCTGGACAGACAGACAGACAAGTGAGCCCCTCCCCCAGCACGCGGTCCCTGTAGTCCGTCCAGGCCTCCGAAACCCCCAGGTGGAAGCTGTCCTCCAGTCCCGACAGTGCCCCTGCAGGGCTTGCCCCCCCCACACCCCCTCCGAAACCCCCAGGTGGAAGCTGTCCTCCAGTCCCGACAGTGCCCCTGCAGGGCTTGCCCCCCCCCACCCCCTCCGAAACCCCCAGGTGGAAGCTGTCCTCCAGTCCCGACAGTGCCCCTGCAGGGCTTGCCCCCCCCACACCCCCTCCGAAACCCCCAGGTGGAAGCTGTCCTCCAGTCCTGACAGTGCCCCTGCAGGGCTTGCCCCCCCCCACCCCCTCCGAAACCCCCAGGTGGAAGCTGTCCTCCAGTCCCGACAGTGCCCCCTGCAGGGCTTGCCCCCCCCTACGCCTCCACCCCCCGCCCCTCCCCCGCGCATCTCTCTTTCTTGGCCTCAGGGCTTCAATCTTCCCAAACGTATCAAAGGTGGAAGGTGTCAGCCAACCCAGCGGATGACCCAACCTGGGATTATTTCCTGCCTCGGCCACTTCCTACTTGTGAGCTCCCTAGTAAGTTGCTTAAACTCTCAAAGTCTTGCTTTCTCTATCTGTGAAGTGGGGTCATGAGACCCACCTCTGCCACAGGGCCAGCGAGGACCACGGGAGCTGCCGGGCTCATGGACATTGGCCAGAGGAGGCAGGACCAGAGAGCGCCATGGCTGAACGTAACAAAACGAACGTAGGTTAGTGGGGAGCAAAACCCCCAACCCTCCAAACACAGCCAAGGCAGCCTCGAGAGAGTCCGGCAGGCCCCGCTGCCTTGGGAAGGGCGCGCCCCGAGCTGCTTGTTCCCGTGCAGGAGAGGAGGGGAAGTGGAGGGTGTGCAGGCAGGGGACAAGGTGGCTACATGGTGATAAGGATCAATACAACAAGTGTGAAAGCTCTGCACGTAGTAGGTGCTCAGTGAGGGCTCATTTCCTCTGCATTCTACATCTGCCACCACTGCCCCGCAGTGCCCACAGTGGGGGCTCTGTCCCCAGTGCCTCGAATCAACTCGACGGGTCAGCACCCAGGTGCTGCCCAGGACAGGCCGAGAGATGGAGAGCATCCCCTCCTCTGGTCAGCCCAGGTGTGTCCGGGGACACCTTAAGGAAGTGTGGCCAGAATGACCTGCCAAGCCTCGATCATGGAGGCTGGGAATGCCAGGCCCAGGGGAGACAGGAACACCAGCTGTGGCTGCAGCTGGTAGCACAGTCAGCCCACGTGATGGGGTGGGGTGGGGGGGACGGGCCATGCGGTGTGTGGGGGCATGACTGTGTGCGTGCGTTTATGCACGTGTGTCTGTGCACGCATGTGTGGGTAGGTGTGCGCACTACTCTCCTGCGGCCTCGGCTCCTCCAGGAAGCGCCTCCGCACTGCTGTGCTCCCAGGTGGGCAGGCAGGTGCCCGCCCAGGCTCTGAGACAGCCCAGCTCTCTGACTGTCCCCACCTCGGCCACCTCAGCCAGAGGGCCACACGGGCGACCAACACATCAGGTGATGAAACAGCAGGTCAGTTTGACATAGCTTCTTGGAGGAAACAGCCAGACCCAGCTGAGGGGACTCGGGGCTGCAGGAGCCCAAGGCTGCGCAGGGAGGGGGAGGGAGCTGGCAGGGAAGGGGCAGGGGATGGCTGCCAGAGACAGCCAGGATGGTTCCCTGGGGCCACACAAGAAGAGAATCACCTGTCAAGGAATTAGCCAAGAACACGGGAGCTGAGGCACCACACAGGCTCAGCAGAGAATGGCCAGCTCAGATGCTCACTTCCAGTTGTCCCTGGGGAATCCCCGACCCCTTCATTCTCTCTCTATGGGCTGGGGATAGGCACATGCCTCCCCCTATCTCCCTGCTTTGGCACAGACCTGGCCTATCAGCTTCCTTGATCTCCGGGACCATAGTGATTTTCTGGGATGGGCATGTGACCTACTTGATTCTGGAGCTTCTGCTGAGGGGACAGGGAAGGAGATATATTGAGGAGGTAAGACAGGAAGGGCCTGACTGGGCAAGAGGTTCACACTCAAAGTACAAGATAGAGAAGCTCTGTTTTGGTAATAATGTTTGAGCACCTCTATCTAGCCATGCCTGAAACTCACAGATTTGGGCTTTTCAGTTACTTGTGCTAATAAAATTATTCTGGGATTTTAATAACATAAATTATGGTTTCTGCCTCCTAATTTATGAGCTGAAGGGTGAGAGTACTCCCTACGCTTGGTCAGGCCAAGTGAAGGGTAAAATCTTTCTCAGCAGAGAGGATAGCTTGAGCAAAGGCCCTGGGGTTGAGAAAAGCTTGATGCTGTTGAGGAATTGAAAGAAACCGTTGGGGCGGGGAGCACAGAGTGGAGGCAGGAGACCAGAGAGCCACTGGAGCTGCTGTTTTGGTGAGAGATGAGGGGATCTGTGGAATGAATGGATTGGGGTTGAACTGAGCAAGGGAGGATGGTGGGACCAGTGAAGAATAAGAGGACAAGCCAGCAGGGGCTTCCATCTGGGGCTCAGGAGGCAGCCTAGGAGATCCTAGGAAGGCTGGATGGAGCCTTGGAGGGGCCAATCCCAGAGATGAAAAAGGGAGTGCGGCAGTGGGCTCAGGATGGAACCCAAAGGCAGGAGGAGAGCTATGGGGTCTGGAGAGACAGGCCACCTCACCCACTGTGTGATATGCCCAGTAGGGTCTTTGGTGGCCTTGACCTGAGCCATGTTCAGGCTGTGGAAGGGTTCGAACCAGAGATGACACATGGGAGAATGGATATGAGCAGCATGGATGAGATCGTAGACACCCTGGGCAGCAGAGGGCGGGAGAGAGGCTCAACCAGCAGCTTCTGGGCATTGGGTCACTGGGCTGTCTGATTCCCTCCCACCCCTCCTCCCCAGATAGAGCAGAGAAATCCTTCAACAAGGGTTTACTGAGCCAGCGTCCCCACCTTTGCTGTCCTGCCACGCAGGGCTGGGGCCAGGAGGTCACAAAGGGAGAGTGAAGGCTCAGGGGAGTGAGGGAGCTCAAGGGCAGCGCCACACCCACCCAGACTGTGTGGCAACCGCTGTCCAGGTGAAGGGAAGCATTCTAACGCAACTGGGGGGACGGGGCAAGACAGGAGGGAAGTGGTCAATCTGACGGCCAGACCCAAGAGACACCGGGAAGTAAGGTGGGACCGAGCCGCTGCTGAGGCCTCGGTCTCCTTCTCTGTTCCATGAGAGGTCGGTACCCCTAGGGCTTCTCGGGGACGGGGCAGGAGACCCAAGCCCCACCTTGATTCGAAGCTGCCCCCACCCCACCCAGTGGCTAAAAATACAAGCAACGATAATTTCCCTAAATGAAACCTCCACTTAAACACTTAAAAAGCAATAAAAACTCAATTTTCTTTCTCTCAATTATTTTACTTATTTCATTTTCCAAAAGGTTCACCCTGTTATGAAGATGTATTTTTCCCCATCAGCGGCAGCGTTCTCCGCCATTACTCAAACTGACTCAGCCTCCCTCTGCCAGGAGGGTCCTCTGGTCTCCGCAGCAACCAGGTGCCCTAGAGGGCTGGGACCCCACCACTGCTGCCCTGTGCTGGGGACGCTGAGGGGATGACATCTGCACCCCTCTGGACCGTGCCTCAGTTTCCTGGCCTCCAAGCCTCCAACAGCCCATGCCCGGCCCCCCCAGCCCCTCCAGCCAGGCCCCATCGGAGGTGCCTGGAGGAAGACCAGCCCAGGCCTTCTGAGTGCACGTGCGCGTGCGCGCGCGCGCGCGCGCGCATGGGTGCGCGGCCAGTTTGGGGGAGCGGGCCCAGTGCTTCGTCAGGCAGTCCTGACGCTGTAAAAATGTGGTTTCCGGCTCTCATTAGAGTTTTGTGATCAGCTCCATTTGTATTGCGCCCGCCCTGTTGCCTCGTCTCTGCTAATTGTTTTTACTCATTCTTTCCATTTTTAAACTGCTGTCTTGTTGGCTTTTAATTTTTAATTATTGCTGCATCCCCTTCCTTCGTAATTGGTCCAGGCCCCTGCTAAGGCTCCCTGGGCCACGGCTGCAGCTGGCTCCCTCAGGGTGGCTGGGGCCTGGCCACCTCCTGCCCCGGTCAGACCCGGTGATCACAGCTGGCTCCCGGCACAGTGAAGACAGAAGACATCATGACCCGGGTCCATTCTCCAGTCACAGATTGGGCACCAACTGTACAGGGGATGAGGGTGCAGAGATCTTTGGGGGATGTGGATGACTCCCCCTACCAGGAACTCCTCTTGTCTTTTTTTAAAGATTTTACTTATTGATTTTACAGAGAGAAGAGAGAGAGAGGCGGGGGAGTGAGAAGTCTCAACTCATAGTTGCTTCACTTTAGTTGTTCATCGATTGCTTGTCGTATGCGCCCTGACTGGGCAAGGCCAGGGCTTCGAACCAGCGACCTCGGCGTTCCAGGTCGAGGCTTTATCTACTGTGCCACCACAGGTCAGGGTGGAACTCCCTTTGTCTCGTAGGAGGGCTGCCTGTGGTGAGCAGAGGCATGGAGGGAACAGAACGCCCACCTCTCCCACCTCTCACCAACCCACCACCCTGGGCCTGCTTTCCTCATGGCCCTGGGCCTCTGAGATTCATGGTAACAGGACACCACTGCCCAAAGCCCAGAGGTCACTTTCAGCCACACTTCTGAGCCTTGACTCACACAGGTCCTCCTGCCTGGGATGCCTAGCCTCCCCTGGGCTCTGCTGAACACTGCTCAGCGCTCTCTGAATAGCTGTTCATTGGTCTATCCATTCGTCTGTTCATCTGTTAATTGTCTATCCATCCATCTACACTCACCTCCATCTGTCTTCCCAGCCTATCAATGGGTCTCCTGGTCTGACATTTTGTCTCTCTTTGCATCTGCCTGTGCTTGAGTCCTTCCCTCAGTGTCTGCCCTGGAGACCTTTGGTTTTCCCTTCTCCATGAGGCACAACTCTGTGGAGGCCCCTCCTGCATTTTACTTGGTCACGAACAAGGCTGAGTCAAGTTCCTGGGAAGTTCCCAAACTGAACCTGACCTCTGTTTCCCCCAGCCTGTGTTCTACCTGTTTCCGCCTCAAGGCCTTTGCTCCCAGCAGGCCGCCCTGCCAGACATGCCCGCTGTTCTCTGAACCTGTCCAATGACCACAGATCCCTCAACCAAGGCTCGAGAGGTCTGGGCCCTGTTATAGGTCTGCCTCCCTCTTGCTGTGTGACTTGACCAAGATCCTTTCCTTCTCTGAGCTCCCAATTTCTCATCTGTAAAATGGACACAAACTACAGCTTCTTCATGGCTTCTTACATGGCTGTTGTGCAGCTCCCAGAGGTTTTGGGTGGATGTGTAATCACATAACCAGTGGACAGGGAGGCCAGGGCCCAGTTTTTTGTTTTTTTTTTCTGAAGCTGGAAACGGGGAGAGACAGTCAGACAGACTCCCGCATGCGCCCGATCGGGATCCACCCGGCACGCCCACCAGGGGTGGCGCTCTGCCCACCAGGGGGCGATGCTCTGCCCCTCTGGGGCGTCGCTCTGCCAAGACCAGAGCCACTCTAGCGCCTGGGCCATCTTTGCTCCAATGGAGCCTTGGCTGCGGGAGGGGAAGAGAGACAGAGAGGAAGGAGGGGGGAGTGGAGAAGCAAATGGGCGCCTCTCCTATGTGCCCTGGCCGGAAATCGAACCCAGGTCCCCCGCACGCCAGGCCAACGCTCTACCGCTGAGCCAACCAGCCAGGGCCCAGTTTTCACCCATCCTCTAGGACCTCTCACCCAGCAACACCTCTTCCCTCTCCATGAACGGAGCCATTACTGAGTTTCAGGAGCTGGACTCACCCTCATGCCATTTGATCCCTTGCACAACCCTATGAAGTAGGACCATCACCAGCTCTAGAGAGGGAAGAGATGTGCCCAAGGCCCCACAGTTAATAAGGGCGGAGTAGAACTTGAATCCAGGGCTGCAGCAGCTTGTCTTGGGCTGTGTGAGCCTGAGGACTCCTGAGGGTCGGAATGAACAGCACCAGCCTTGGTCAGCAGGGCTAGCTCACCTGGGCACTGAATCCAGGTTCCAGATGAAGACACTGAGGCTCAGAAAGGGAAGAGACTAGCCAGGTCATATGTGAGTCCTGGTCTAGTGGGGGCTCTATCTGCCAGGCTCCTTAGCTCCCCGGTGATAGGGAGACGGGCCCCCACCCTGTCGAAGCGCTTGTACCATTGGCTGACCTGGGGAATGAATGTATGATTCAGGCTGCAGTCTCACTGAGTTACCTTTCCTCCCTGCCCTGATCTGTTCTTCTTCAGTGGGGTTAAGGGAAAGGCAGGGCCAGGATAAGAAGGAACTTTAACTGAGCAGCTACATGGTGCCAGAAACAATGCCAGATGAGGCCACACTGAACCCCTGTAGCCACCTGCTCAGGAGGAGTTATTATAATCCAGTTTTGCTGAAGAGCAGCTTGAGGCTCAGAGGGGACAGGGACCTGCCCCTGCCCAGGCGCTGACTGCTGGGCATCTGATGCTCCTCCCACTGCCACCACCCCCAGAACCGCTCCTGCGGAATGAAGAGGGCTTTCTGGGTCTGAGAAGTAGCTTCACTGCAGCCCCTTCTGAGAACACGGTCTGGGTCCTGTGCTTAGAGCCCCTGGAACAACTATGTCACCTATCATGTCACCTGCCACTCACCCTGCTCTATGCCAAGCCCCCCAGTACAGGGCCTGCCTCTGAGCAGGTGCTCGGGCACCTCTGGTGACTCAAAGCAGGAAGGAAAGAAGGAATGCATGTTCTAGCCCCACCTGGTCACTGTGGAATGCAGCCCCTCCCCAGGAGCACCTGGACTTCCAAGGAGGCTCTGGAGGAGGTGAGGGGCTGTTAATGGAATCTGGGCAGAGGAGAGTTGGGAGGCAGGGGGACAGGTGGCCCTCCTGGGGCCCCTGCTAGCAGCCCTCTTAGCAGCCCCTGGGACTCGGGTTCCTGGTCGGACTCTGTCAGGGAGACGTGTGCCCCGACCCGGTCCCAGGGTCCCAGACTTCGGTATCCCGCGAGCACGCAGGAGCTGGGCCCGCCAGCCGCCCCAGCGAAGGACAGCGCCACCGGGACGGACGCACATGCGCGGAGCGGCCGCCAGCCCTCTGCAGCGGCAGCCAGCGCCCCCCGCCGCCCTCGCCCGAACGCGAACGCGTGAGAAAAGCAAACAAAGACGTATAGGTTTCTGCTCTATTAGAGGCGCAGGAGGGGGGAAATCAATGTTTAGTAAATGGGAAAAGAGAAAATCGTTCAGGAAAGACAGTCTATTTCCAAGCCGGAGAGGGGTTCGTAAACAGCACAGGCCATTGCGGAGGAAGCAGTGCGGGCCATCAACTCCCTGAGCGAGCCCGGCCGGCCGAGCACTAATGGGAGCCCAGTGCCCTGACAGCCAGGCCGCCGCCTCCGGGCTTAGGGTGCGTTAAGGGCCGGCGTCCTCCTTTTACAGCCATGACCTTGCCTTGGCCAGGCTGCTCCCCCTCTGTCCCCTCCATGGCTCCCCGCTGCTCGGCTTGCATCTGAGCCCGCAGGGGTCTGCGTAGCAGGGCCGGGCCACATCCCCTAGCCTCGCTCACTGCAGCCACCCTGACTGCCTGGGACTCGGCTGTTCCCAGGAGGGTCGGGGCTGGCTTCCTGGAGGAAGGGCATTTGAACCGGGCGTGACTCCCGTGGAGTTCTCCATAAGAAGAAAGGAAGGGATGATGATTTGGGCTGGGGAAGAGTTTATGCAAAGGTCAAAGGTACTTGGGAAGTATCACAGGCTCTAAGGGGACAGAGGGCAGCAAGGGTGGGGGTTTTGTTTCAGAGGGGCTGGCTGAGCAAGGGGACAGGCTGGGACAGAGTGGAATTGAACTGGAGGCTGGCATCCAGGGAGTTGGAGGAGCCTCAGCCCACCCCTTGGTCCCCAAAGAACCAGAAAAAGATATAGCATCAGAGAGGGACCGTGTGAAGCCCTGAGAAGCTACAGTTGGGAGGCTGAAGTGAGCGTAGTTCCTGCTTGGGTCCCCCTGGGCAGCGAGAGTGTTAGAACCCACCTCACGGGGTGGCTGCGACGCTGCCCCATCTCTTCACCCCCATTAGGTCCCTGGTGGATGGCGTTTTATTGTTCCAGAGAGTGGGCGCAAGGGACGGGTCCTTTGTCCTCTCCATTCATCAAGTCCTGGCTGCTGGATCCAGAAAGTATTGAATTTTAGCTTAAGATGGATGGCACCACTGGAATCTCCTCTACAAATGAATTAGATTCTGTTTACCATTTCTCTGTGTGTGCGTGTGTGTGCACTTGCACGCGTGCGCAGCAGGTGGCAGTATGGATTTGAGGGCATGCTCCCTTGGGTAGGCGCACCTGTGTAGGAGTATGTGTGTGGAGAAGTGTTGCTGGGGGTGCAGGCAACTCTCACACGAAGTTTGATAGAGAAGAAAAGATCCTTGAGGATCCAGGGGAGGGATGCAGGGAGGGGCAGCAGCTTTATTATGGTCGTTGCTATTAATTTCTACTATAAGGGTGTAGGACCCGGTTCCCTACACTAAGTCCCTTCCAGGTGACTCAGCTTCTCAAGAGCATGTGAGGTCATGAGGTCAGCTCTGTTTTCATGCCCATTTGCTGAGTGAAGAAATGGAGACTCACAGAGAGGAGGTGATGCCTGAGATCACCCAGCAGGGTCCTGGCACTGGGACTCGAGTGCGGCTGGGACCTGAGATAATTTTTCTGAGAGAAAGTTGGGGATAGAGAAGAGATGATGGTTGAGGGACATGGGGGGGGGGCTGGAGCACTCCAGGGAAGAACCCTGAGATCTTGATTGCCGTGGACGGGAAAGAAAGCTGGAGAGGGAGTGTGCCCAGGTGAGTGGCGGGTAGAGAGGTCTGTCTGCAAAGCAGTGGGGGAATGCAGCTGGACTTCAACCCCTCCCTGGAACTTTGCAGCCCCACCTCCGAGCCAGGGTGCCCACCCCCATCCCACCCGCCTGGTTCTCTGCATTCTCATCAGTACAACCGGGAGTCTGGACTGGGTTAGGGGAGTGGAGGACTTTTGGGCTCTGACCTCCCGGAGCTCTGTGTAGACATATGCACAAGTATACATGTTTTTGTATGTGTGGGGGGGGTGCATACCCAGAGGGAAGTGCATGTGCAAAATGGGATCCAGAGAAATGCGGGCGTGTGCTTGTCTGGGTTCCAGCCTGTTTACCTGGGCGAGGGGCCTCCCAAGGGTCTGCTAGTCAGCTCAGCCCGGGGGGAGAGGGGCAGTGAGCGTGGGCATGAGCTGCAAATTGGGGCAGGCCCGCCCGTGCCTGAGTCCAGGGGTGGGGGTGAGGGTGGGGGCAGGGAAGGGGCCCAGGGCAGGAAGAGCAGGGAGAGGAGGTCCACATTTCCAGCCTTGAATTTCCGCCCACATTAGCCCGTTCCCATCCCTGCGCCCGCCCTGGCCCCACTGCTCAGGGCGGGCACAAAGAAAGCAATTCTGCTCCGGCTAAGGCCAAGCCCGAGATGGAGACTGCGATAGGAGAGCTTCAAGGTGAAAGCAGCCGGCCTGGCCCCTGGGCTGGGCAGGGGAGGGTTCAGCGGGGAGGGGAGGTGCTCAGGAGGGGACTCAAAGCTACTGGGCTCGGGGGTGAGGGAGGCCGAGCCAGGAGGGGTGGGGGAAGCCCGCCCTGGGGACCAAACCTAGGGGAGGGGAGGACAGGCTCAAGGGCAGCAGAGATGGATGAGTGTGCTGAGGAGGAGGGGGCACTGAGGAGGGGGCTTCTAGCCCATCACTGTGGAGCCCTCCGGGAGTCACCCACCCGGGCACTTCCTGAGTCCTGAGGTTGCCATCCAGTGTGGGCTACCAGGGCAACTGGACAGGGGCTTAGGGTCAGGGGAGGCTGAGTTGCAGAGGACACCCAGGCCAGGCTTTGGCCCTGAATGTCAGTGGAGACCCAGTGCCAGCTTCAGGGCTGTTGAGCAGAAAGGTGGGTGGGGCGTTCCTGGTCCCAAAGGCTGCTCCCAAAGGCGGTGCCGCCCCACTTTGGGAAGGCAGCCGTCCTTCATCCCAGATGCCTGGTATCAGGTGGGCACCTTTACCAGAGGCGTCATTCCCAGGCAGGGACCCCAGCTGGGCCCACTGGCTAATGGGGGAGCAGGTGCTAGAGTATAGGCCATGCCAGGGCCCAGCTAGCTGAGCTGCTCCGGTGCCTCATCCTGCCACACTTTGAGGTCAAACAGGACTAGATAGTGAGCTTGGGAAGTGGGAGCAGCCAGATTGGGGGGGGGTGTCAGGGGCAGGTGAGGATGAGGGGAGAGGTGCAGGCAGGCATCTCACCCCAGGAACCCCTCCCTCATCTCTGGAAGGAGCCAACTCAGGCCTTGTCCAGCTGCCCAGCCCTGGTTGTGGCCCGTTCATCTGTCTCTCATGCAAGCACCTCCAGAAGTCTCTGCTGTGACCCCCTTCAGAACAGGAAAGAGAGACTGGCAGGGCTTGCTTGGAGCCTCCCCTTCCATGGCTGTGGTGGGTGAGTGAAGGCTTCAGAGGTTGTTACTGGGATTGGGATTCTTTATTTATTTATAGAGAGAGGGATAGATAGGGACAGACAGACAGGAACAGAGAGAGATGAGAAGCATCAATCATTAGTTTTTCGTTGCGACACCTTAGCTGTTCATTGATTGCTTTCTCATATGTGCCTTGACCGCGGGCCTTCAGCAGACCGAGTAACCCCTTGCTTGAGCAGTGACCTTGGGTCCAAGCTGGTAAGCTTTTTTTTTTTGTATTTTTCTGAAGCTGGAAACGGGGAGAGACAGTCAGACAGACTCCTGCATGCGCCCGACCGGGATCCACCCGGCACGCCCACCAGGGGGCGATGCTCTGCCCACCAGGGGCGATGCTCTGCCCCTCCGGGGTGTCACTCTGTTGCGACCAGAGCCACTCTAGCGCCTGGGGCAGAGGCCAAGGAGCCATCCCCAGCACCCAGGCCATCTTTGCTCCAATGGAGCCTCGGCTGCGGGAGGGGAAGAGAGAGACAGAGAGGAAGGAGGGGGAGGGGGTGAAGAAGCAGATGGGCGCTTCTCCTGTGTGCCCTGGCCGGGAATCAAACCCGGTACTTCTGCATGCCAGGCCGACGCTCTACCACTGAGCCAACCGGCCAGGGCCCAACTGGTGAGCTTTTTGCTCAAGCCAGATGAGCCCGCGCTCAAGCTGGTGACCTCGGGGTCTCGAACCTGGGTCCTTCCGCATTCCAGTCCAACACTCTATCCACTGCGCCACCGCCTGGTCAGGTGGGATTAGAATTCTTTTTAGTGCATTGCACTCTTTGAAGAAGCAAGTGAGTCCCTCAACCAGAAGCCCAGAATTCTCTAGAAAAATAACTGAACTTCAGAATTGTCCTGGTTCCTTCAAGAGGAGCCCCCTGGAGATCCAGGCAATCTGTAGGGAGGGGGTGGCTTCCTGCTATTCCAGTCCTTATGAGCCAATTCTTCCAGTGGCTCCTTTCTGTCCCCCTAGGCCTGACATCTCCTCATGCCCTGAGTATTCTCCCTTCCCCAGCCCAGTCCCACCGGTTGAGGGGTGCAGGGATGCTTGGTACCTGGCCCCAAGGTGCTGTAGGTCTGGGATCTGTATCAGACTCCGATGGGAAATGCTGCCTGCTATGGAAACGTTGTTGTGGGCACGGTCAACATGCCAGGCAGTCAGGGCCTCCGCCCGTCCTTCAGCCTGTCTCTAGTTTCTGCCCTTGCCGAGGCAGCCTCAGGAAATCTCCCTAAGGAGGGGAAGAGGATAAGGAGGGACCAGAACAGGAGTGTTTGTGGGAAAGGGACCTGGGAGCTGGGTGGGTGGGGCAAGCTGGGCTCTAGGTGGGCCTCCCTTCAGGCCCCAGGTTCAGGCAGAGAGGGATGGGCCTGGGACTCCCCCTGGGCTGGGAAGGTAAGCTGGGCTGCAGGCCTCTCACCTAGCAGATGGACCTCAGCACCACGGAGAGCTCCCACAACCTTGCGGGAGCCCAGCTGCCCTGCGGCCTCAGCATCAGCACCCAGGGTTCCTCCTGGTGAGTCTTATGGGTCTGTTACCTCCCAGATGGGTAGTGCCCCGTCTTGTTTCTGTCTCCTCCACACGGACCTGGATGGGCCAGGATCTCAGGACCAGCATGTTTGTTGACCAACTGAACCAAGGTCTCCAACTACAGCACCGTGCCCCAGGCTGCTCGCCAGTTTTGGGGACCATCTTCCCACCCCCACCTTCTTCTCAAAGTTTTAATTTAAGCAAGCCATCCTTCTTACCCTCGAAGAATCAATATTTTCTCTGTCTTTTCACACTTATTTTATTTTATTTTTACATGCGGTCTCCCAAAGGCTGTAATTTACGACTAATACCATGCAATCAGAGACAATGTCTGGGTGCCTGTGAGTGGGAGCAGGCAGGCTCCCTGCCAGGTGCCCCCAGCCCCCTGCCACCCCCCGCTCACAGGGGTGTTCGTGACTGTGAGGCCTCTGGGTGCCAGATCCACAGGGAGCCTGGGAGAGACGTGAGCCATGACCTCAGCCATTGCATGGAGGGCGCAAAGGATGGGCCCCCCAGCCAGAGAGGGCCCTGGAGAAGCCCAGGGGTGTGGGGCCTCTGTGGGGGGCTGGCATGGTAAGGGGGCAGAAGGGTGCTAAGGGGCTCCCTGCTGGGCCGAACTCAGCTGCAGCAAGCCCCCCAACTGAGGTGCCAGGGCAATGCCTCTCTCAGCCTGCCTCTGCCTCCCCGTGACCCTCCGACCCCCCCTCTGCCTCTGCCAAGCTGTACCCCGCGTGGCTCCCGCGCTGTAATCTATGGCGCTGTTACTCTGTGTCAGTGATTTAAACCCTCTGATGGAGCTGGTGACAGTTTAAATGGCTGCCATCTCCTCCCCGTACCCCCAGGCCCTGATGAGGCCCCATAGGGGGAAGAGGGGTTTGCTGAAATGGGATTCAGACAGTATTTCCCAAGTTCCACGGTGGCCGGCTGCTGTTTCTTGCCCCTCTGGGGGGGGGAGGGAGCCAAGCATGCCCTCTCCTTCCCCCCACTGGTGATCAAGGAGGGAAGATAGAGCCCTCCATAAATTCCCTGGGAAATGGAGTATCTGAAACACACTCAGTTCCACCTGTGGGGGGGAGGGGCTCCCTGCTGTCTGAGGCCACAAGGCCCAGCCCCCACCTCACCAGTCAGCCCCAGTTATACTGATGCTCACACCCTGCCCCTGCCCCTGCCCCCTCCTTCCTCCTTCCTACCCTGTAACCTCTGTTCCGTTCGAGTATTTGATCCCTGGTTCAGTCTCTGTTTAGTTGTGTTGGATGGGGGGGGACATTATACAGAAGGGGGAAACAGAGGCACCTAGAGATAGAGCTGGCCAAGGGCACTCAGTGACCAGTGGCAGTGCAAGCCCCGGGCTTCTGGTTGGGCAGGGGAGCACCCTGAGAGAGGGGCTCGCTCCCCCCACCCAGGCCCCCTCCCTGGAGCAGGTTTAGAGCAGGGCACCGGGGTGGGGGGCGGGGTCAGAGTTGAGCCGTCCTGCTGCTGGATGGGGTCTCCCTGCACTGATCAAGAGAGCTGGGAGGGCTCCACGTTGTCTAGTCCTCGGGGCCTCCAAATCCAGCCCGGACGGAAGGGCCTGCCCTGCAAACAAGGTCCGGGGCTGGGTCAGGGTGGGTCTCACAAGGAGGAAGGGCACGCGGTCTCAGCCCTGTTGGTGATGTCAGGGCAGGACTTGGCCTTCTGGAGCCCATGCCTAACGGGGACAGATGAGGTCCTGGTCGGGCACTGTGTGATGAGCTGGAACAGCCCGGGGCCATCGGAACACCTAGAGGCCCCATTCAGAGCTCAGGAGAGTCGTTCAATCGGAGTCCTGAGTGTCCTGAAGGAAGGGTGGCAGGATTCTCTGAAAGGAAGACCCATGGAGGAGGGGGTAGGTGTTCCAGACAGAGGGAAAAACGTGTGTAAAGTAGCCCCTGAGGGAGGAGCCAGGACTTGGCCTTGATTGGCAGAGGGGCAGAGGGGTGACAGTCCTAGATCAGGAGGGACAGACACCAACCGGCAGCAGCCCCCCCTTCCTCCCGGAGTGGAAACTGAGGCACGGCAAATTTGACCAACTTGCCCAAGACCACCAGTTTGCGTGTAGTTGAGCCATGACCCGAGCCCAGGTCCTGCCACTGCCACTCAGCTCCCACCCCAGCCAGGACTCAAGCTCAGCTGGGCTTGTAGCTCACCAGCCTCTAAACCCTTACAAATCCCTCCCGGGAGTAGGAAGTGTCAGAGGAGTAATTAAATGATTGAGTGAGCAGGACCAGCAGCCGGAACAAGGCACCCGGCCACACCAGGTGTCCTTCCAAATAGCTACATGTCCCCAGTTGGGGGCTCCAAGGGCCTGTCTGCCTGCCAGGGACGGAGTCTGGGTGGACTCTCCGCTCTGTGCAGGGCCACAGAAAGTGGGCTCAGAGCTCAGGAAGCCCTAGAAGGGCCCTTGACTGCTACTGCCCTGTCCTACGGCTTTCATGGTCGGGAGATGCAGATTCCGGACGTCATAGCGTTGGGTTGCTGAGGTTGGGCAGAGGCTGACGTCACAGGATCCAGTTCACCTTGAGCAGGTCCCCTGGATAGAGAGCTGGGCTTCCGAATGAGACAAATCTGGGGTCTCTTCCTGCTTGCAGAGCCCCCCTTGCCCCCCTCCATCACAATGCTGACTCAGCTCCCCACACCTCCTACCCCAACCTCTTTAATGACTTTTTAATAAATTGAAAAATTGTTTCAATACCAAATGCGATCCTGGGACATTGTTCGTGACTGTATTGAGCTTAAGTCAAATGCTTTGCATTAAATCCGACTGATTAATAATTACAAGGAGCAAGTCTGTCTTTACTGTAATGTGTTTAGGAAAACTGATGGATTTAATTTTTTTATCGGCCAAAGTAAGAAAATGTAATCTTTCTGAAAGTATCTAATACAACAATGCACCATAATTAGTTTCTCTGGAAACAGGCATAATGGAATAGAATAATAAATCACTTCTCCTTTCGTCCCTTCCCTCTGATGGGGAGAGATTTCTCCTCCGTGGGGCTGTGGATAGGACAGGAACAGAAGTGGAGGAGACTGAGATGGCGGGGGCTGTGTCACGCTGGCTCCTCTCTGCTGAGTCAGTGGCCCTTGGGCCTGCCCCACCCTTCAAGGGGTTTGGGGCTCGGGACAGGTCCAGCTAGACAGGTCCTCCACTCCAGGCCAGCAGCCAGGCATCTGTCAGGAGCTGGGACCCAGGTCCCAGAGTGAGGGTGGTTACCTTGCTCCCCCTCCCCATGGGCTCTCCTCAGCACCTTCCCGCCCAGCTAGACCCATATCCGCTGCCTCAGAGAGCCCCCTGCCTGGGCAGCCAAGACCGCATGCTTTCAGGGCAGCAGCGACAAGACTGATCTGGCTGAGTGTTTAGGGATCCAGAGATGCTGAAGACGGAGGTAGAGGCAGGTAGAGGAGGGCTCTTCATTTGAGGCTGGGATTACTCACGATGACTGCTTTCTCTGCTGAGTCCCCTTCCCCAAACTTAGGCGGCCCCAGGAGAGAGAGACATCAGAAGGACAGGAGTGGGGAAGAGGGCACGGCTAGCCAGCCCATTCAGAGTCCGAGCCCATTCAGAGTCCGGCCGGTGGGACCGGCCTTCCTGCCGTCTCCTTCCCACAGAGCTGAGGCCCCCACCTGCAGGTTCTGGGTCCTGCCGCCACTGCACAGGGTCCTCTGCCTGGCCACCTCCACAGTCCTCATCCCCTGCCCCCCCAATCTTGGCCAGCACCCCAGGTACGGGCTGTCCTTTATTAGAAGCTCCCCTGCGCCTCAAGTGCTTTCCCTCGGCTGTGGCCCCTGCCCTGGGTTCCCAATCAGGAATGACAGGATCATTGTTTGCTTTATTGATCATGACCAGCCTTCTGTAGCCCAGTGATGGATGGCGTGGGAAGAGCCACGTTTGCCCCAGCACAGGTGGCCTCACCTGGACACAGACCCTCCCAGTCCTGCCACCTCACCGCCCGCCTCTGGACCTGGCCCAGGCTGGTGGAGCAAAATGAGCACTAAAGCTGGAAATCTGGAGCCCTTGGTCCCAGGACAGAGTCCCAGGGTCCCAGACCTGGTAGCCAGAGCTCTCAAGCAGTACCCACCCCTGGTCTCTAGTCTCAGATTTCCCCTGGGAAGCCAGGCTGCAGGTTAGAGGTTTGGAGGATCAGTGTGTAACTGAGGTGCCCAGTTGGTGCCCCACAAATACCTGCATAGACCATGAGGCTCACCACCCAGAACTAGCCCAGCTTCGCTAGAGGCCTCTCTGGCCACCGCATTCGTTATTCTCCTCTGTCTTGGCTTCTCTGCTGAGGTTTCCACCCTCAGCTGCCCAGCTTCTTCCTTTCCAAGTCCTCACAAGACTCTCTCGGCGGGTCTCTGCCTCGGCCTCTCCGGTTTAAACCGCCCCGCACCAGGGGCCAGTCACTGCCCGCAGCTCAGCACAGACCTTCCGTCCCTTTCTACAGGGCTGCGCTGGGACAGGACAGAGTCCTCTTGGCTCATCCAGCCTCACCCAGGGAGCCAAGGAAGCCCTCTCGGCCAGGGGCTGGAGAATGTGGGTGCACGGGTCTGAGAGATGGAGGCAGGGAGACAGGAAGGGGAAAGCCATAGCTGCTCTTGGCAGTTGCCAATTTCCTGTTCCCCCTGCTTCTAGGCTAAAGGAAGAGGCGCCTCTCCTGCCTCCTGGTGGTCAAGTGGGGCTGTGCGTCTGCCCCGGAGAGGAGAGGCCGCTAGTCGCTGCTGGGAGAAACTCCAGGGCCCTCTCTCCTTCTGCCATGACAGTTTTCCAGATTTGGGCAGTTTGGCCAGCCTGGTCCCAGTGTGAGGATGACATGGAGCAGAGCCTTGGCTGACCTATGAAGGTCATATGGCAGTAAAACGAAATAAACCTTCATTATTTGGAGCCACTATAATTTCAGAGTTGTCACTGCAGCCTAACTGAGCCCATCGGACTGGTGTGGGAGGGAAGGCTCTGTCCTGTGAGCAGGTGGTACTGGGAGAAGAGTGGAGGGGGTTGGCATGGCCCTTCCCTGTCCCATGCCTCAGTCTCCCCACCAGCCAGCCACCTGTGTTTCTTTTGGGGCTGGGGAAAATCGAATGAGGGGGACAGCAGACAGTGCCTTGAGTCGGGAAGAGTAAAGAAGGTTGAGTGTGCATGGGGACGGCGACGATGGTTGGGTATGGATGCCACTGTGAGGGTGACAGAGATGGTGACTCTGATGGTTTCAGCAAGACGAGCCTCCAGAAGCAGTGTTTGTTGGTGATGGTGTCTGTGCTGGTAAGGGGGCTGCTGACAGCCGTCGAGCCCCACTTCCCTGAGCCTGGCCCAGGCTCGGACTTCCACCAGGGCACAGGCCCAGGAGCGGTCACAGCGGACCTGGATGGAAGGCCTCGGATGTTGATTAATTACCTCCGCCGGGGCTGACTAATTGTCCGCTGATCTCTCCTCACCGAAGGCCTGCCCTGGGCGAGCCCTCGCGAGAGTGCTGCATGGGGTCGGGGCAGAGGTTTCCCAGATACGCCAGCCACAAAGGCCTCTTCATTTGCCTCGGCGGAGACCACCCCCACCGGGCGCCGCAGCGGCTCCTGCCGCGGAGCCGGGTGCCGGGCCAGGCAGCTGCACAAGCATCAGATGGTGTTTTCCTGACTCTTGATGAGCACAATATGGAGTTGCCATGTGTCAGGGATGTGCACGGGGTGCAGGGCTGGGGGGACTCTCAGGGACTTGGCTAAGGAGTCTTCTGTTGGACACTCCATCAGCAAACATCTGTGCCTCTTCCAGGCAGGGCCTTGTGCTGGCCACTGGGGGTGCCACGGACTCAGTGATGACTCTGGCCTGGCTAGCCCTCTGGGAGTCGGTCTGATGGACAAGGCCGTTCTGGATCCAGACACACCCAGCATGAGAGGTTTGACATGGATGCCCGGACGAGGGCCAGGGCACAGCAGCTCTCTGATTGTAAGAAACCAGGCTCCAGACCACCTCCCTCCTGGTACTGATGGGCGAACTGAAGTCAGGAATGGGTGAGGTAGGTCCCAGGTCACACAGGGATGCAGGGATGCGCTGGGTCAGAGCCATGTTCCTGCCTCCGGGCCAGGGCTCCTCACCACACACCCCAGATCCTCATTCTAAGCTTTATTTTGCTGGAGGGCCCAAATGAAGATTTTTTTTTTTTTTTAATTCCTCCCATTTTGTTTTTGCTGAGTCGGCACTTCTGTCATCCCAATCTGAGGGGTTTGGCTTATCTGCTCCGAGGAGGGAAATGCCTTCATTTAAAAGCAGAACTAAAAGAAAAACATCCACGGGTCCCATTTCACTGCGGCAGACATGATGAGCAAACCATGGTCGTTAACATGATAAAAGTCACTTTGTCTGGGTGTAAAATTCATTTTTCCCCATTTGGCACATGGCACATTTGCATCCTGCTGCAGTTCCGAGGCTGCAGTCTCCTCCCAACAATGCTCTGAAATTGTTCCCATTCCCCAGGAAGCGTCCCCTACCCCCGGGCCTGGCGAGGTCGGGCTTGGCAACGGGTCGGGCCCCGTGGTTCTGGTGGTCTTTTGACCATGGAGCTACTTGGCAGGGTGGGTGAGTGGGGTATATGGGACCCCAAGGAGCCTCCACTGGTCCAGTCCTTACCTTGGCTCTGTCACAGAGTACCCACAGAAGGCCACCCTGCCCAGATGCTTAGCCTGGTGTCCCATCACCCTCTCCCCTCAGCCCCAGGAGTCCTGCCTGCAGGGTTCCCGACTCGCAGAGAGGGGAAGGATCTGTGTACGGTCGTCTGAGCAACTGAGGCAGAGCTCATTCCGTCTCACCACACCATGGGCAAGGGATCGAATTCCATCATCACCTGTGCCAGGGCCCACAAGGGTCAAATGCCAGGGCTGAGGGGGCAGACAGCTTGGGTCCCGCCTCTCATTCTGTCTTAGAATATAGCCTTTGAGCTTCCTCTTACTTGGACTCAGTTTCCTCAACCATAATGACAGGTTCCGTGGGTCAGACTCTGAGATCCCTAAAGGGTGTTCAAATATTGTCTGCAGTTTAGCCTGAGCCTTGAGGCAGACCTGGCACCACAGGGCATCATTGTTTTGGGCTGTGGGGCAATCGGACAGAGAGGTAAGAACACAGAGCCCTCTGCCCCTCCGCCCGGCAGGCTGAAGTGGATAGCCTCCCCGAAACCCCTGTCCCCTGTTCCTCCCCTCAGAAGCTGGGCTGGCTCCAGGAGGATGTGACATCAGGCTACTGCCCACAGTGGCCCAGGTGAAGCTGGCCACCAACATGGGGACGATGGATAAGGTAAGATACAGCCCTGGAGCTTTAGGAGGTGGGAGTTGAGAACCCCTTTCTACCAAGCTCCGCCGGCAGACATGGGAAGAGGGAGAGTGGTCAGGAACCCCAGGATTTTGTCCTCAGCTCTGGGAGCTTAGACGCGGTTACTAATAAAGCTGCCAGCTGTGGGGCCAAAGAAGCAGAAAGAAGATTCCTTCTGGAGAGAATGAGTACGCTCTGGGTAGGCCTGGAGGAGGCTTCAAGGGGCTTCAAAGAGGTGTTGGCAATTGGCCCCAAGAAAAAGGAGGTGGGGGTCCTTTAGGTAAAATGCTCACCTGGGTCCTGGCCGGTTGGCTCAGCGGTAGAGCGTCGGCCTAGCGTGCGGAGGACCCGGGTTCGATTCCCGGCCAGGGCACATAGGAGAAGCGCCCATTTGCTTCTCCACCCCTCCGCCGCGCCTTCCTCTCTGTCTCTCTCTTCCCCTCCCGCAGCCAAGGCTCCATTGGAGCAAAGATGGCCCGGGCGCTGGGGATGGCTCTGTGGCCTCTGCCTCAGGCGCTAGAGTGGCTCTGGTCGCAATATGGCGACGCCCAGGATGGGTAGAGCACCCCCCCCTGGTGGGCAGAGCGTCGCCCCTGGTGGGCGTGCCGGGTGGATCCCGGTCGGGCGCATGCGGGAGTCTGTCTGACTGTCTCTCCCCGTTTCCAGCTTCAGAAAAATGATAAAAAATAAAAATTTAAAAAAAATGCTCACCTGGCCCTGGGGTGGGCCTGGGCAGAGTGAACTCAGGAAATCCCAGTGACCATAGGGAGTTGCTGGGCAATGCTGCCCGCCCCGTTGACTGAAGAAGCCACGCAGCAGACGTTGGAAAGACTTGAGTTGCCGAGGAGAGTCCTGTCACAGCGGGAGACGTGTCTGGGTCGGGGGGCAAGAGGGCGGCTGGAGGGCCTCTAGCAATGACATTGGGGTGCCCACAGAGGCTTTCCTGGAAAGGAAGGGCTCCAGCAAGGCCATGCCCCAACCACGTGGAGAGCTCCAAGCTGCCTATCTCCCCAGGCCAGGACGAGGGGGCGCCTTGCTCCACACCCCACAGTTTACACCCTACTGCTGGAAGAGGGGTCCCTGAATGCCAGCTAGAGTTGAATTCTGGGACTCTGGGGCACCTGGAAAGGGGAGAGAGAGGGCTCCCCCCCCAGAGGGTGCGGGAGGCGCAATGCGCATGGCGGGTGGGTCCCAGCGACAGCTGTTCAGTTACTGAAGCTATTTTATAATATTGCCAGAGCTTTTAAAATAATCCCATTTCTGTGGAATATTCCGAGCTAATTGGAGCTGTCTCTTTCTTATTAAACAGAAAGGTTATAAAAATGTGTGTTGAGGGTTTAAGAGCAATACCTCTCGGCTGCTCTGATTGTTATGACAAGGATAACGAACGTACTGGAAGCCGTGCGTGGCGGTGGGCTAGGCGGAGCCAGCCCTGGCGTCTGGGCAGGGCCAGGCCAGTTGCCGCCCGGGCGGCACAGGGCCAGGCTGGCTGTGCCCCTGGTGCGACACAGCACAGGCTTGAGGAATGGCAGCCTTCCCCAGAACAATTGCTCTCCAAACACTTAGGCTGCTGTGACAGGGCTGTCCATCACCTGGGCCTCTCTCTGACTGGGGGAATGTGCATAACTTACTGAGAGGCAGAGGAGATGGGGGGAAGCGATTCCAATTAGCTGAGCTGGGAGACAGATGAGTTGGCCAATACCTCAGTGCTTGGGGGGGGGGATGGCTAAATACCTACCTCTTCATGATGAGGGGGGGGGAGGCCAGGAGAGAGAAGTCTCTACCCCTGTTAGCAACTGAGGGTAAAGTACTCAAAGGTATCCATTTTACAGATGGGAGCACCAGCCCACGGCTGTAAAAGGCCTTTCCCAAGGTTGTCTGAGGAGGGTTGAAAGGAGTCTGGACCCTGTCTGGAGCTGGTGCCCTGTGCCCACCTCTGGCGCAATGTGTGCGTGCTAGATCTGTTCTGGAGCCGCTGGGTACCCCTGTACCCGCTGTCCTCTATCAGAGCACCCACTTCAATCTGTCATATATGGGGGTCTGCATCAAATTTAGTATAAATGCTTTTAGTATGAATCCCCTGTTACTTAGAAAGGCTATAGGAAATCTGGCGTTTTGGAAGAGGCACACAGGACTTCCACGGGGCCCTTCCTGCCGGCCGCAGCTGCCATCTGACCCATTTAAAAGGGCAATTCTGTTTAGTCCCTGGGACTCTCTAACGAAAGACAAGCTTCCAGACTGACATGGGCCACCTACCTCCTTGTTTGTCACATGCCTCCACAGGGCACCCTATTCTCCCTGTGTACCTCAGCAGCTACAGGGAGGCCTCTACACGTCGCCCCAACCTCACCGACCAGTCACTAAAATGTGCTTTGGTTCCAGTCCCGGCCCCGGGCTCGGGGGCTCAGCTCCCAGTTACCTGCGGCAGGCCGGGTGTGTTCTGGGCCTGGCCCATTGCCTCAGCTGGGCGGGGAGTGTAAGGGTACCCTGGTGCCCTCCCTCCGTGCGTGCTGAGGACTCAGCAATGGTTCAAGCTCCCACTGGTTTCCCAGCAGCTCTGAAAGGAGGGTGATGAGCTTATCAAACCCATTTCACCTTCAAGAAGACTGAGGCGCAGTGACATTAGGTAATAAGCTCAAAGTCACCTGGACCCGGTGGCTGCCTGCTGCCTCCTCAGCCATGAATCAGGCCAAGGCGCCGGATGACTGTCCTTTCCAGCCTGTGCTCATGGGACGTTTCTCCCATGATTTGCGGCCGCAGCTGTCTCCGGCCCTGCCAGCCGCCTGCTGACGGCCTCCTGGCCCGCCTGCTTTAGTGCCGTGTGCTCTTTCACCAGAGACAGGCCTCACTTCTCATGACAGAGCAGACCTGCCGTGCCTTGCTGGCTCTCCGAAAGCAGACTCTCACCTTCACACCTGTTACTAGTCCCCCAATATTCCCTTCACCTGGAGTAGCCTCTCCTCTGCCTCCAGAAAGCCTTCCCCTCTGCCCACAGCAGAAAGCAGTCCCCGTCCTCGGAATCCCAAAGCACCCAGGTTCAACTCTGCTGGGCCTGGGGGTCCACAGAGGGGACGGGGAGGGGGTGTGGCAAAGGCCTGCGCCTGAACCGAACCGTGGGACTGAGGCCGGCTCACCGGCCCTGTGCGGACAAGTCCCCAGCTGCCTCCTAAAGCCCTGCCCGGAGGAGGCGCTTGGGTGGGGCAGCCAGGGCAGAGAGGTTTAGTCCAAGAGAGAGGGGGCCTGTTAGATGTTGGTCAAACCCATAGGCTGCTCCACTGCTATCCTGGGAGCGGGCAGGAAGTGCTGATTTACATGTTATATGCATAGTTTTGCATATTGAGATAAGACAGGCTCATTAAAAATTTTTTTTTATTTTTTTATTATTGATTTTAGCGAGAGAGGAAGAGGGAGGGAGAGAGAGAGACAAACAGGAACATAGATCTGTTCTTGTATGTGCTCTGACCAGGGATCGAACCGGCAACCTCTGCTGCTTTGGGACGATGCTCTAACCGACTGAGCTATTGGAACAGGGCACAAATTTTTTTTTAAAGGTCACAACATGCTACTCATGCCTCGACCCAGGAGGACCAGACAGACTGAACAACTCACTTGGACCTGCTGGACCTCAGTTTCCTCATCCACTCAGTGGGCTAATGCTATTTCCTTGGAACTTTCCCGTGAGAATTAGGCATCTTTCTGCCTGTGCCTGGTATGTTGTAGGGAAGGAAGGGCTAAAGGGGTGGAGGAATGGATATGGCGCTATATTTCTCACTTTCAGGAAGAAAGGTGAAGAATTCTTGCTTGGAAATCGCAGGAAAGCCGGTGCCCCGGGCAAGCCCTTTTCTTCCATACGGTGAACATCGAGTTCTCAGTCGCCATTGGAGGAGGCACACTCCAGGAGGGGCTGAGCCTCCTCAGTACCTGCTTACCACAGGCTGCAGCCAGACCCTCAGTGAGGCCAAAGTGTCCTCCCTGGACTCTGCCCAGAGCCGGTCTGGAGGCGAAGAGGTCAGCAGAGCCTGGAGTGAGGAGACTCCAGGCCTGGCCAGCTTTCTACAAGAACACTAGGCCAGGGTTCTGAAGCCTGCCTGCGGGGGTCCGGCGGAATCACTGCAGTATGGGGGAGGGGGCTCGTACAGAGCCCTCAGTCCCAACAGAGACACGTCGCTGGCCAAGAGCCGCACAGGAACCAGGGAGCTGTAGGGATAGGGTCCACCTCACTCCCCCCAGGGATCTGACCTGCAGGACTGGCAGCGGCCCCACGGCAGACCTGACCCCAAACCCTAGCATGATGGAGGTGATACATTAGCATACAGTCATTTAGTCATTCATCAACACTTGATAACGTCCTACCCTTGGGGGTGGGGTACGGAAGGGGGGCGCGGAGCCTGCCTGGCATACGTACTAGCCCTGGTTCAAGCACCATCCCCCACTCCTGCCCGTGCCTGACTCATCGCCCATCTTTCTGCCCGTGGCCTGCTCCCGGCCACCCACAGCAGCTGGCTGAGATCTTCAGGCAGGACCTGAGTGGCTCTTTGCAAACTGCTGAGTCCACATCCTGATCCTCCCCGAGGTCTCGGTCTCTCTCAGCGTGTCTCTCCATCCGCCTCTGCCTCTCCAAAGCTCCTCCTCGCTCATTTAGAAATTAAGACCTCAGCAAGATGGTGCTCTGGAGCTGCCAGACTGGGCGCAGGGAGGCCGTGGTAGGAGGTGGGGGGAGCCCTCCCAGCTGGTGGGAACACAAGCAGGCAGAAGCCTCCTCACCCTCCTCCAGGCCCTCACCGGCCTGCACAGGTGCAGCTTCCAAGCACCCTGTTCTGCCTGCCTGGAGCCCAGAGAAGCTCTCTGACAGCTTTACTCCACAGGGAAGGGCTTGGCTCTGCCTCGGAAGTCCCCAGACCTTCAGGGTCTGTCCCTGGACCACCAAGGGGCCCTCTGCTATCTGCATTTGTCCTGGCAACTGTCTGGCTCTGCTGGCCACAGTACTGGCCCGTAATCAGCAAGTAGAAAACAGACTATCAAGATGGGGACATGGACCAGCTCTGACCACAAGAGAGTGCCATGGATGGCCCCAAGCAAAAATCCAGGAGTCCACGGTTTGATTTTAGGGGCCACTGTTCACTAGGTGACTGTGGATCCAGCCCAAAGCATCTCGGGCTCAATTTGCCCATTTATGGAATAGGGTGAGAGGTCCCCAGAGCTCCTGTCGTTCTTTGAATGAGATTCTGGGACTTAATCATCCCCAGAATGGCCAGGTTTTTTCTCTCCCTGCCCAGACCGTGGGCCCAGTTAGGAAGGGGTCTAAAATCCTTGCAAGCCATGGTCAGCAGCAGCGCTTCTGCCCTGGACAACCTCCCTTTTCCCACCCCCACACCCTCTAGGCAGTGATGCTGCCCCTTCAGCCAGCCCACCTGGGGTACAGTGGTCCCAGGCCAGCCTCAGCCCTCCCTGTCCCCCAACTCCTATCCCTGCCCGTCTCTTGCCAGACCGCACAGACTAGGCTTCCGGGCAAGCCCAGACACTCCCTTCCTTTGCCTAACCTGGTACTTCTTCACGACGCAGAGGAGAAGGAGGCGCCTGTTTCTACCTGGGCCAGGGAGCGGGCCAGACCCGCCTGCTTTGCCCCTTTGTGGCCTGAGAAGCTGGAGCTCCCGGCCCGCTGCCTGCCCAGCCGGACCCATCGGTCTTGCGTATCCTCGGCCTCCACGGTATTCCCAGCCCTAGAGTAGCCTCCAACCCAGTGTGACCTTCCTCAGCGCTCCTCACGGTGCACCCTTCCCCCTGGGGTCAGTGTGGTTGCAGATTTCACAGGGGAGTGGGCTGGCACATCTCTGCCTCCTCCAAGGGCCTGGTAGTTGCTGACTCATAAGTGCATTTGGGTTATGTTGGCAGATAATGGCCTCGCTTCTTTGACAACAGAGCCAGGCTGAGAGGGACCCCTCTAGGATCTGTATCCTCAGGCCTCCCCAACCGGAGGGGGGGGAGGAGGGGAGTCCTGGCCTCCTTCCTCCCAGCCCCTGCCCCACTGCAGCAAGGGCTGCAGATAGAGACCCATCCTAAGCACTAATGGGAAAGCCGGACAGGTTCTTGGCAGAAAGCCTCCCTTCTCCTCCCTGCCTGGTGTCCGGGAAACTCAGGGGAGGCTCCCGCGTGCCACGACCAGAAAGCAGCAGCCTGTGAAATGGGCGAGGCAGACTCTCTGGAGCCTCCCAGCCTCTCACAACACGCTAGTCCCGCCGGCCCTGCCGCTACCTCCCCGGGCACCTACCTCTCCTGGTAATCGAAGAACACCTGGCCTCATCCGTCTTCTAGGCTCAGCAAATGAACTGCTAACTGCCCCTCACAGGAGCAGCAGCCATCAGTTAAATTAAGTGATAGTGAGCCAGGTTCTGCCCTCCCCTTGATGGCCCGGCAGAGGCTGAGCCACCAAAGGGGTGGCGGGCAAAAGCCAAAGACCTTTTCCGCAGAAGAAGCGGAAGATCCCAAGACGCTGCTCAGGGCGTTTCCCCTGCCCCTGGCTCGAGGAGGGACTTCTGGGTCTAGGCCGGCTCTCCCCTGCCATTTCATGCCCACCAGTGCTAACTGTCGCTCAGGGCCTTCAGCTGCTGCAGAAGGGAAGGGAATGGCTCTCTCCCTCTGCCCGCACACTGGGCGGAGCGAGCTCGTGCAGGAGACGATCCCTGGCCTGCTGGTTTCATTCGAGTCACCAAAGCCCTCTGTGCCTCAGTTTCCACGTTTGCAAAATGAGCAACTTAGGGACAGGTTGTTTCTGGAATTACCAACAACTCGATTCCCAACAAGAGGCAGGGACGGGAACTGGCCCGGAGCCCTTCCCAGGCCAGGTGTGGGAGGCCAGCGCCCGCTCCTCTGCTCCCCGAAGGCCTGGAGGGGCGGCTATCAGAGAAGGCAATTTGCCGTGGCCATTTTGCTGATGGGGCGTTAGGCGGTGATGGAAGGCCGCCTCCGTCAGAGCCTGACTTAGCCCGCTGCTGACACTCTTCACTTCCACCTGGAGGCAGAAAAACATGTCTCGTAGAGAGTTAGAGCTGCTGTCAGTGCCAGCCGGGGCTCCGAGGAGACTTTTATTTATTCGGAAGCTGTACAGACATCTAATGCTCTTCTGAGGACAGAATTTCTCTTTTATTTGTCCTCATTTTCTCTTGCCACAGTGGGAGGAAGGCCTCAGGGGCAGGGGCAAACCCAGCACCTGGGCCTCTGGGCCACACATACCACAGCGTGTGGGACATGGGGCGGTGCCATGTGCAGGTCAGGGTCCTCCCACTCTGAAGGCCTTGGTGGCTGGGAGGGGCCCAGAGGACAGAACTGAGACCTGAGCCTGGAGCCTGAGTCTCTTTGCTCACCGTAACCCTGAGACAAGCCCTGCCCCTATCTACGCCTTAATTTACTTATCAGTGAAAGAGCAAGTGGGACCAGACCTGTGTCCAGACTGTCCAGAACAGCTCGTGATGGGCAGGGGACCACGGAGATAAGGCTCCTGGGGGGAACAGGCCCTCTGTCCCTCTGGCTGGGCTCTCACGCCCTCCTGTCTCCACCCTGCCCCCACTGCGAGGACGGGAGCTTTGCAAAGGCAGCCGAGAGGCTGTGTTTCCCTATGTTCACACAGCCGAGCATCCTTCTCCAAGGGGGAGGCCAGCAGGGTCCTGGAATCCTGGATGCAAGGGCAGACAGGCTGTCCTGACCTCCTGACTCACCGTCACTGCTGAGCCGAGCCTGGCCCCGTGCTGCCTGGGAGGGCATGCCCTCGGTATCCCCGCGTCTGCGGGCAGCACCCCAGGGGTCTCTGTTCCCTCTTCCCACAGCGAAGAGGTCAAGAGGAGGAGAGGCCGTGGCCAGGGCAGACAGGCTCCTGGCTGTTCCCTGCACAAATCCAGCCCAGTCCTTCCTCGGACCTCGGCTCAGACCCTATGCCGGGTCCCTCTCTCCCCGGCTCCCGCCGTTTGCCCACCCCAGCCCTTCCTGTCCTTCTGTGTCACTTTCAAGGCCCTTCCTTCAGCAAGCCTTCCCTGACCACCCAAGCCTCACAGTGCTGAGCAAACACATGCTGTTTCACTAGGTGACACAATTATGCATGGTTTAAGGTATTCCCTGTCTTTCCTGTGTGTCACATTTCCCCACTAAATGGAGAGTTCCTAGGGGCCAAGCATCGAGCCTCTTACACCTGCCAGAACTTACCCAATTAGCCAGCGCCCTCTCTCCGACAAATCACCGGAGTTCAGTGACCCTCATAACGCCGGAGATCTAACTAGGGAGATTTTGCTGCAAGACAAGGAGACCTGGTCTCTCCTAGAAGCCCCGTGTTAGGTTAGTGGCTTCTCCGATGTTGGAGGCCGGGATTGGGGCGTCAAGGCCCAGGTTCTGGGGGCCCCAACTAGTCTCATTCCCAGTCATGGGGAGACAGAGCTGGATGGATAACGACTCAGGTCTCCAGACTCAAAGCTCTAACATCCTGATCTGCGCTGACCACTGGGTAGCCCCGGTCAAGTTTCCTCCCTCTCTGGGCTGCAGTTTCCCCTTCTGTCTAACAGGAGGGGTCCTGCAGACTCCCAACAGTCGGTAGCATAGGACTGAGCCCTAACTTTGGTGTGCAGGTGGTAAAGGCTGACACTGCCTGAAAGGGTGGAACTCCAGTCCTCTCCGTTTATGACAATAAACGGCACTCAACTGACTGTGAGTTGATCACTGTGAGGAGGGTCCCTGAAGGATTCTCGATGCACTTGGAGGTGGAGTCCCTGTCTGGTTGCACCTGGTGGCCACACTGCATCTATGTCATGCTCTGCCAGGGGAATTTGCAGGACCATGCATCCCTGGGTGTCCCCAAGGAGCCGGTGGGCAAGCTGAAGGAGCTGCTGGCAGGTGCGGGAACTGGCAGTCAGCCCACTCATGCAGCGTGTCCTGATGGGGGCCCTTGGGGACCGCAGAATCCAGTCCGGGGGAGGCAGAGAATAGACACATCAGAGGGGTCAGATGAGGCTGGGACGGCCTCTTGGTATAGAAGGACACTTGCCAAAGCTAGGCCAGCTCTCCTGACCCAAGTGGAGGCAGAGCTGGGTCCACAGGACTCGGGAAGGCAGGTCCTGGCTCAGGTTATGTTCAGCCTTGGGGAGACTCGCTTCCTCCCCTCCCTAATACGTCCACGTCATCTTGCTCATCTTGCGAGGCCAACCTAGGATCCCTACTCCTTTTCCAGGAAGCCTTTCCTGCCTACCTGCATGGAGGACCTGCCCTTCCGGGGATGCCTGAGCATCTCTGTGGATTCCCTTCATTAAGCCCTTGCTGAGTGCCAAGTCTTGGCTTCGAGGTATTTCACGCTTTGGGTCTTCAGACCACCCCTGCTGGGTGAGTACCATGTTTCCCATTATATGGATGAAGAGACAGAGGGTCAGAGAGGCAAAGTGTCTTTGTCTAGACAACCTGCGATATCTGATGCCAAAGCTTTTACTTCTCACATCCAGACCAGACCACTCTTCCTTAGGTGTACCCTCAAGCTCCTGGAGACGCCACTCAAAAGTCCTTATGTCAAGAACTCTTGTGCCCTCCCAATGGCCAGGCTATGTGTGGGGCCGTGAAGGAGACTCGGGTCTCAGCTTGACAAGAGTCCAGAGTGCAGGCGTTTTTCTGAACCCAAGTCAGAGGCTGCCACATCTGGGTAGATGAGGAGAGGAGGCAAGATAGAGAGGCCTATCCAGCTGCAGGGGGGGGGGGGTCTAGGAAACTTCCTGGAATAAGTGGTATTTATGAGTCTATAAATATCCTGGGTTTGAGTGGTAGAGTTGAGGAAGAGTGTTGCGGGTAGAAGGAAGTGCAGCAGTAAAGCCCTAGGAAAACAGAGTGATCAGCCTACTGGCTTGTGTAGAAGCAAAGGGCGAAGGGAGGGAGGCTGGAGGTGAGCAGGCTGGAGTTGGGATCTTGCTGCCCCAGGGTCCTGGACAGATGTTCCTGATGGGCTTCCTCTTCCTGCATGTGGCATAACCAAGCTCAGGACTCACTTGACACATACGTAGGTTTTCCATAAAGACTCCTCAGTCTCTTCTGGTCTGCTGGGCTGACCTCCCCGCAACCTACATGCTGAACTGGCTCCTGCTAGGCCCCTGCCATGGACAGAGGCCTCTGTGGGCTGCAGCTTGACCTGCCCCTGCCGCCCTACCCCTGCCAGCACAGGCACCTCTGGCCAGGTGAGTAGTTCAGGCTTTTACTGACAAACATGTCAATGTAGACTGCCATAGATGTCCCCAATGCCTTGATTTATCCCCCCACAATCTCAACCTGTGGCTGGAGCCAGCCGCCAGGAGACAGGATGCTGTGAGCCTTGGAGGTTGCAACGTGTAAACTCTTACTACCCAGTTACTCTTAATTACCTCCCCTCCTTATTTGTCTTCCTTTAACGGCCTGTCAACCAAAATCTCCTGCCTTTCCCTTGGTGCCAGCGGCTCAATTAGGTGCACATCTGTGGAGGCTGGAAGTGACATGCCCAACTACCGATGCCTACTTGCCTTGCCCAGCCTGGATACGGGTGCCCAGTGGCCTGGGGATGGATGCTTTGGGAGCAGTACTGCCATCCTGGTACCAAAGGGCAGGGAGACTGCCCCTGACATTTCTCACCCTGCCACTGCAGCGTTTGCCCTGGAAAGGTACCCACCTAACCCCAGATGACACCCAGGAGGAAAGACACCCTTTGTGCTGATTCTCTTGGGCAGGTGTCCCCAAACTACAGCCGTGGGCCACATGCGGCCCCCTGAGGCCATTTATCTGGCCCCCTGCTGCACTTCCGGAAGGGGCACCTCTTTCATTGGTGGTCAGTGAGAGGAGCACTGTATGTGGCGGCCCTCCAATGGTCTGAGGGACAGTGAACTGGCCCCTGTGTAAAAAGTTTGGGGACCCCTGCTCTTGGGCCATGAGAGCAGAGCGTAGCATTTGTCCAAGTAAACAGATTGGGGAGATTGCCACAGGCCAGTCCTGCCCTTGGCATCAGCTGCAGGGGCTGAGAATGGGCTGATTAGCCCAGGCTGCTATGCAGAACACCCCCCTCAATTCTGTCCAGCCTGGAGGGACTGTCCTGCCCAGAAGTGGGGGAGGGAACATCTCACACAATCAGGCATCTGGCTCAGTGTGGCCCTGCTTGTCCCCTTTAGAACCTGCCTGGCTTAGCCTCTCAGAATCCAGCAGGTACCTCCTTTTCACCAGACCCCAGATCTATCAGGAGTTTGGGGCCCAGGGCACTGCCTTTCTTTGATATTGTTTTGGGGGCCTCATAATTTGAGGCCTGTTGACAAACCCCAGTCTGACCCCTGAAGACTCACTCAGGTCCGGTGAGGTGGAATCTTCAAAGCTCTTCCCTTGTTAAACCCTGGTATGTGAGGGTGAGGCAGGGCTGGGAGTCTCCCAGGAGGAATGGTGAGCAAGTCAAGGTTGTCCTGAGACCTGGTTCCAGCCCCTGACCTCTGCCCTCCTCAGGCTGGGGGCCACCACTCTTCTCCCCTCCACTGCAAATCTTCTTTAGGCTACCCGGGAGTCGGTGATGGGTGACTCACCCCGATATCATGAGGTGGGGGCTCTGTCAACGTGGTTACTGTCCCTCGCTCCTTGTGTGAAGCACAGTCTGTGGGTAGTCAGTGCTCCACACCAAGCTGGGAGGGAGCAGTTGCCCACGCTATCTGCACCAGGGCTGGAGCAGGGCCCCAGGGCACCTTTGGGGGAACCTCAGGGATGCTCTCTTTCTCCCAACCAGAAGTGCTTTGGCTTACCAAGCACTTTATTCTCATTCTCACTTCATCCTGGAAAGGGGGGTGGGTACCCACACAAGCATTCACAAGGGAGAAACTGAGGATCTGAGATGCCCCACAAGCTGAAGAGTAAGAATTGACACCAGCCCCCCGGCATTCTCTCGCAGCACGGAAGAGGCAGGGGCCTCCAGGATGGGAATGATTGCTTCGTGCAGGGTGAGCCTCCCAGACAGCATGGAGGAGCCCTAACAGCAGCGGAGCATGTCTTAGGGCAGGGGTCGGGAACCTAGGGCTCACGAGCCAGATGTGGCTCTTTTGATGGCTGCATCTGGCTTGCAGACAAATCTTTAATTAAAAAAATAAAAACATTAAAAATATAAAACATTCTCATGTATTACAATCCATTCCTTTTTTAAAATATTTTATTTTTAACTTTATTCAGTTTTTGTTTGTTTGTTTTTTTTTAGAGAGACACAGAGAGAGAGAGAGAGAGAGAGAGAGAGAGAGGGAAGAGCAGAAAGCATCAACTCTCATATGTGCCTTGGCCAGGCAAGCCCAGGGTTTTGAACCGGCGACCTCAGCGTTCCCAGGTCGACACTTTATCCACTGCACCACCACAGGTGGCCCCATTCATTTCTTACTGCTCATGGTTGCGGGTGGCTGGAGCCAATCACAGCTGTCCTCCGGGACAACACCAAATTTTTATTGGATAATGCATAACATACACGGGTCGTTGTGAGGTCAGGAAGCAAACTTCCTTCCTTTTAATGAAGTAGTCAGCTAGCTAATTGCAGAAACCCTTTTGATGAAGAAGATGGCTAAAAGAAAAAAAGATGAGTATTGTACTTTTTAGCAGGAATGGACAGAGGAATTTACCTTTGTGGAAAGAGCAGGTTCTGCAGTTTGTCTAATATGCAATGATAAAATTGCATTGATGAAACGGTCAAATATAAAGCGGCATTTCGACACATGCCATACTACATTTGCGTCAAAATATCCAGCGGGGGACAGCAGGAAGAAAGCATGTCAAGAGCTACTGTGCAAGCAGCAACTCCATGTTTGGACCCAACAAGGTGACTGGGATTCGGCTAACTTTGCTGGTGCTTTAGCAATTGTGAGAAATGGAAAGCCATTCACAGATGGGGAGTATGCCAAAACATTAATGCTTGATGTTGCCAATGAACTTTTTGACAATTTTTCGGATAAAGACAAGATAATCAAACGAATAAAAGACATGCCTCTGTCGGCAAGAACTGTTCACGATTGTACCATCATGATGGCAAATCAAATTGAGGCAACACAAGTGAAGGACATAAATGCAGCACCATTCTTTTCTCTCGCTTTGGATGAGTCAACAGACGTAAGCCATTTATCCCAGTTCAGCGTGATTGCAAGGTATGCTGTTGGTGACACACTACGTGAGGAAAGTCTTGCTGTTTTGCCTGTGAAAGAGACAACAAGAGGGGAGGATTTATTCAAGTCTTTCACTGAGTTTGCTAAAGAAAAAGATCTACCGATGGACAAACTTATTTCGGTGTGTACTGATGGTGCTCCGTGCATGGTGGGGAAAAACAGAGGATTCGTAGCGCTTCTTCGTTAACATGGAAAGAGACCCATCCTAAGTTTTCACTGCATCCTACATCAGGAGGTGCTTTGTGCTCAGATGTGTGGCGAGCAGCTTGGTGAAGTGATGTCACTGGTCATTTGGGTGGTCAACTTTATTGTTGCTCGAGCTTTAAATGATTGCCAGTTTAAAACACTGCTGGATGAAGTTGGGAATAATTATCCTGGTCTGCTTCTGCACAGCAATGTGCGTTGGTTGTCAAGAGGGAAGGTGCTCAGCCATTTCGCAGCTTGTCTGAGTGAAATCCAGACTTTTCTTGAAATAAAAAACATTGAGCATCCTGAGTTAGCTAACACTGAGTGGCTCCTGAAGTTCTACTATCTTGTGGACATGACTGAACATCTGAACCAGCTCAATGTGAAAATGCAAGGCATTGGAAATACAGTCTTATCCCTTCAACAAGCAGTGTTTGCATTTGAAAACAAATTGGAACTCTTTTTTTTTGTTTTTATTTTTTAAATCTTTTTTTTAACTTATTCATTTTTTTTTTTTTTTTTAGAGAGGAGAGGGAGAGAGAGGAAAGACAGAGAGAGAGAAGGGGGGAGGAGCTGGAAGCATCAACTCCCATATGTGCCTTGACCAGGCAAGCCCAGTGTTTCGAACCGGCAACCTCAGCATTTCCAGGTCAATGCTTTATCCACTGCACCACCACAGGTCTGGCCCAAACTGGAACTCTTCATCGCAAACATTGAAACAGGTCGTGGCCCTGGCCGGTTGGCTCAGTGGTAGAGCGTCGGCCTGGCGTGCGGGGGACCCGGGTTCGATTCCCGGCCAGGGCACATAGGAGAGGCGCCCATTTGCTTCTCCACCCCCCCTTCCTCTTTGTCTCTCTCTTCCCCTCCCGCAGCCAAGGCTCCATTGGAGCAAAGATGGCCCGGGCGCTGGGGATGGCTCCTTGGCCACTGCCCCAGGCGCTAGAGTGGCTCTGGTCGCGGCAAAGCGATGCCCCAGAGGGGCAGAGCATCGCCCCCTGGTGGGCAGAGCGTAGCCCCTGGTGGGTGTGCTGGGTGGATCCTGGTCGGGCGCATGCAGGAGTCTGACTGTCTCTCCCCGTTTCCAGCTTCAGAAAAATACAAAAAAAAAAAAAAAGAAACAGGTCATTTACTACACTTTTAAAAACTGGGAGAGTTTAAAGATGCAGGTACAGTAAGTGACCCTGCTCAACATCTTGATCTCCAGCAGCTAGCAGGCTTCACATCTAATCTCCTGCAGTCATTCAAAGCGCGCTTTGGAGAATTTCATGAGTGCACTCGTCTTTTTTTTGTTTTAAATGTTATTTCTTTTTTTAAAATCTTTTATTTTATTTTTATTTATTCATTTTTAGAGAGGAGAGAGAGGGGGAGAGAGACAGAGAGGGAAAGAGAGGAGAGAGAGAGAGAGAGAAGGGGGGAGGAGCTGGAAGCATCAACTCCCATATGTGCCTTGACCAGGCAAGCCCAGGGTTTCGAACCGGCGACCTCAGTATTTCCCGGTCGACGCTTTATCCACTGCGCCACCACAGGTCAGGCAGCGCACTCGTCTTTTTAAGTTCATCACCCATCCACACGAGTGTGCAGTGGACAATGCTGACCTGAGTTACATCCCCGGTATCTCCGTCAGAGATTTTGAGCTACAAGCTGCTGACCTGAAGGCCTCAGACATGTGGGTAAGTTCAAGTCACTGAATGAAGATTTGGAAAGACTTGCACGACAGCAAGCAGAGTTGGTAAGCAAACACAAGTGGAGAGAAATGAAAATACTTCAACCTGCGGACCAGCTGATTGTCAAAACTTGGAATGCGCTTCCGTCACATACTGCACACTGCAGCGTGTGAGTATTGCTGTACTGACAATGTTTGACTCTATGTATGCATGTGAGCAGTCTTTCTCACATCTAAAGAACGTTAAGACCAATCTACGATCACGTTTAACGGATGGAAGTCTCAACGCCTGCTTGAAGCTTAACCTCACCACGTATCAACCAGACTACAAAGCCATCAGCAAAACTCTGCAGCACTAGAAGTTGCATTAATGGTAAGAAGTACTTTTTTTTTTGCATTTTTCTGAAGCTGGAAACAGGGAGAGACAATCAGACAGACTCCCGCATGTGCCCGACCGGGATCCACCCGGCACGCCCACCAGGGGGCAACGCTCTGCCCACCAGGGGGCAATGCTCTGCCCATCCTGGGTGTGGCCATGTTGTGACCAGAGCCACTCTAGCGCCTGGGGCAGAGGCCAAGGAGCCATCCCCAGTGCCCAGGCCATCTTTGCTCCAGTGGAGCCTCGGCTGCGGGAGGGGAAGAGAGAGACAGAAAGGAAGGCGCGGCGGAGGGGTGGAGAAGCAAATAGGCGCTTCTCCTGTGTGCCCTGGCTGGGAATCGAACCCGAGTCCTCCGCACGCTAGGCCGACGCTCTACCGCTGAACCAACTGGCCAGGGCTAAGAAGTACTTTATTCATCATTGGTTAGCAACAGCATAACAACGTTATTAAAAAGAATTCAGAGACTTGTACTTTAAAAGTGTTGGTCTTACATAAAATGCACACATTTACTTGTATTTAGTGTTAAACATATTGTATGGAATTACATTTTAAAATATGTGGCGTTCGTGGCTCTCTCAGCCATAAAGGTTCCCGACCCCTGTCTTAGGGGCAGAGACTTGGGACCCGTCTGCACACAGCGTCTGCTTAGCCCAGACAAGGCATTGAAATGAGTGGCTGCATCCTGCCATTTTCAGCCCCTCAAACAGTGCCATGGGACCCAGGTTCTCGCTCAAGAAGCAAGGAGACTCAGGCCCTTTCTTCCTGTCAGGGGCTGGGGGCCCAGTTCCCCCCATTGAGCTCTTGAACTCAGCCACTGAGGGGTGAGTTCAGCACTGCCGCCCGCCCTCTTTCTTCTCTGGTCTCCGCTGCAGCCTGCCATTCTACCATTAAACCTGTGACTCCAGGCTTTAAGCTTGTTGAAGGTCGAGCCACCAGAAGGGTCACGTTTGCACCTGCCCTAGCATCGGGGCCCAGGGCTCTTCCTGCGGGAGTGGCGGAGAGGAGCACGGGGTCTGAGGCATGCAGGCGGGGGCGCACACGGGGAGCTGCGGACGCACTGGGGCGCAGGACGCGCGCGCGTCTGGCTTCCCCTCGGCCGCTGGGGCCAGCGGGGCAGACTCAGAGCTGTGCGAGGACGAGGGAGGCGCAGGCACAGGCCGGCGCGCGGCCGCGGCGGGGACGCGCGGGGGCGGGGCGGGCCGGCCAGAAAGGGAGGGAGGAGAGGGAGCCGGGAGGGCGGCGCCGGCAGGTTGGCGGCGGCCGCTATTTGAGCGCCGGTCCCGAGCCGAGCGCTCAGAGCGCTAGGAGCCAGCGCGGCGGAGAGATCGCGGCGCGCAGCCGGCGGCCCGCAGAGGTGCTGCGGCCGGTGCAGCCCCGGAGGCCCCGCGCGAGAAGGCGGAGGAAGAGAGGCCGGCTTGCCGCCCGCCGCCCGCGCCCCCCAGCCCGCCCGCGCCCCCCCTCCCCGCGGCGCCGCATCTTGAATGGAAACATGGCGGTGCCGGCTAGGACCTGCGGCGCCTCCCCGCCCGGCCCCGCGCAGACCGCGCTCCCCTGGCCCCGCTGCGGCCCCCGGCCCGGCCCCGGCGCCCCGCGCCCGGCGTCCGGGCCCCCGCGCCCGCTGTTGCTGCTCTTGCCGCCGCTGCTGCTGCTGCCGCTGCTCGCCGCCCCCGGCGCCTCAGCCTACAGCTTCCCCCAGCAGCACACGTAAGTGGCCTCGGCCGGCCGCCGGACCCCGGGCGAGCCCTGCACCCCTCCGTCCCCCGGCCTGCGCCACAACCGGTGCGCCCTGCGCCCAGCACCGAGCAGGAGCGCTGGGTCCCGCTGCCCGTTGCGACTAGTGGCGGCGGCCTCAAGCCCAGAGGGCGGGCAGCCGCGGTCCCGGAGCTTCTGGCTGCGTCGCGAAACTTCCCCGCGGTGCCCCTTCTCCCACCACCCCCACCCTCACCCCGCCGGTCGGAGCGGAGCGAGCTCTCCAAGCCTCAGGATGGGGGTGTTGGTCCGAGCTTGCCAGCTGATTCCCTTGCCGCTGTCCCAGGGAGAGGGGAACCTGGGCTTGGGTGAGGGGGCGGACCGCGACCCCTGCCCGGCACGGCTGGAGCCGCGCCTCCGCCCACGTTTCCTCCTGGGTGGGAACCTGGTGCTTTCGTGCCAGAGTGGGGGGGCACCCCCACACCTGTCTTCGTTCGCCTTTTCCTTTGAGGAGGAGGGCTGGATGCTGGATGCAGACGATGCGAGCGCTGGTTATGGCCGGTGCTACGGAGGAGCTCAGTGTCCACTGTTCTCGCCGGCCTCACTACACCTGGGTGAAAAGGTGCCCTGATGAGCCCAACCGGGAGGTGAAGGCACCGGGTGGGGGCAGAAAGTGAATGGCAGAGAGGACCCCTACTGCCCTGCTGCTGCCGCCAGCAGGGAAATAGCACCTCCTGGGCCTGTCAGCCTCTGCCCGGTTTTCGTGGTCCTTCTGAGTCTCTCTTGCTCCCCAGGAGCTGACAAACTCGGACTTCCTCCGGGTGAGCTCGGCCAGATGTGTTCTGGGCTGGGGATGAGCATCAGTGCATGTGGCCTTTAGAACAGCAGCTATTTCTGAGGGCACCATGCCCCAGCCTATGGCAGTGCCCAGACAGCCCTTGCCCTGTTGGCTTTGGGTCACAGAGACTACCTTGCTGTGTATCCGGTCTCTCAGCTCCCTGGGGATCCACCTGTCCTTGGTCTCCTTCACCAGTGGCCAGGCTGAGGATTTGTGAAATGAGTAGCCTGGCTGTTTGTGGCCAAGGGGAAGGGTCTTTCCTTAGGGAAGGGGAGAGACTGGCTGTGCGTTGTTAGACCAGTGCCACCCGAGGATAGGAGCTCCTGGTCCTGCCTCAAAACCTGCGACTCCAGCTTGCAGGTTCTTCCAGACGAGGGACAAACTCAGGAAAAGGCACTGCTCCGAGTCCCTCTTCGTCTTGTCATCTCTCTCCTTGCACAGCCTGGCTGTGCTCAGGCGGGTGATCAGCTGGCGAATTACAGGTGCTGCACAGACGAGTCCTCTATCAGCTGTCTGGATTTTTCATGTGTGTGTGTGTGTTGGGTGAGGGGTACACAGAGGGAAGAGAATCATGGAAGTTCAAGCTGGTGGGTGCGTTTTTGTCTTTCATTTGCTGTGATGAAAATGGACTTACGGCACAACGTTTAAAAAGAGCAAAAGCATTATTTTTGTTGTTGTTGTTCTTTTTTCCTCAAAGCCAAGCCACAATTATTTTCCCTAGCGGTTTCATAGCTTCTCCAGTGAAGGTTTACATAGACGTCTCTTTTCACCTCTTCCCACCTCACCCCCTCCCCTTCCCACCTGCAGTGGGTCAGATGGCTGCCGGGCCTGCATGGGTCTCCCTTGGAAGGACAGTGTGAGACCCTGACCAGAGTAGATACTGTCCCTCTGTCCCCAGCACGAAGATGGTGAGGCAGGTGTGGTGGCAATGGGTGTGATTCCCGCTGGATGCTCTTCTCTTGCAGAATTGCGGCTAATTTGAGGGTTTAGGACATGTCTTGGGAACCATAATTAGAGAATGAGGGTGGGGGGTGAGTTGGGGGCGGCATAGCTCTGAGGGTCCAGGGGGAGGTGACCGATGGTGTGATGACACACAGGGTTTACGGTGACAGCCAGCGCCCTTCAGCTGCCCTGGTCCTGCAGCTGAGATGCCCGTTGACTCTTGGAGGGAGGAAGGGGAGGGGACGGAGGGAGGTCCTCCCTTCCCCCCACCATCATGACTACCATGGCCAGTTGGGGCTGGGGCTTTTGTTGAACTGACAGAAAGACTGAGAGGCTGCTTGCCGTGGGGCTGCTGGGAGTGGGGTGGCCTCCCAGAACTCTCCCAGTCCGCGAGTCAGCGTGGCCAGGCTACGATGAGACGATACAGGTGACTTTCTGGGGTGGGAAGTGAGCCCTCAGCCTCCTGGTCCTGAGGTGACAACCTCTCAGTGGAGAGAGCCCCAGACGGGAAAGTCATGTCACCATCTGTGTCTGGCGGTGCGACACGGCCCAGCTTTTCAGGCTGCTGGGCTTTAAGCAAATGTGGGCTTGGGGTCTGGTGGCCGTTATTTCTGTCACCACTCTGGCAGCCTGGCTCTGTGCACACCAGGCAAAGCGGACCAGGGCTGCTGCTCATGGGGAGTGCAGAGGAGAGAGCTGGAGGGAGGACGGGCTTTGGTTTTGAGGGGACTCTGTCACCCCACCTGGACCTGGATGAGGGTTTCAAACCAGGAGATGGCCATACAGGCGCAAGTGCACGTGTGTGCGTACCTGTACTCGTGTTCCTGGGGGCCGGGTGGGGGCGGTAGAGTCAGAGCACATACGCCCTTTCTTCTGCTTCCAGTCCTGCTCCCCCCCAGCATGGTGGCAGGTGGCGCGAGTGGCCGTGAAGGGCCGCTGCTGGCTGACGGGCAGCCCTCGCCCCTCTGCCTCTCTGTGCATCCTTTCCTCCGACCCGTCGGTCTTCTCTCCCTCCTGTACCCCCTTCTTCTGATCTCCCGCCTTTCTCCACCACCCTTGCCCTTGTCTGCCATCCCTTCCATCTCTCTGTGCCCACCCCGCCCTGCCCACCTCTTTCGCCACCTCTGTCCCCTGTTCTCCAGCCTCCCTGGGCTTCTCTGGCGCCTGCTCCTTGGGGTCCTGGCTCAGTGCTGGGTGGAGCCCGGGCCGAGCTGCCCGCTGGCCGCCCCTCTTGGCCTCGCTCCACCCCAGCGATGGTGCTGCCCGGTGCCTCCCTTCCACTGGGTGTGCGTGGTGGGTGGGTGGGGAGCAAAGAAAAGCCAGAGGGGTCTGCATTCCCCAGCAGATTAATGACAGCTGGGGTATGTGCTCCTTTTCCTGAGTGCCTCGACCAGGCATGCGTCAGTCTAGCTACGGTTAATGGTGGGTGACGTGTGTCTGTCTGGGCCTCTGAGCTGCGTCTTCACCTCCCTGTGACTCTCCCCATTAGAGGGAGGCAACATCACACATCTGGGTCCCTGTCTCCCCAACAACCTGCCACAGCTTTTGCAGGAGGGGGGCGGGGCTTGGTGGCCTGCCGCCGCCGCTGATGCGCAGAACTGCCAGGTACTCACAGCCTTCCTGGGGCTGAGGATATGGGAGGACCCTTGGCTGTTGTCCCCCCTGTGCCCTACCTTTGTGGGGTGCCTCCTTCTGGCTAGCTAAGTCAGGCTAACCCCTGAGAAGGGAGGGAGCCCGTATTGAGTCCCTTCCTAGTCTGCAGGTGAGTCTCACTCTGGATTCTCAGCCACACTGGTGTCCCCAAGGAAAGAGTGAGTCACGAGTAGAACTAGCACTTCTGAGCACTGAGCCCCCTTCTCCCCTCTGCCTGTGTGCAGGTGGGTGCTGCCCGCTCTTGGCACCTCAGATATGGATGGGTGGACCCTGCCAGCTCCTGAGAGGAGGCAGTTTGGGGGCATGCTGGGTATCATGTGTAGGCCCTGCGGTCTCAGGCTTTGATCTTCAGACCTGACCCTCTCCATTGGGATGACCTTGCCTCAGTTTCCCCAACTGAGAGAATAGAATCTGCTTAAGATGCTGGTGGTGAGAATGAACAGGAGAGGGTGTGGCCTCTGGTGGACCCGGTGAGTTTCCAGAATGTGCGCCATGGCAGCTCTTGTAACATTAGCATCAGGCCCTGAGCCACAGCCTGGTGGGCCCCTCACCACCTGTCTTCCCGAGATGCCTGCGGGTCTTGTCACTGCTCAGACTGTACCCACCCACGTGGGATTTCAGTTCCTTGAGGACAGACACTGGGCCACCTCCCTCCTTCAGTCTCTGAAGCCCAGCTTGACTGTGGTGGGGGACATCCCAGAATAATGGTGGCCTCCAGTCACTTAGTCCTGGCCAGGCCCCTCATCCTCATTACCACCTGACCTCAGAACCCATGGTCATGCCCATCCCCAAATGAGACAGACTCAGAAAGATGAAGGGACCTGCCCAAAGCCCCACAACTACTGGAGCAGCTCTGGTGAGGACTACTCTGTCACTTAGCCGGCCCGCCAGGGGACTGGGCATGTCTGTGCAGTGGGCCCAGGAAGTTGGCAGTGGAGACTCAAACCTTAGTCTCTGGAAGAAAATTAGGAAGCCTAAGATGTGTGAGGCACACCCAGGCCTCCCGGCTGTGACCTTGCCTGCTCCGCCCTCTGAGGGACCTTCCTTGACCCACAGCGGCCCTGCTGCCCTGGTACTCACGACCCCTGTGTCCCCCAGACCCCTTCCGCATACACAGGTGATGGTGTGGCCCCCCAACCAGGATGTCCCTTCTCCGAGGCTTTGAGTCCTGGGCCAGGTCTGCCTTGCGGGGAGGGGCGGCCAGCTGCCGGGAGGCCCTCTCCCCCTCCAGACTCCGGTATAATTCTGGAGAGAAAGGTCATAGGACGGCGGAGAGGTTGTGAATGGGAACCTGAGGCCTTTTTCTCTAGTTTCTCCGTATTTTCATCAAGTCTAAGGGGACTTCAGAGGACTCAGTCCTTATGGACTCTTGGGGTTTTGTGCTGTCTGGACAGGTGGGGTCTGGGGCTCTGGAGAACCGGGGCTCTCGTTGCCAGGGCCTGTCCCAGGGGCAGCTGGAGTTCTGGCTCAGTGCTAGGTGGAGCCCGGGCCGAGCTGCCCACTGGCCGCCCCTCTTGGCCTCGCCTGTGGCCTGAGGCTGCCTGGCTGGGTCCTTGGTCCCTGGGGTTGGAGGAATGGTCCTCTTCTTCCCTTTCCAGCAGCTGCCCACCCATCCCCACCTCAGGCCTCCAGGTCTGAGCTCTGCCTCTAGAACTGGTGACCTGTGTCTCTGAGTGATGGGGTCAGAGCCTCAGGCCTGGGGGGGAGCGCTGGGGGCTGCAAGCGTGGGGGGCTTCCCCACTGCCAGTCCTGCACCTCCGGCCAACTGAGCTTCTCTTCATGTCAAGTGGAGTTTTTTCCTTTCTGGTGCTTACTGTCTAAACAAGAAGCTACAGAATCAATATTCCTATTCCCAGAGGGAGGTGTATGTGTGGTTTTTGCTTTTTTTCCCTTTCCTTTCCTCTTTTGTCCTGTGTAACCTGAAGAGCCTCCCGAGTTGCCTGTGGCTAAGAGAGGGGAAGTTGGCGGTAACAGGTGCAGACTGAGATGCCCCTGGGAAGTTTGCAGGGTCCCCCCAGGGATCTCTTGGAGCTACCTAAAGCTGTCAAGGATGCTGTCATTCAAGCCCACAAAATCTGAGCCTGACACCCAGCCCTGCCACCGTGGAACACACAGGCCATTGGTTTAGTGTGCCTGCGCCTGATTCTGCTCATGGACCTCCTAATCCCCCTCCTACCTCAACTGAGCCCTGTCCTTTAGGGGCTGGTCTGGACCATTCAGCCCCTGGCCAGTGCTGCTGCTGGTGACTGAGCCCGTGGGGATGGAGCTTCACAAAGTAGGAGACCTGGTCTAGTTGGGATTAGGTGTGGGAGGGGGGATCTCCACATGGGGGACTGAGGGTCCCCACCCTGGGTCGGCCTGGTCCAGGTGGGCCTCTGTGAAAGGCAGCCTCAGTCCAGTCCTCTCCCTGTGGCCAGCTAGTCTGGTGGTGACCTTGGACAAAGCCTCTCCTCCCCCTGGGCCTCAGCTCCCTCTCTCCCAGGGCCCTCTGCCTCTGACATCCCAGTGCCCTAAGAAGACAGGCCCAGGGTCTTCCAGCTCCTCTGCGCACTGTGCTCTAACGTGGGCTGAGGCCTGGCCCCGGCTTAGACGGCCTCCTCTCGCCAGTGTGAGGAGCCTGCGCTTCCCGTACTGGCCTCTGGCCACTCTTGGGTGTCCGGAAGCTGCTTCCTAGACTGACCCACTTTGAGCTCTGAACAGCTTAACTGTTTAGTAGAGAGGGAGGGGCACAGGATGTCTTTCCTGCTGATTGTTAACCATCACTGCCCACCTTGGAAATGACTCCTTAAAGGAAGGGGAAAGGAGGGGGCATAGAGGGGAGGGGTCACCCCCTCTGCTTCTCTATCTGGCCCTCCCTAGGCCCTGCCTACACCCTGGGTCCCCTGCTCCCACCTTGATGCCTTCCTTCCCCACTGGCCAAAGCTTTCTGAATGAGTCCCCCTGTTGGCACACACTGAGGCTCACAACTCTCACCAGCTGTGTGACCTTGAGAACTTTCTCAACCTCTCTTGGTCTTGGGCCTCACCTCTAACACAGAATTCCCTCGATGTTGTTGCCTCATAGGGTTGGGGTTTGACAGGTGATGAGAGATGGGCCTGGCCCCAGAGCATGCGTGAGATGGGCATACAGGCCCTGGCTGGACCTGGGAGGGTCCTCAGTCCCGCGGGCCTGCACTCTGAGTGCCAGCCACCTGCCCCATCACCCATGGCACCCACCCACAGCAGGCTCTGCAAACACCTGAGACTCAACTGTGGTTTCTGGGTCTTTCCTCCTCTGCTTGGCCTTTGCCTGGGCCTGTGTGCACATGTAAGTGTGTGTAGAAGTATCTACGTGTGTCTTCTTAGGTATTTTGTTCACATACTGGTAGTGTTCATGTTTGTGCACACCTGTGCAAGTGTCCATCTGTATAGGAAGACTTGTTTGTGTGCCTGTACGTATGTGTATAAAAGTATGTGACCATGTGTGCATGCTTCATGTTGTTTGTGTGCATATGTGCAGGTATGTGTGTCTGTGCATGCTCGTGTATACACAGGTGCGTGCACATGTATGCATATGAATGTGGATGTGAGTGTGTGTGCTTGTGCATGTGTGCACATCTGAATGTGCGGGCTTGTGCACAGTTTATCTCTGCACCCAGAATGCACTCTGAGCGCCCACCTTCTGCACCTGCCTTTGAGGTTGATGCCAGGGCTTGGCTGGGCAAGTGCTGAAAGTGAGGAATAAAGCCGCCTGATTGTTAGGACCGGTGTTTGGTAAACTTTTATGTCAGGAACAGCCTGAGTTAAGGCTGAGCTGGAAAGTTTGATCATCTACCAACTGGCTCCATGACAGTCTGCAAAGGAAACACACAGAGGCTGTGTCCTTGTAATTCAAATTTTTGCAAATTGACTAGTATTTAGATGCTCTGGGGGACTTGGGATTCTGAGAAGCTTGGTGAGTTCTTTGTGAAGCAGAGCGTCTTTGCAAACCGCCCTTCCCTAGTGGAGCACCTGGAAGGTGTCCGTGGAGTTCTGGGCTCAGGCAGTAGAAAGCCTTGCTGTGTGACCTTGGGCTGGCAGCTCTCCCTCTCGGAGTGGGTGCTTGTTATCTGCACGCAGAAGGAAGGGAGACTGGCATCCCTTGGAGCATCTGCTGTAGGTTTGGGGTTCTCAGCCAGACATTTGTGCAGTAGCTGCAGGTGATGTGGGGTATAAAGCTTCAGCTTGATGACCCCCACATGTTGCTCTACTTGGGGAATGGCAAGTGAAGGCAGTTTCTTTCAAGAATGAACTTTTGTCTACTGGTTCTTTATAAACAGTGAGTCTGGGTAACCTGTGCTGGGTGCTGGCCCTTGGGGCCATGTGTGCGCCCTGAACTGATGGGTTCTCATGTCTGAAGGACTGTGAGTCTGCTTTCCTGACATTCTCAGGGCCCGTGTGTTGGCAGTGCCGGGCTAGCCCAGAGTCTCGGGGTCCCTGTGTTGGCAGTGCCGGGCTAGCCCAGAGTCTCGGGGTCCCTGTGTTGGCAGTGCCGGGCTAGCCCAGAGTCTCGGGGTCCCTGTGTTGGCAGTGCCGGGCTAGCCCAGTCTCAGGGCCCGTGTGTTGGCAGTGCCGGGCTAGCCCAGTCTCAGGACCCGTGAGTTGGCAGTGCCGGGCTAGCCCAGAGTCTCGGGGTCCGTGAGTTGGCAGTGCCGGGCTAGCCCAGAGTCTCGGGGTCCGTGTGTTGGCAGTGCCGGGCTAGCCCAGAGTCTCGGGGTCCCTGTGTTGGCAGTGCCGGGCTAGCCCAGTCTCAGGGCCCGTGAGTTGGCAGTGCCGGGCTAGCCCAGAGTCTCGGGGTCCCTGTGTTGGCAGTGCCGGGCTAGCCCAGTCTCAGGGCCCGTGAGTTGGCAGTGCCGGGCTAGCCCAGAGTCTCGGGGTCCCTGTGTTGGCAGTGCCGGGCTAGCCCAGTCTCAGGACCCGTGAGTTGGCAGTGCTGGGCTAGCCCAGAGTCTCGGGGTCCGTGAGTTGGCAGTGCTGGGCTAGCCCAGAGTCTCGGGGTCCGTGTGTTGGCAGTGCCAGGCTAGCCCAGTCTCAGGGTCCGTGTGTTGGCAGTGCCAGGCTAGCCCAGTCTCAGGACCCGTGAGTTGGCAGTGCCGGGCTAGCCCAGAGTCTCGGGGTCCCTGTGTTGGCAGTGCCGGGCTAGCCCAGAGTCTCGGGGTCCGTGAGTTGGCAGTGCCGGGCTAGCCCAGAGTCTCGGGGTCCGTGTGTTGGCAGTGCCGGGCTAGCCCAGAGTCTCGGGGTCCGTGTGTTGGTAGTGCCGGGCTAGCCCAGTCTCAGGGCCCGTGTGTTGGCAGTGCCGGGCTAGCCCAGAGTCCTTGGCATTTTTGGAGGCAACTTCTGCAAAGGGCAGAAGTGGTTGAGAAGGGCCTGGGAGACTGTGGGGGCAGGGAGCCTGGATGGACCATCTCCTTGGGCACTGGGTCCTTGCATGGTTCTCTGACTTGGGAAGGACATATCTCAGGCACAGAAGCCCCTGGGGGACCAGATGCCTCCATTGTGCAGCCAGGGAAATTGAGGTCTGTGGTGGCCGAAGGGAGCCTTCAGGCCCGTGTCTGCTGGCTGCACACACTCGGCGGGTAGGGCCCCCAGTCCCCTCAATACCGGCTGCTCGAGGAGTGACCCTGTGTGGCAGTCCGTGCACCATGATGTACGGCTGGTTCTCATGAATTAGTGACATTCCTGACATGGGACGAGGGGGATTCGAGGCCTCCTCTGGCAAACCGGCAGAGCTAGGACTGGGTGGTGTGAGGCCCGGCTCCCGCTGTCGCTCTGGGCAGCCCTCCACGCCCCTGTGTCGTTTCATTGAGGCTTTTGGGGAAGCCTGGGCAAGGACAGCGGTGTCTCCAGGAGGGCACGGACAGGCCGGTGTGTGCCCAAGGTGGGGAGAGGCCCCGCTCTGCTGCGTGTTTCCAGCCTGACGTGGCATTTTAGCCTTAATAACTTCCCCGCGCAGCCATGTCCTCCTGCCGCCGCCACCTGAAATGCTGCGTTTGAAGCCGTAAAGGTCAGGCCTGGTGCTGCCACCAGTTCCAACAAACAAACAACAGACAACCCACTTCGGCCCTGCCCCCAACTCCATTTATTAGAAAAGAGAAACGAGCTGGCAGAACAGGCCCCTGCACCAAGGGCTCATACAGACGGACGTGTCTCCTTCCCCCTTGAGCTCAGTGCAGGGGGACGTGGGGGGAGCCTGGGAGGCTTCCCTTCCCTTCCCGGACCCCCTGGCCGAACCGCAGAGTCTCCCATGGAGGGTGAGCTCTGACCTTGAACCCCAGAAGCCTTCCGTGGGCACAGCCCGCTCCTCGGCCTAGCGAGCGAGGCCCTGCCTGGGCCGGCTCTGGTCTCTGGCCACTAGCCCTGCGAGGACCCAGGGTCCAGCCGGGCCAAACGCTTGCAGGCTCCAGGAGGAGCTGTGGCCTCTGCTCCCGGGTCTCTCCCCAGCTGGCCTGCGCAGCCAGAGTCCCGGGGCACAGAGCCTTTCTGACTGTGGCCCTCCTCTGGCTGCCCACCCCGTGCCTTCCCCCGAGCTCTGCCCATTTGCAGGGACGTCCCGAGAGTGGGCATTGAGCTGCCTCCTGCCCCCTCAGAAGCTGAGTTCGGGGAGTATATTTGTCTGCAAGGAAAGGAAGCTGCTTCTGTGTGTGTACACCTTGGTAACCACAGGTGACAATGTTTTTTTTTTTCTCATCATTCTTAGGCCTTTTATCCTCAGACAGGGAGCCCAGAGGTGGGTGAGTGTACACTGTCACTGAGGACCAACTCTTCGCCTGCACTCTCGCTGGCTGGCCACACTTCTAGGGTGGCCGTCTGTCCTTGACTGACTTCCCTTGCGGCAACAAGATGGCTGCCACCGCTCCAGGCATCGCATGTACCAGACATTAGGGGTAAAAGAGGAGATATTTCCTCTGGGTTCCTCTTAAGAGGAACCTCATCCAGCAGCCGCCAGCCATCTCTCCCTCACACCTCATTGGCTAGCATTGGGTCACATGTCCACTCTTCACCAATCACTGAAGGTGCACTGTGATTGGCTAAGGCTAATCAAGATTTACCCTTGAGCTAAAGATGGGGTCACCTTGGGGCTGGAGGTGGAGAGATTCTTGCAGACTTGGGTTTTGTTAGCAAGAAGCAGGGGGGGGGTTGATGGAGAATGGAGAGGCAGTATCCGTAGCAGACAAGAGACCCGAACGTGAGGGTTTTGGGGCTGAGGAAGAGGTGAGAGGGGAAGGGAAGAGAGGGTGTTCACGCTGGCGGACAATTTGTAAAGGAGGTAGTTATTTTAACCACATCATCAGTCAATGAGCTGGACCCTGGGTGGTGTATTTCACTTGTGCTGGCCAATGAGATCTACCCATTTTTATTCCTGTTTCACAGATAGGAAAAATTGAGGCAGCAGAGCTGAGTGGTGCTGAGATCACACAGGTGGTGAGTGGTGGAGGCAGGGCTCCCACCCAGCACTGGGGTCTGAGCACGAGGCCACTGCCTCACACGGCCCTTGTGCAGCTCGCCTCCTCCAAGTAGCTCCGTGACCACGGGACCCTCGGGGCGCCCCAGCCTCCCACACTCTTCCCTCACACCTGTCTCTCTGCAGGAGCTGCTTTTCATCAGGCTGAGGTCGCACTGTGTGGTTTCATGGGGGCTGCTGGCTTTCTTGCTGGGTTCCCAGGAGGGCATGGGTGACTGAAAGGACACTGACAGAGGGGCCTGTCCTGCTGCTGCAAGGCAGCTGGCTGGACCCTGCTGGGCCCCTGCTGAGGAAGTAATCATGGGCATGGCCAGAGGAGGGCCTGAACTCGTCTGGGTGCTGCCAGACCTTACTCTCATCTTGGTTGGGGCGGCTGCAAAGAGGGCTGTGCTTGTGCCTACTTCCTGCAGGGAGGACTGGGTGTCATTGGTGGGCTTTCCCGGCAGATCTGATGAAATCAATGCTCCAACGAGGCCATGTTCTCATGATATGGCTCCTGGCCATCCTGTTACTCTCTGGGCTCTGTTCCCTGCACCCATCCTGGCTCTAGGGGTCAGTCAGCCAGGGACTCAGGTCCTGGGGCCAGCCCTGGGCTCTGTCCTGCTCTTGAGTAAGGTTGCCCCTCTGGCCACTGCTCTCACCTGTCACATGAGGGAAGACGGCTCACTAGGGCTGGCTGTCACTGGCACAGCCATGATTCCTCCAGACCAGGACCGGCCTCCTCTGACCTGGGTCTCTTTCTGAGGCCTTTTCCTAGTCACCCGCCAGGAGCTGGTGCACACGTGGAGCAGAGGAGCAGGGTAGCATCCCCCCACCTCTCCATCCCCCCATCCTCCATCTGTCCTCCATCCCCCCATCCTTCATCCCTCCTGTCCTCCATTCCCCCATCCTCTGTCCCCCCTGTCCTCATCTCTCATCCTCCATCTCCTGTCCTCCATCCCCCCTGTCCTCCATCCCCCCTGTCCTCCATCCCCCCTGTCCTCCACCCCCCCTCCTCCATCCCCTCGTCCTCCTTCCCCCCGTCCTCCATCCCCTCGTCCTCCTTCCGCCCGTCCTCCATCCCCTCGTCCTCCTTCCCCCCATCCTCCATCCCCTCGTCCTCCTTCCCCCCGTCCTCTATCCCCCCTCCTCCATCCCCCCTGTCCTCCACCCCCTCCTCCATCCCCTCGTCCTCCATCCCCTCGTCCTCCTTCCCCCCATCCTCCATCCCCTCGTCCTCCTTCCCCCCGTCCTCTATCCCCCCTCCTCCATCCCCCCTGTCCTCCACCCCCTCCTCCATCCCCTCTGTCCTCCACCCCCTCCTCCACCCCCTCCTCCTTCCCCCTCCTCCATCCCCCCTGTCCTCCACCCCTCCTCCATCCCCCTCCTCCACCCCCCTCCTCCTTCCCCCCTCCTCCATCCCCCCTGTCCTCCACCCCCTCCTCCATCCCCCCTGTCCTCCACCCCCTCCTCCACCCCCTCCTCCTTCCCCCTCCTCCATCCCCCCTGTCCTCCACCCCCTCCTCCATCCCCCCTGTCCTCCACCCCCTCCTCCACCCCCTCCTTCTTCCCCCCTCCTCCATCCCCCTTGTCCTCCACCCCCCTCCTCCATCCCCCCTCCTCCATCCGCTCGTCCTCCTTCCCCCCCCTCCATCCCCTCGTCCTCCTTCTCCCATCCTCCATCCCCCACCCACCTCCTGCCTGTGCCTAGAACTACCCAAGGCAGCACTGAGATAGTAGGTTCAAGTATTGAAGCCAGACCTTGGCTAGTGCAGCCCCCAGAAACCTCAGGGGCTCAGGCTGCAGGGTCTGGGCCTCCCCTCCACCCTTTCTCTACCTCTCTCCCTACCCCACCCTAGCCTTAGATCCTGTGCAGCTAGCTCACTCTGGGGGTCTGGATGCCCACCTGCTCCTCTTCTGAGCCTCAGTGTCTCCATCCTGTCCAGGACCTGCAGAGGAATGACCCCTTTGCAGCTGATGCTCCCCTACCACCCTTCTGTGCAGCTGTCATCTCTGTTTCCCCTGTAAGCCGGTGCTGTGGAGACCACAACTGAGGGAGCTGCTTCTGGTGGGCAGGGGGCAGACACAGGAGGGTGTCTCTGCCCTCAGGAACGAGTGCCCATTCGGGTAGCAGCTGGCTCCTTCCACGGGGTGGGGTGGAGGGGGGCACGTAACAAGCATCTACTATGCACTGAGCATGGACTAAGCCATGGAGGGGTTGGGTTGGGTTGCAAAGGGCCCTGACAGACCCAAGCAGGACTGGCCTGTGTCCAGCTGACCTCTACTTGTCCTTTAGTGCTTGACTGGGAGTCAGTCACTGTTCCCTGAATCCTCCCCTGACTTGCCTGTGTGGGTTGGGGGCTTCCTCAGCTGCCTGAAGCCCCTCCCCTCCCACTGTTTTCCTTTTCCTTCCATAGACCTTGTCACTTCCACTTGGAGGCTGTGTGTCTGAGAGGGTGGGGCAGTGGCCGCATGTCATTGGCTGGAGCTCTAAGCAAATACATGCCATGTGCCCTACAAGTGTTTGCTGAGCCAAGAGTCTGTGCAGGTGTCTGCCGGCCACATGGGTTGTGTCTTTGAAGCCTGAGCGGCTTTTACGTGGTCTGGGACAGAGTCCCCTATGGACCTGGCTTGGCTGGTGCCACAGGGCCCGGAAAGACTACCCCCCAAGTCTTCCTGTGGTTCTCTTGCAAGGAGCTGCCCCAGCCCAGGTGAAGGTGGGTCCAGGCACCCATGGGGTGTTAGTTAATTGGGTGGAGGTAGGGCCTATGCATCAGCATTTTCCCTGAGCCACCCAGGTGGAGATAAGAAGGTACACAGGACACCCCACCCCCTGCTTAATGAGGGGGACCGAGACTCCTAGGGATACCTACTGGTTCTGGGAGCCTTCTGACTGTGGTGCATGTGACCTGTGCATGTGACCAGTGGCCAGAGTCTGGGGCCTGTCCCGGAGAGGTCACCAGGCTTCCCCAGCCGGCTGCCCCACTCCTTTCCAGTCGCCCCTCTGTGTTGATACTCGCCCACCCACCCTGCTGACCACTCCTTGGCCTGCCCGTGTTTCAGGACCTGCCCCCTGACCGCCTCTTACACCTTGCTTGGCTATGTGCCGGGCCTGCTCTGGGGAGCGGACGGTCTGGGGTGACCACCAGAGAAGAGGAAGTGGAAATGAGGGGGAGCTGACGGTCTGGGGTGACCACCAGCGAAGAGGAAGTGGAAATGAGGCTGAACAAAAAATAACCACGCACGGCCAGTGCTCCGAGCAGCGTCCAGGGGGCAGGGGCGGTGGGGCGGGGCTCATCCTCTGGACCCAGTTCTGCCGGGCTCTCTCAGGGTCCACCCCAACCCCAGGGTCTTGGGCCTCCCCCGTCAGGGCTGTGGAGGCCTCTGGGCAGAGCACTCAGAGCCTCCTTCCATGAAGGTGAAGCACTGATGGAGGACAAGGGGCAGGGGCAGGGCTGGCGTTGGGCAGAAGTTCATCCAGGTTGGTCCAGCCCCAGTTCTGGAAGCTCCAAGCAGTGCCCATCCTTCTCCTTCTGACGCACTCCCCAAGGCCATTGCACCCCCGGGCAGTGCCTCCTAGTGCCCAGGATGCCTCAGGCTGCCTACAGCTCATGACTGGGGCCCCGCCCCTGCAGACCCGAGTTCCCAGGGACCGCTAAGCTGAGTGATTTACATGGTTCTGGAGCCAACGCCAGGGAAATGTATTTCACCAATGATGTCTAGATGGGTGGCGTGAGGAGGCCATTACTCTAAAACGGAAAAGGGCAGGGACTTAACAGGGCCGTGTAGTGGGACACAGAGCCATGAGCAACGCTGGCTTTGCGGTGTCCCCTGCTGCAGCCTGCTAGAAAGCCTGGTCCGGGGATGGTGACTAAAGAAGGGAAGAGTCAGGGGTCAGAAAGAGAATCCCATAGGTGACCTGTCTGAGTCATCCCGTGCCTCATTTTCCTAACCTTTAAAGTGGGATCATATCTTCTATGTGGTGTAGTTGTGAGGATGGAGCATCCAGTCATTCGGGCATTATTTTGTGTTGTGTGTCAGGCCCTGTCCTCGAGAGATGACGTTTTAGTGACAATATCTATCTCAAAATTACCAGGGATGTGGTTAAGTGCTTTGCACTTGGAGGCCCCTCGGGCTGGAGGGGCCGCATGCCGCCGGCGGAGTAACCCCGCCCTCAGTTCTGTTGTGTGCTGGGGCCAGGCTCAGTGCTCTCTGCTGTCCCCAGCCCGGGAGGCCGGAGCACAAGGTACAAAGCACAGGGGGAGTGTTTGGCTGCCTGGCTGGGCGGTTCTGCACCAGGGCCGGGTTGTGATGGGCCCCGGTTAGTGCTTGTGGAGTGAACAGATAGATGGAATCAGTTCTCTGGAGACTGAGCACTTCCCTGCCAGTCTTTCCCCTTCTGTCGCTCACAGGGCCCACCTCCCCTTCCCTGGGTGCTCCCACGTGCAGGCAGTCCAGCCCCCCCCCTCCCCGTGCTGGGGAGCTCCCCAGGGTAGGGGCCGTGTGTTATGAGCCTCTCCCAGCGAGACAAGCAGTCGGTAACCTTGCATTAAATAAAGTTCACAGTGTTCACGGGCAGCCACTCTGAGCCTTGCTTTTGTTGTCTGGAAAATGGGGAGAGGCGGCCTGCTGCCCCTTTCTCACAGACTTGCCCAGGGGTCATGGGAGCTAGGCTGGTGAACACAGGCCAAATGCCAGGGCGCGGGTGGTCCACAGGTCAGTCGGGGCGAGGGGGGCACAAGGGCCTGGAGTGGGCTGTCTTTCGGTACCTGGAGAAATCCTGGTACAACCTGTGTGGGGAAGGTGAGAAGAGCCATGGAGAAGAAACAGGATGAGTTAGGGGGAGGTTCTGTTTTTTAACTGAGTATGTGTTGGCAGGAGGGGGTTCAGAGTAAGCCTCACTAGGAAGGAGGCATTTGAGCAAAGCCTGGGAAGCAGGGGAGGGTAGGAGTCACATATCTGGAAGAAGAGTGTTCCAAGCAGAGGAGCAGCCAGTGTAAAGGCCCTGAGGTAGAATGTGGTTAGAGCAGGAGAAGGAGGTCAGGGCAGTGGGAGGCCAGGTCAGGCCAGGCCCTTAAATTAGCATGAGTCTTTGGCCATTGCTCTGAGTGAGGTGGGAGCCGTGAGAGGGGTGTGAGCAGAGGAGGAATGTGACCGGGTGGCGGCCATGGTGGTGATGAGACATGCCATTGATCTGGGTGTAAGAAAGAGGAAGGGCTCCCAGGTGAGCCCACAATGTGTGGCTTCTGCAGCTGGAAGAACGGCTGTCCCCAGCGGAGCCTAGGAGGCTGGGCAGAGTGGGTCTGGGTGATGGGCAGGTATTGGACACGTTGAGTTGAAGATGCTAGCAGGGTGTCCAGATGGAGATGCATCGCAGGTGCACGTGCGCCTCTGGAGAGGTCCTGGCCGAGCTATGCCTGCCCAGGCTGCGAGCTGAGGACCGAGCAGAGAGCCCTGCTCTTTGGGCCAGTGGTTACTGTCCACTGCCTGCTCCCACTCCCTGCATCGCCCCCGCCCCCACCTTCGGGAGTCCAGTGGGCACCCTCCAGCAGCCAGCACGAGGTTGAGGAAGTGCTTACTTGAGGTTGTTCTGCGAGTCTCAGAGTGGGAGGGCAGTGTGCTCTGATGCCGGTGGGTTGGTCTGCAATTGTTGATGGGCATCACCCTGGGCAGAGCTTCCTGCTGGACCTGGCACGTGCTGTCCCTTCTGTCCGATTGCCCTCCGGCTCTGCAGTGCCACCTTCACCTGCCAGACCCCTAAGCTGGGTCAGGCCCCTCGTCATGCATTCCACCCCACAAGGCTCACTGGACTCCCCTTGCCTCTGCTCACCGGGTCAGATCAGATCAGAGGTCCGCTCTGCTTGAATGCTCAGCTCCTGAGGGCAGGCCCACATCTGGCCTGCTCACTACCGTGTCCCTTCCCAGTGCCCAGCCCAGAACCTGGCTCGTAACCACGAGAATGAATGTATGACTGTATGAACGAGCTAGTAGAGCATTAGCAAAAGGCTGGAAACTCCTCCTGAGTGTTCTGTCAGTGCTAAGCCCTGCTGGTTTGCCTAACTGCCTCTCATCAAGCCAGCCTTGGGAACAACCCAGGCTCGCCAGGCGAAGCGGCTCCCGTGGGCCTGGCCACCTCCCTGGGGCTCAGAAGGAGGGGTTGCTGCTAGGGTAGCGCCTGGCTCCTCTTCCTCACTGCAGCCGTGGGCCCTGCACGGCCCGTGGAGGTGTATGCATTGCTGGAGGGTTCACCACGGAGCACCAAGAGTAACCTGCAGTCGCACACGATTTACCTGCTGCTGGGCTCCCTTTGAGAAGTCGGACACGAGGGGGAGCAGATCCCGGAGGAAGAGGGCATGCTTTTCCTACCTGGTCCGGGTTCCCTGGGGGGGCTGGGGGTTCAGGGGGCTGGTCTCTGCACTGCCCAGACAGCAGGCCTGCAGCAGCACAGCTCCGGTGCGGTAGAAGGAAGGACTTCCTGGTCGCACCCAGCTTCAGCTTGCGTGGGCAGCGGTGGGGACCCGGATGTGGGGCTGGGCCCCTCCTTAAGGCAGGAAAGGTCCTAAATGAGAGGTGGTCCTTTATCTGCGCCCTATTTTGAATCTTGGCTATTGGAGTCCACCTTGGAATTAGGGAGTCCAGATGGCCTAGGGCAGTGGTGGACAAACTGCGGCTCGCGAGCCACACGCGGCTCTTTGGCCAGCTTAGGAGTTCTCTAATTAAGTTAATAACAATGTACCTACCTATATAGTTTAAGTTTTAAAACTTTGGCTCTCAAAAGAAATTTCAGCCTGACCTGTGGTGGCGCAGTGGATAAAGCGTCAACCTGGAAACGCTGAGGTTGCCAGTTCAAAACCCTGGGCTTGCCTGGTCAAGGCACATATGGGAGTTGATGCTTCCAGCTCCTCCCCTTCTCTCTCTCTCTCTGTCTCTCTTTCTCTCTCTCTCTCTTTCCCCTCTCTATAATGAATAAATAAAATCTTTAAAAAGAAATTTCAATCGTACTGTTGATATTTGGCTCTGTTGACTAATGAGTTTGCTGACCACTGGCTAGGGGACAGGACTAGGGCCCCAGAGCCATTCTTTGCTGCGTTCAGATTCTGGGTTAGTCCAGATTGGCTGTGTGGCCTTGGGTGTGTCGCTTCACCCCCAGGCCTGAGTCTTGTCCATGACGTGACCTGAGTTGGTCTGCACCTGGCCGGGGTGTGATGTGACGTCGGCGGGAATCCCACACTGAGCATACAGTAGGTGACCTGCATCACCAGTTCCTCTCCTGGTGTTCTGCTGCCGGCTGGAGTTAGGGCCCCTTTCCCGGGCCTGCCTTCCAGCCTCTGTTCCGCTGCAGAGGGAGGTGGCAGGGCAGCGACCAGTCTGCTGAGGGGAGGATATTTGGGCAAATCTAATCCCAAGTGTTTCGAACGACTCTTTGCCAGGCTGCAAACTAAGCTCTTCGGGGAGCTTGGTGACTAGGCTGCAGCCCCAACTGAAGGGAAGGGTCAGTATAGCAGAGTGAGAACTATGGGTGTGAGAAGAGGGGTGGGAGAAGTCCAGGAAGACTGCCTGGTGTAGGTAACTTGACCAGGTAGAGGAAGGACAAGGCCAGAGAACAAAGCTGGCCCTAATGGGTTGAATTCTGGCCTTTGCTCTGCCTCCCCTCACTCCCTGGGGGTCCCCCGGTGGCCTGCCAGCCTCCACAGGGGGCTCTCTGCCCTGAGGAGGGTCAGAGGGTCCTGAAGGGAGGTCTCAGTTCTCCTCAAGGCAGCGGGCTGTGTGGAGGATACACACAGAGGACGGCTATTTGTGGCTCAGCGCAGATTTGACTCATGCTGGGGGGTGGGGAGGATGTGCAAGAGGGGAGATAGGGACATGTGAGTGACAGAATCTGACCCGAGTGGTTGGTGACACGTGCACAGGGTCTCTCATGGCACCTCCAGCCCGGCGTCAGCCCCTAGAGCTCCTGGGTCCTCTCCCTACCTCACTGGGCGACCTTCACAGGTGCCTCAACCCTGCAGTGCCACCCCGGAGGCCAGGCTTGGGCGTGGCTCCCCGTCACAGCACCTGGCTGGGCACCCAGGGGCTGTGTCAACATATCCACTTCCTGAGAGCCAGCCTTGCTGAACCTCAGTTTATCTGTTTGTTAAATGGGCCTGGGCAGGGGTTAAATTCTCATTGGGCTTGACTACCTTCAGAATGTGTGGGGAGAGAAGGAGGCACCACGGACCCCAAAATGGACACAATCTGTGTCAGTGACCAGGGCAGGTGGCTCCGGGCCTGGGGAGGGGACGGTGGATCCTGGGTAGAGTGGCCGGCAGAGGCCCTGTGTCTCTGGCCTGGATCCTTTGCTCTGCTGAGGGGAGGCCGCAGTTAGTTCCTGAGCTCCTCTTGCTCGTTGCTAAAGGCGACAGAGAATGCGGGACAGCCCAGGGTGGGCCGCTGCCCTGCACTTTCTCCTGGCTTCCTGGAAGAAGGAGTTGTTCCGGCATCTGGCTCTTCTGGGAGAGCCATGAATTATGCACGGAAGCCACAGCCTGGGCAGGCTCGTCATAAACGAGCTTTAATAATTCATACGGAGCGGAGCCAGGGGAAGCGAGGGCCTCCTGGACCAGCCCCGGGGTGGCTCTGGCACCTCGGCAGGCTTCCTCTGCGGAGCCCACCTGCCTGCCCCGTGGCTGGCCCCACGCAGGCTGGGCAGGGCGGCGGGGGGCCGCCCGCACTTGGGGAGGCACAGCCACTCGGCACCGCCAGGCTGGAGAGCGGGGGCCTCCTTCCTCAGGGCTCATGGCCCAAGAGGAGGCCGGGCAGAGCAGTAGCTGGAGCGGTAACCCTGGCAGGGCACACAGAGATCAGCCGCTGCTTGGGGAGGGGCGCAGCTTAAAATGGGGGACAGAGAGGGGGCTTCATCAAGCAGGTGATACGTATGCAGAGACCTGAAGGAGGTGAGAGGGGTCTTTTGTGGCAAGACCGATCCAGGCAGAGGGAACAGCGTGGGCCAAGGCCTGAGTAGGGTTGTATTCAACCCACAGTGAACTGATGATGGCACTTGGCCTGGAGAGAGAGGACGGTGGCCCAGGCCAGGCTGGGGGCCAGGGAGGTGGTAGGCGATGGGCTGTTGGGCACAGGGTGAAGGGGCAGCCAGCAGGATTTGCTGGTAGGTTGGATGTGGGTATAACAGAGCAGGTTCCAGGTTGCCCTGAGGCTTTGGGCTGAACAGAGGCACTGAGGTCGGCTGAGCAGGGGAGTGGCAGGGGTGGAGTGAAGTAAAGAGAGAGTGAGGATCCAGAGGGAGGTCAGGGTCGCAGTTCCGGGCACATCGAGTTTGAGAGGCCCATTAGATATCCAAGTGGCCACTCCGGCAGCTGGGCGTTCCAAACTGGCATTGGAGGAGGAGAGCGTGTCACCCTGATTGGCATTCATTGGCTGTGTGACCTTGGGCACATCGCTCGATTGCTCTGTGCCTCGGTTTTCCCCTCTGAGGACCGGCGGGGATGATCCAGCTGCTGCGAAGGAGGAGTTAAGGCTGTGCAGTGGGAGCCCGGGCCTGTCACTGTGGTGACACCTGGCTCACAGGTGCAGGCCCCAGGCAGAAAGGCCCCAGTCAGACCCCTTGGGAAATGGATCCCCAAATGGCCTGTGGAGGCCTCAGGCCACCTTGGCAACTGGGATCTGTTGAAGCCAAATCACAGAGCTGGATGTGGACCACAGAGCAGGGCCTGGTCCACAGTCTGGCTGGTGGAGAGTCAGCCCCGGGCCAGCCCCACCAGGCTGCCCTTGGGGGCTTCTCCTGCTGCCGGAAAGCCCTGGACCTGCTGAGGGGCTGCCTAGGATCCCTGTGGCTGTGGGTGTGACAACTGCTGCTTTCACCTTGAGGCAGAAGATCTTACAAAGGTCATACCACGATCTGTGACGGTTTCCTCTCCCTTCTCAGCCCACATGTCCCTAGCTTGCCTCATCCATGCAGTCCTCCTTGATTACTGGTGTCCTGCAGCCTCTCCAGCCTTAACTGACATGTGGAGTGAGGCTGTGGCCATGTGCTCTGTAAGGATGGATACTCCCTCTCTCTCTCGGGCAATGGGCTGCCTGGGCGAGGTTGCTCCCTGGCTCCTGGCCTCTCCCCACTGTCCCCCACTGTCCCCCCCCCATCCGGCTATTAGGAGTAAATCCTGGGCTGGACCCAGTGCCCTAATTAAAGCTAGATGACTGTTCACTGATGGTGGGGTGGGATGGGGCGGGGGCCCGGGCTTGCTACCTCCCAGCTGAGAGCCAGCTCGATGGGAGAGCTCTCTTCCCAGAAAGGAAAGGGAAGGGACACCCGTCATTAATGAATAACCTCATTAAGGAGCAGTATTTGGGCAGGGTCCCAAGACACACGTAGAGGAGGAGGCCAGTGGCTCTAGGCTAATCCGAGCTTTGGCAACACTGGCCCCTCCCCGGCTCCATGGCATCCTGGTGTGCATGGGATGGCAGCTGGGGTTGGGGACGGTGCTTCTGGGGGCACACTGTTGCCCACACTTGGAGCTCCTTTAGCTGTGAATCACAGAGCCATTGAAGATGAGGTTGTTGCTTTGAGTCCTGAGCCTCAGTTTATCTGCTTGTGAAGTGGTGAGTGGCTCGCTGGGAGCCTTACCTCACCATGAGGCAGAGGAGCCAGCATCTTCCCTCTCGCCTGCCTCAGTTTCCCCTCTGTGGATGTGCAGTGCGAGGCAGTGCTGACGGGCTGCACACCTCCAGGCACTCTGATCCGAGATGTGGCCTCTTGGAAATGAATGACCTTGGCTAGACTTGTTCTCTGCCAGCCCTGTTCTTGGGAGGTTGTGATCAAATTGCGGTTGGAGTTTCACCCTGGGCTTTGAAGCCTGAAGGATGCAAAAGACTTCTTTCCTGAGCAGATAAGCAGGAGGGGAAGCCGGCCTTCCCGAGGGGTCTCCCCGGGTCAGGGTCTCTGGGGCAGTGCAGGGGACGCTGCCGCCCACGCGGAGGCCCCAGTCTAAGGAGGAGCTGCAGCTAGCCCAGGTCTAGTGAGCTGCAGGTCTGAGGAAGGAGGTTGGACTGAGGGGAGAGCAGCCCCACCCTCTGGGTGGCTTTGTGGGCACACAAGTCCCACAGGACAGGTGTTTCCACCTGCCTCCTCTTTGAGTCCTGGGAAGTGGGCAAGTGTTGAGCCTTGCCTCCATTTTCTACGTGGGAAAACTGAGGCCTAAGGGGGCACCCCTGGACCAACGTCTTGTAGGAGCCAGGGATAGATCTGGGTACTCAGTCTAAGTAAAGAGGGACATCCACCCATGTGGTCAGGGAGGACTCCCCAGGGGAGGTGGCTCTGGAGATGCCATAGTCCTGGGGTTCAGCGTTGAGCTTCCTGCTGTTTGCAGCAGGGCTGTGGCCTGGGGAGGGGGGAGGGGGTGGCCGTGTCCCAAGCTCTGCTTCCGCAGGGGCCGCAGCTGCCCTCTGAGCTTTGGGTGGCTATGGAACAGGGTTGGCCTAACACCGAGGCCCTCTGCACCCTCCCTCCATCTCCTGCTGTGTCTCTCTTTCCCCTTCAGAAAACTCTGAAGGAACTGCGGTGGGAGCTGGCAGGCCAGCTGAAATATAATCGGAATAATTAAATAGTGCTTTATTTTAAATTGTTGCCTCCCCCAGAGCTGGGAGAATAATTGGCCAGCCTGTCACAAGAGAAGCAGGAAACCTGTGGGCCCCCACCATTGCCAGTTGTTTTCAGTGCCCTTGGCAGCAGATGGCCTCCACTGTGCCTGCTCCCCACACCCCTCACCTGCCCCCACACCCCTCCCTGCCCCCCACACTCCTCACCTGCCCCCACACCCCTCACCTGCCCCCACACCCCTCACCTGCCCCCCACACCCCTCACCTGCCCCCACACCCCTCCCTGCCCCCCACACCCCTCACCTGCCCCCCACACCCCTCTCTGCCCCCACACCCCTCACCTGCCCCCCACACCCCTCACCTGCCCCCACACCCCTCACCTGCCCCCACACCCCTCCCTGCCCCCCACACCCCTCCATGCCCCCACACCCCTCCATGCCCCCCACACCCCTCACCTGCCCCCCACACCCCTCATCTGCCCCCACACCCCTCCCTGCCCCCACACCCCTCCATGCCCCCCACACCCCTCACCTGCCCCCCACACCCCTCATCTGCCCCCACACCCCTCCCTGCCCCCACACCCCTCACCTGCCCTCCACACCCCTCCATGCCCCCCACACCCCTCACCTGCCCCCACACCCCTCACCTGCCCCCACACCCCTCTCTGCCCCCACACCCCTCACCTGCCCCCACACCCCTCCATGCCCCCCACACCCCTCACCTGCCCCCATACCCATCACTTGCCCCCACACCCCTCTCTGCCCCCACACCCCTCACCTGCCCCGGCCCAGTGCTGTCCTGCCATCCACCCCTCCAACTTTACCTGCTGCTCCACCCAGCTGGGAGAGGGCTGCAGATTTCTCCTAAGCCCGCAGTGGAATGGGGTTTAGCCAGGCAGTCTCCCTGGTGGAAGCAGCCTACAGCAGGGCTTCGATGGCAAAATATCCCTCCTTGGGAGTGGTGAGAAGGCCTGCAGAGGCCAAGGTTGGGGGTCTGTAGGCACCTGCTCCTACTAGGCCTTGGCCTCTTCTGGGCCTCCCCCTCCCCTGCTGCCCCGCTGCAGGGTCCAGCCGCCACACCTACCCGTGCCCTCTGAGGGTGAACCTGCAGTGTCACCTGTCTCTGGTTTTTTGATTTGTTTAATTATAGATGAGTTTTCTGCATAATTTATTCCAAAAGCCTGGATTATACTGTACAATTAAATCACATTCTGATCAACAACTTCACATATAAAATTAACAACTGGCAGTGGTTTAATCTATGCTGCTGCATCTGTAGGCAGGCTCTTTCCCTGAGCCCCCAGCCCTCTCTCCCCCCACTTCCTTCCCGACCCTCGCCTCTCCCCCTTCTCCCACCCCTCCTCCTCTTCAGCCTTCTCCCACCCCTCCTCCTGGCCCTGGCCTCATCCCTGGGGCCAGGGGAGGGGGCTGTGCTACGGGACCTCAGAGCTGGAAGCCCCCAGCTGAGTCTCCATGGTTCTGTGTGCAGAAAGGGGGTCCTCAGCCCCAGATCTCCCCCCACACCTTGCCTGATGGTGATACCCCCTCTTCCCTCACATCTTGGTTCTGACTTTGCCCTGGAGACCAAGGCCTGGCATCCTGCAGCCCCTTGCGTCAGCGTCTTCCAGTGAGGCTGCCCTCCGCCTGCTCGTCCTGGGCCATGGGCACCTCCGCCCTGTGCCCACTCCTGTCCCCTGTCAGCTAGGGAGGAGGGGCTTGAGGGGAACCACTGGGGGACTCCCTTCCACAGCAGCCTCCCTCCACACCTCCTCCCCCAAGTGCAGGCACTCGGGAGGGTTTTCCTGAGTGCTGAGGGCGGGACGGGGGCTTGGACTGGATGAGCTTCTGACCTTCAGGAGACTTCCCAATAATAATAATACTGCCCGTCAATAATACTGCCCTTCTTTAACCACTCCTTAGGACCCCTGTTCACAGGCAGGAAAACTGAGGGTCTGATGGGGCAGAACTTCCCAAGGTTTCCTAAAGGCTCAGAGTCCTGGGAGGGTGGCGGCCAGGTTTGACTTTTTTTTTTTTTTTTTTGCATTTTTCTGAAGCTGGAAACAGGGAGAGACAGTCAGACAGACTCCCGCATGCGCCCGACCGGGATCCACCCGGCACGCCCACCAGGGGGCGACGCTCTTCCCACCAGGGGGCGATGCTCTGCCCATCCTGGGCGTCGCCATGTTGCGACCAGAGCCATTCTAGCGCCTGGGGCAGAGGCCACAGAGCCATCCCCAGCGCCCGGGCCATCTCTGCTCCAATGGAGCCTTGGCTGCGGGAGGGGAAGAGAGAGACAGAGAGGAAGGCGCGGCGGAGGGGTGGAGAAGCAAATGGGCGCTTCTCCTATGTGCCCTGGCCGGGAATCGAACCCGGGTCCTCCGCACGCTAGGCCGACGCTCTACCGCTGAGCCAACCGGCCAGGGCCAGGTCTGACTTCTTGACAGTGTATGGTCCTGCAGCCATCTTTGCCAGTGGCCTCAGTTTTCTGACTTGTGAAATGGGGGTGCAGTGTTCGAGTTCAACACATTGGAGGACATGGTGGTGTCGGCTCTGTCCCCAGCCTCCCGTGCCCACAGCTGTCACCGTTGTGCTGGCTGCAGCCCCTGGCTACATGTGCCTCCTCCCAGATTCTCTCCTCGCTGTCTTGCTAATTTGGCACTTAGAGACACTTGGAGATAAGCAATGTCATTTCAACGAAGAGCATGGAAAATCACAGGGACGCAGGGAGCTGGCAGGTGGGTCTGTGCCTTTGGGAGGGTGGCCCATGGGCCACAGTCTCTGACCAGGGAGGCCTTGGAAGCCCAGGTGGGATTTGGTCTGGTTGCCTTTGACTCAGCGGAGCCGTGGATCCTTGGAGAGCCCCGTGCCCTCCTGCTGGTGTGAGGATGACAGGCGTGCCGGGGTTCGTCTCCGTTTGGGGGGTGGTTTCTCCTGCTTGGAGGCAGGGCGCTGCAGGTACGTCGTTGACTCCTGGCCTCCTCGGTCCCTCCTGTCACCCCTTGGAGCCAGTACTGGGACACCAGCCAAACCCTGGGACCCACAGTCACATCTCTGTGAAGATGAAATGAATGATCTATCACGTTCTTTTGAACTCCTGTGCACACATATTGCCTTTCCAATGGGGTTCGGTGTAGGTGAATAATCAGATAACTTGTAGCTGATTACTACAAGTAATCAGGCCTCGTGTGCCAGACCAAGGACCAGAGCTACCCCTAGACCCCAGAAGAGGGGGGGTGTCATGCATGGGGAGGCCAGTCCCTGCAGCCCACGGCAGACAGCCTGGGGGTGGGAGTGCAGAGACTGTGTATATGTGTGTGTGCATGGGGGGCGGGGGGGGGGCAGGGACGAGGGGAGGCAGTGAGTGTATGTTTTGGGAAAGATTGGGCTTTATCCTGAGATTTGACTGTTCTAAAGAAATTTTGAGGGTTGAAATAGCTTTTTTGATGAAATGATGATTATAATAATGTGTTGTCTGAGCAAAATAAAACCTTGGCATCCATGCCTTTTCTTCCAATTAATTTTGTTTTACTTATCTGTGAAATCCTAGAACCAAAGACCTATGGACACACTAGAGTAGAGTCAGCAGCCTGGGACTGAATCAGCTGTGCGGGGAAACGATTGCAACTTGCTGTCCTGGGGAAGAAAGAGTACTGGGATCGGCAGCATTTGTCAATGTATAAATATTCCTCCTATGGCCAATGTCAAGCTCCCAAGGTGATGACACAGAATGCCTAGCTGGAAAGAGGTCCACACGGCCGACTCCTGCCGACTCCAGCACCCCTCTGGGTCTAGTTCTGTGTTCACCACTTGCTGGGTGGGTGACCTTGGGCAGATCATTTAATGCCGCCTGAGCCTCAGTTTCCTCATCTCTAAGTTCAGGACGATGCCCTTTGCTTCTTTGTGAGCATTCAAGGAAGAAATCAGGTGTGATGCTGGCCCCACAGCTCGTACACATGTAGTGGGTGCCCTTGTACACGATGGTTACAGGGAAGATCGTGATTGGCAAGCTGTTGCCTAGACCCGTGAATGGCTGAGGTCAGGGTCAGGGCCAGGGCAGAACTAAGGGTTCCCCTTGGAGATTGGCTCCTTGGCCTCACCCATTCGTGTGCCACCTACCTCGACGGACATAGGACTGTACTGCGGCTCATCTCAATATAAGCCCTCCCGGGCTCCGTCCCGGGGACACAAAACAGCCACGGGCCGCACTGTCCACCCGTGGCCAGGACCAAGCGATCAGCGCCTGGTGGGAGGGAGCCAGGCCCAAGAAGGCCCTCTGTTCTCCACGGGGCTGTGCCCTCCCCCAGCGGTGGCCAAGGGCTGGTTGCTCTTCGTGCCTGGCCTGCAGCCTGGCCTCGGCCTGGGCTCGGGGTTGGCTTCCCCCTGCGGTGGGGAGTGAAGGTGGATGGACATCAGGCTGTGGCTCAGCCAGCAACAAGCCGAAACTAATACCTCTTTCTTTTGATGTTGGTTTTTTTTTTTTTCATCATGGTCCTGACATTCAGCTTGGCAAATTGCAATTAGTGATCACCCGCCTCCTGCTCTGAGTTCCCATGCCAACCGACCCGGGCATGCACAATGGCAGGGGCCCAGCCACAGGCCTGAGGAGGATGTGGGGCAGGGGCAAGCTCTAATGACCCGTGGAGCTACAAGAGTCCTGGCACCATGTGGCACTGGGGGACGCAGGGAGGTAGCAGGGCCAGGTCAGGTGTCAGAGCCAAATGCCACCTCCCGGGTTCTATGGCTCCTGGGTGGCTCTCCAGAGGCTGGGGGCTGGCACCACCCACTCCCTTTTTTGCCCTATGGGATGTGCTTGACCCGTGGGGTATTTAAGTCTGTGGTAATTCTTCTGTGAGCCCTTGCAGGAAAGGCCTCATTTGGTGTCCGTGGGATAGGGAAGTTGAGGTGGCTTTTCGCGTGCATTAGGACGAGGGGTCCTGGTCACAGCGGAAGCACCTTTGGCAGTGTGGGCAGGGTCTCTCTGGCCAGCCCCTCTACTCATCTGATCTGGCACTGCCTGGCCTGAAGGGTGTCCACAGGGGTGTGGGCTGAGAATACAGGACCATGTGACCGCCTGTCCAGCCTGTCCAGTCTAAGAGTCCCTGGGAGGCACCCTTGACCTGCCCGTTCTCGTGTGTCCTTCTATACACTCTGAGGTGGCTCCAGTGCACAGAAGCCCTGCTCAGGCTGTTGGCTCCGGGGAAGGACTCATGGGGCTTTCTGGGTCCCCAGAAAGGGGCAGGATGGTCTGAACTGGACCCATGAGTGGGTGGTTCATGCGAGCTATGCAGCAAGGGGCCTCAGATAGCATCTGGGTGCTGGAGAGGGGGAGGGGACCATCTGAACTGGATGATCTCCATGTGTGCTGCCTCAGAAGAGGCCCAGGGGGCCGGCACCTGCCCCAGGTTACACAATGACTTGGTCGTGGTGGCAGCCACTCATATTCCGTCTTCCCCAGACCCCACCCAGCCTTGGGGACAGGAGGCTCCGAGACTCAGCAGGTACCTCCTGGCTCCTGCCCATCCCCCTCCTTGCTGGTGTCCAGAGTCCCCATGTTCAGAGCAGCAGCAGCAGCAGCAGCAGCAGAGCGCTGGCTCTTCACCATGAAAACAGGCTCCCTGCAGGCTCCTGAGGGTGCTGGACCCCCTCTGTGCATCTAGACTCCAATCCTCCCCCCTCCCCGGCTGTCTGACAGTGCCCTGGCCTCCGAGTCTGGGCTTTAAAGGGATTGCGGGTGCGCTCTGGTTCCTGAAGGGACGCTGCCGCTGGGCACCCCAGGCGGCAGGCTCGGCTGCTCCTGCGCCAGGCAGGCCCCGCTGACACCTCTCTCCTCTCTGCACGCAGGATGCAGCACTGGGCGCGGCGCCTGGAGCAGGAGGTCGACGGCGTGATGCGGATCTTCGGGGGCGTCCAGCAGCTCCGGGAGGTAAGCCTGCTGCCCCGGAAGCTCCCTTCCCAGACCCTGCTCCCCGTCGGGATGGGGGGAGGGCTGCAGAAACGAGGACTGAGGTCGGTCTGGCAGGCCTTGAGGACCTGGCCTAGTGACACGCACACAGCTGGACCCTCGGGGGCAGGCGGGGATGTCACTGGAGAAACAGTGACTCCCTGGGGTCTCAGCCTGCTGTTCCTGAGGCGACTGTGCAGATGTGGCACCCGGTCAACCCTGGTGTCAGGCTGGGCGGGTGGGCGGGCGGGCGAGGTCAGTGTTTGAGGCAGCGTCTGGGCCGCGAGTCCGGGCCCTGGCGGGTCAGCGGGTGCCGTTGTGGACGTAAGCCTGAGGGACTGTCCGTCCATGCGGTGAGTGGGGTGGTCAGGCCACGCCGCCCTGGGGGCAGCGCTGCCTGCTGAAGGTGCTGCCCCACCTTCCGGCTCAAGATGAGCCGGAAGCCTGTGCCCGGGGAGATGCGGGATGCAGGGGCGGGAGGGGTGATTGATTAGACAGGAGCGACCACATTCATCCTGGGAGATTATGTTAATGTTTGAAATAGTGATGTGAAGAGCAGGCCATCCGTCACCCCCAGAAGGCTGCAAAATGTGTTGCTGTCAGTCTCCTGAGCCATCACGTTTTATGTGAAAATACACAGGCTCAGAGAGCTGAGCTCCAGGAGGGGCCGGGGGCCGGGGGCTGGGGGCTGGGGGCTGGGGGCCGGGCGGTGCAACCGGAGACTGACAGGCATGTCCTGCGGACGGTTGTCCCGGGAACAGCAGAGTGCACGGAGTCACTGGTGGAGGGCCCAGCCCCGGGGCTCGGGGCTGAGACACTGTCCTGTGTTGTGTCATCCCTCTTGGCCAGGGCCAGTGTCAGTAGATGGAACTTCTGTGGGGAAGCCACCAAGGGGTGTTGTCCCGGTCCTTTCCACACACTTAGCTTACAGCAGGGGCCCCGGAAACGGAGGCGGCCGTGATGTGGGCTGTGAACGGAGGACCTCGGCACAGGGCGGGGCTCCTCGGGGCCTCTGATGAGGTCTGGAGAGAGAGGGAGAGGGAGCCCAGGTCTGGAGGTCAGAGCCACCCACTCACTGGGTGTCCTCCCCTCAGTGGCCCAGCCTCTTTGAACCTCTCTTCACTGGTTGTTGGGCTTGAATTGCAGTAACCCCATCCCACTCTCTTCCTGTGAACTCTCAGTGACTCAGCGCACCCGGAGGCCAGCTGAGCTTTTCGAGAAGGCGCTGTAGGAAAAGCTGTTCTGGAACAGAAGTCAATTTATGCTCAGAAATAACACCCGGCCCTAACTAGGTTCCAAGCAGGCACTGCCAGGTGCAGCATGCAGGCCAACGAAGTGAGAGTTCCCTGGAAGGTGTGCTGTGTGCCTCTCCCAGTTTTGTATGGGGACATAAGTTGGACCCCACCTAAGGAGCTAAGCAGGCACCTCCAGGCAGGAAACTTCCATGCTTTGAATCCTCTCCTCGAGGACATTGTTATTGTATGGTCCTGGGCAATCCAGACCCGGGAAGTTTGCCAGTGAGAAGGTAACGTACCTATTTCATGCCTGAGATGCGGTTCTGTCTGAACCACTCGGCTTCCTGCATGGTGAGGACCATAGATGGAATCCTGGCTCCGTGGACCCACTGTGTGCTCCTGGGTGGGTCCTGGACTCTCTCTGCTCCTCATCCTCGGTCCATGGTGTGGCCGGGAGGTCTGGCTGGAGGAGGAGGTGGGGAGGATGGCACTGAACAGACTGACACAGACACCCCCTTTTGTAGACATCAGATTTGAACGCCCTCACTGACCATTTCACTCCTCAGATGTGTTGTTACTTTCCTTTCTGTTGGCAGTGGAGCAATTCCAGACACCTTCGTCAATAAGCACGTCTCTCCTCACCCCACCCCCCAGAAACCAGAGTCACATAGCCGGCTGGGGCAGAGCTGGGGCTGGGACCAGGGCTCCTAACTCCTGTTCCAGGGGGCTCCTCTGGCCATGACTCCCCTCGGGAGGGTGGGCAGGGTGCGCCTGGGGAGGTGGAAGCTGGGCCAGAGCAGGGGCCACGCGTGGTGTGGCCGTGGCCAAGCTGGCAGCAGGCAGGAAAGTGCTGACCGGGCGTTCCCGGCTCCTCCTGGCACCCTCTGCCTGCCCGCGGCTGCCAGCGCTCCGGTGGCCCTCTAGCCTGCTCTAGTTTCTCTCACCTGCTTCCTCAGCCTCTTCGCGCAGACGGCTCTGGGACTGCTGCTTGGCACGGGACCCTCTGGTGAGGTGGACAGTAAGGGGGCAGGTGAAGAGGAAAAGGACAAGGTTGGGGAGCCAGGAGGCAGCTGACCGGCCAGCTCAGCTCCCGCCCCCCCCCCCCACCCAGACGGAGCCTCCACGGCTCTGCTTGCAGGGCATACCAGAGGGCCGCGTGCCCAGCCTGTGCCTGGCTCTGCTGGCTCAGGAGGATGCTTGCTGCAGAGCCCTGGCCCGGCTGTGGATGCTCCTGTGGACCCTGGCGCCCTCTCTGCCCCAGGGCCCCTCCCCAGGCCTGCCAGAGCGGATTCGGAGCTGCCTCAAACACCATGCAGCTGGGGCGGTGCTGGAACCCTGACCTCCTCGGCCTTCTTCCCCGGAACGGCTGCCCTGTCCGCCTGTCCTGGTCCTGGAGGCAGCCCCTCCCCCAGGAGCTGGGGGCCACAGGAGCTGGCAGTGGCTAGAGCTCAGGACCTGCAGGTGTGGCATTTGGGAGCATTGTCCCTGACTTGGCACTGTCCTCCCAACCTCCCCACAACCCCGCGGGGCTGTGACTGGGTGCAGACTGTGGTCCCTTTACAGGTCGGAAACCATGGTATATCTCTGTGGGGTGCGGGGTCTGTCTGGGAAGACCCCCATCACATTTACTCACCTAACCCCAGGGCCAGCTCATAGTAGGGGCTCCCACCGTCACCTGGGACTCGGGTGCCGCCCCACCCACACGCTCAGCCAGACGCTGCTGTACCATGCCTGCCAGGTAATCAGCCCAACCTTCCCCCCAGCCCTGGCCTACTCTGGCTGTGAGCAAGTCACAGGAGTGTGGCCCTGCTGCAGGCTGGCCTGTCCAGAGCCCCTGGAGGCCGAGCAAGGCCTCCCAAGCCCCTTCTCTACCTCCCCCACCGGCACCATATTGTTCCCCTCCTGGGGGGCAGAGCAGAAAGCATATGCTTGGGCTCTGAGCTCATTTACATAATGAGGCTGATCAGGATGAATAATTCATCAGGTGCCTGGGGTGCATGAGGGAGGATGCAGAGACGGACAGTCTCCCCACTCTGAAGCTCAGGTCACCCCGATGGGTACAACCAGGAAACTACCCCCTTCTGGGTGTCCAGGGTAGAAGGGGGACAACGCTGTGGACTTTGTGGGAAAGCAGAGCGTGAGAGAGGACTCAGACATGAAGGGCCGTGCTGCCAGGTCCAGCTGCCTGAGCTGGGCTCCTGACCCGCAGGAGACACTGTCCTCGGAGGGGCGCGACACAAGGACTAGAAGGTCCTCTGCCAGGGGTGGGGGCTGTAGGTGAGGGAAGGCTGTCCCGCCAGGGCGGGGCTGGCAGCAGAGACCTGGGCTAGCCACACCTGGGGACCACAGGCCACCCTCTGGGAAGGCTCAAGCCAAGTCTGGATCTGTCCACATGAAGCCCCGGCCCCCATACCTGGCCTGTGGTCAGGGCAGAAGTGGCTTAGAGCCCTGCCTATGTCCCTGACCACCTCAGCCCCATGAGGGCTTTAGCTCAGCTTCTGGCTATCCTGTGGTTCTGTTGTACAAATGGAGAATCTCAGATCCCAGCTGACTGTCACCACCAGCCGGTCCTATCCCAGAGACCTGACAGGCCGTCCCAAGTAGTGGAGGGGTTAGGCGGAAGTACTAGCGCAGAGGTGCAGGCCTGGGGCCTGCCTGGAGGAGCCACCCTAGGGCAGCCCCCTGCCCTGGACTGTGGAGCTATGTGTACAGGGACCCCAAATTTCCTGCTCCCTGCCCCACTGCTGTGCTGCTCTGGGCAGTCCTGGTGATGCAGGCTGATGGCGTCCACGTGCCCCAGTAGCCAGAAATGGTAGCCCTGAACCTGTGACGGCAGCGTCGTCCCAGCCCATCTTGTCGGCCACTGGCCGTCCCTGCACCCCGTCTGCTCGGTGCTCCCTGGGAATGTGTAATTAATATTTGCAAAGTGCCACATCTGGAGCCAGCTCCCGGCAAGGACCACAGTCTGGCCGCGTCCAGGGCCCCTTTCCTGAGTGGCTCAAGGAGTTGGGGACAGGGCCCCTGTCCTTAAAGACTGGCCTCTTCTCTCGCTGGTGTCACCAACTCCTAAAACACGGGCACGCTCACACACCGGTTCAGGAGGTGCTGGCCAGGGTGGTGGTTGGCCCCCATCTGGGGAGGGTCCTGTCTAGGCATCTGGGCCTCTCGGGCGGGGTTAGCAGGTTCCGAGAGTGCCGGGGAAGCCCCCAACCCTATCAGGGCGGGGGCAGAAGAGGAAGGAAGCAGAGGTGGGAGAGGTGCCGGGGGACAGAAGTAGCCTTGGAGGGTCAGGAAAGGGGGACTCAAGCCGAGTGGCCCCAGGTCCCACAGCTGGTCCTATCAGAGCGCTGGGGTTCGCATGCGCCCCAGGAGACGGGCCTGCAGCTCCTTGGACCAGCGCAGCTGTCCTGGGCGGTGTGCACAAAGATGGGGGAGGGGTGTGAGGGAGCCCCCAGGCTTCTAGAAACCTCCAAACCACTGTCCTACGGGCTCTGTGCTTGCTCCTCATGCAGCCCTGCCTGTGCCAGCCGCCTCCCAGTGAGACCCAGTGGTGCCCTCGCTCCCCTGGCGTAGATGTGGATGATCGGGATGTGGGGCGCGTCAGGGTGGCTGGGGCGGGCAGGGATGAAATATGCTGCTGGGTAGGGATTGCTGCTGCTCGCCTCCCTAAAAACCCACATATATTATTCTTTAATGGAAAGTTAATTGTCTTATTATTCCCTCCATATGGTCCTCTTGCTCAGCACCCAGCGGGGATGCGTGGGGCTGAGGGGGGCTCCGGAGAGGGCGCCTGCAACGTGGCGAGGCTGCCACTTGAGCATAATTGGATGCACACAGGCAGATACAGGGGAGCCTTGGCCGGAGCCCGGCCGGGACCCCCTCTTCATCCCCCCAGCCCAGCCCGCCCCCCTCCTCTTTTCTTCCTGTCCTGGAGGTGGCCCCTTCTAGCGCAGCCCCCGCACCCTGCGTGGTCCCGGACGCTCTGTTTGTCGCCGCGTGGGGATGCACAAGGCTGGAGGGGCCGGTTGGTGCCTTCCTGCTCCCCGCCTCCCCGCACACTCCCTTGTTGCCCGCAGGAGAAAACTCCATTTCTGAGAAGCTTTTCAAAAGCTCTTTCAGCTGTGGCAGGAGCTCCTGCCTGGAGTCCTGCAGACGGGCGTGGGACTCCTGCACCCCCTCCCCAGAGAGGAGGTGCAATGAGGTTGCTGTGGGGGGAGGGCTGCCCCGAGACACCTGACCCTGGCACCCCGGCTCGCGTCAGCCGGCCTTCTGTGGGCACCAGCCATCTGGAGCCTCCCCAGCCTCCGGGGTGGCTGAGGTTGGGCCAGTCCCCGGGCCCTTCTCTGCCCCTGCGCCTTCCTGGGCCTCCCCCCTCCCTGCTCCCCAGGGCCTGTTAGGTGAGAACAGCCTCACAGCAGGTGGTGGATGCAGTGACACGGGACGGTCCCCAGAGGGGCATGAGTAGGTAGGTGGTTGCATCCTGGCTGTTTCAGAGTCTGGCGGAGAAGGCGGGTGCAGGAGTTGCTGCCCAGGTCCCTGTGGAGGCTGTGGGTGCAGAGAGGACGGGTCTGTGGGAGAGGCACCCCGGGTGGGGTCGTCAGACCCATGTCTGGTGGTAGCAGGCACGGGAGAGAGGCCGTTGGCTTCCAGCTTGCCCCAGGAGGGGCCCCATTCCATGTCAGTTCCCAGAGGGTAGGGAACGAAGGCTTAGAGCTAGAGAGGGCCTTTGGTGCCTTCGGAAGGTGGGGCCTGCCGGAGGTCCCACAGCTGGAAAGCGGCACAGGTGGAATTTGAGCCTGGAGCCTGTGCCACGGGCAGCAGCCAGCGGTGGGTGGTGGTAGGCAGAAACGGCCGGGCTGGACTGCACACCGTGGGACCTGGGGAGTGTTGTCTGCCTCTCGGAGCCTTAGTTCTCCATCTGTGAAACGGGGATCCCATCTGTGCTCATGGGAGGCGTGAGGGTCTCAAAAGAGCAGGCGTGAGGAAAGGCTGCGGACAGAACCCTGCACATGTGGGGGTGCCTTTGTGGACCCCGTCTCCACTATCAGTTGCCCGCCCTCTAGGAGCTGGTGACGGTTTTGGAAAGTGCAGATGCCCACGGTGTCGCCTTTGCTTGGCTCAGCCCAGGAGCTTGGAAGTAGGTTCCCTCTTCCCTGCCGTCTCAGACTGCCCGGGCTGCCGTCCCAGCACCGCAGCGGGTGGTTTATAAACAGCAGAGGCTTATTTCCCGTGCTCTGGAGACTGCGAGGTCCAAGGTTAAGGCATCAACAGATTTGGTGTCTGCTGAAGGCCCTCTTCCTGGTTCGTAGCTGGCTGTCTTCTCATGGTGTCCTCACGTGATGGAAAGGGCAGGGATCATCCTGGGGTCTCCTTTGTTAGGGCGCTCATTCCATTCATGGGGGTGCCTCCAAATACCGTCACCTTGGAGATTAGGTTTCTGTGTACAGATATTCAGTCTGTAGCATCTGCTGATCATGACATCTTTTGGGGACCTTATTGGGAGGAGGCACAAAGACCATCAGGGCTTGAAGAAACAGGGCCCGTGGGCCAGGGCAGGGCAGGTGGCTTCTTGGGCCAGGAACTCAGGGGAACCAGTTGCAGAGGCGCCCCTGGGGAAGGCAGGCACAGGTGACAGGTAGGGCCCCTTCACCCCGGAAGTGGCCCGGGGAATCTGTTTCTCAAGTCAGTAACCAGTGGGCCACTTGTCTGCCAGCCCCGCTGGGCTCAGAGGACGACGGGGATGGGCTGCAGTGGAGTGGGAATGGGAGGAATGGTAACCACTGACCTCTGGGCAGGCCCCAGGCATTGAGACCAGGGTGCAAGGTTAGTGAGTCAGAAAATGGAGTGGCCGAGGCCAGGGCTGAGGATCAGGGGCGCCTGGAGGGACAACAGCAGGGGTCTCCGGTGGGGTCTCTGACGGAGGTCCCTCGGTTTCAGAAAGAGATTCTCAGAGGTGGTGTGATCAGCACCCCACCAGGCTGACAGACAGCACTGCTCTCTCTGGAAGTTTGAGTCGAGAGCCTGTGGCTTTGCTGCAGGCCCCTTCCCTGAAGTGGGCGCCCCTCAATCCTTCCATCTTAGGAATCTGGGACGTTTGTCAGACTTCCTAAGGCAAGACCCCCCCCCCCACACACACACGGCTGTGTTCTGATGAACAGCAGTCTCCTCTGCGGTCCCCAGCGATGCTGGCCTTGCATCCGGACAGCTAGTGGTCAGCTCCGAAGGAAACCCCACACTGGAGAGGGTTGAGGAGAGGCCAGTCTGCTCCCCTCCCCTCCCCCTGGTCCCTGGCCTCACCTCTGAAGAGTGGAGGGGCTGCATGTCCGGAGCCGGGTGGGGGGGCCGGTCTGCATGATCAGGGGTGGAGATGGGGGCTGGGGATAGAGAGCCAGAATGGATTCTCATACGGGCCCCCTGGGGATGGCTGACCCAATCTGCATTCCTCACTCCTCCTCCACCCCTCCCTCCCCGGATCCGTGGCAGCCACGGGGACACTTGCCTGAGATTCGTGGAGCCTCAAGCACTTGGCAGAGGCAGAGAAGTAATTGGTTCTGACAAACCACAGGGGGCCCCAGGGGCAGCGTGAGCAGCATTTACCACGGCCGGGCAGGAGGGGGAGGCTCAGCCTGGCTCCCTCCACCCTTTCTGAGCGTGGCCCTCCCTCCTGTGGGCAGAGAGCTAGTGTTTGGGGACGGTTGAGAGCCCCAGACCACCCGGTCTCCCACACCTCTGTCAGCCCTGGGACGCGGTGCCTCCGCAGGGGGCAGGCCGGCTCCTTGGGTGAGAGACTGAGGCAGAGGGTGGACCCTGGGCAGACTCCTCAGGCCCCCTCCTCACCCATCCTTGGGTCTCATAAGTCAGGGAACCAGGTGTCTGACTCCGGGCTTGAGCACGCTGGCCTCAGGACGTGGGGTTGGAGGCTGCTGTCCCCAGCGGCCTGCAGTGCACACATGTGCATTGTGTGCCCACCAGGCTGGCATGGAGTAGGTGCTTAGCTAGTAACTGTTCAGTGGGCGGGTAAGTGCCCGAGGACTGAGAAGGGGAGACCGGGCTCTGACTCTGTCCCACGGGCCGTGGGAGCCATCCAGCCCCCACAGGGGAACAGACCCAGTGCGCCAGGGCAGGTCTTCGGTGCCAGGTGGCCGGGAGAGGGAGGCTCACACGGAGGCTGTTACGCCCAGCCCAGTCTGTGCAGAGGCCCCCCGACTGCTCCTTGTGAGGGAAAGGGTGAGTGTGTGTGTGTGCGCGCGCACGCGCGCGCAGGGGCCATGGAGAAGGGCTCAGTCTCGGTCTGGGGAGGCGGGGCGCGTCCTGCAGTGACCCAGAGGCCTGGCCAAGGTGTGTGGCCTGGGTCGGGGGGGGGGGGGGCTTCGGGCCCTCCGGCCATCCATGTGCCCCCCCTAGACTTCTGAGCTGCTCCTTCCTCAGCCACTTGTCACTCTCCTCACACACCCCACCCCCTCCAGGCCGCTCCCCAGTGTGAAACCTGGCCCACAGCTCCCTCCCCTGGGAAGGCCTCCAGGCCAGTGGTGCCCAAGGCTTTCGCATCCTTCAGGTACACGGGGAAGGCAGGAAATGCCAGGAGCTGTTGGGGGGCTCAGCCCAGTCTCCCCATCATACGGGGTAGGAAAACCATAGCCAGAGGGGCACAGTCGTGCCCAGGCCTCCTGGGAGTCTGAGCGTGGGCAGCTGGCTCTTGGTCCCGTGACTCACTGGGCACCCGGTCTCTGACCTGTGGACACCCGTGTGAGGTGGAGGGGAGCCGACCATGAGTGGGAGAGAGAAGCATGATGCCGCACTTGGGAATGGGGGTATATGTGGACATGCAGACAAGAACGTGAACATGTGTGTGCAGGTGGGGGTGCGAGGTGAGCGCTTGTGTCTATCGAAGGGAGAGGTCAGGCCTGCGTGGAATGCTGCGTGTGGGGGTGTGACCTGGCCTGCATGTGTGTGTGTGTGAGCGTGCACATGCAAGCGTGTGATGCTACAGGAGTGTGCTTCGTGGCGGATGTGACCAGGCCTGCATGTGTGTGTGAGAGTATGTGTGTGTGTGTGTGTGTGTGTGTGAGTGCTCACATACAAGCATGTGATTCCACAGGAGTGTGCTTCATGGTGGGTGTGACCAGGCGAGTGTGTGTGTGTGAGTACTCACATACAAGCATGTGATTCCACAGGAGTGTGCTTCGTGGTGGGTGTGACCAGGCCTGAGTGTGTATGCGCTCACACACATGCAAGCATGTGATTCCACAGGAGTGTGCTTCGTGGTGGGTGTTACCAGGCGAGTGTGTGTGTGTGTGTGTGAGCGTGCACATGCAAGCGTGTGATGCTACAGGAGTGTGCTTCGTGGTGGATGTGACCAGGCCTGCATGTGTGTGTGAGAGTATGTGTGTGTGTGTGTGTGTGTGTGAGCGTGCACATGCAAGCATGTGATTCCACAGGAGTGTGCTTCGTGGTGGGTGTGACCAGGCCTGAGTGTGTGTGTGTGAGTGCTCACATGCAAGCATGTGATTCCACAGGAGTGTGCTTCGTGGTGGGTGTGACCAGGCGAGTGTGTACATGTGTGTGAGTGTGGCTGAGTGCACAGTCCTCCAAGCTCTGTGTGCAGTGGTGAGCAGGCACCCTCTGGGCCAGGGTGGGCCTGCACAGATGCTGGCCCTGGGAGCTGGCACCAGGAGCTGTCACCAGAGCAGGCGAGAACTACTTAACTGATTAATTAGCGAGGCTGAGAAATTGCACTTGTGGGTGAGGAGCATCCGTGCGCGCACGCCGTGCACGTACTATGCCCATGCCTGGAAAACGCCCCCTCAGTCTCTTCGCCTGCTCTGTGCTCCGTGGCCCTCTGGGGGGCCAGTCAGTTGTGGACGTGTCCTCACACCCCTGTGTGTCCGCGCCCTGGGATGGTGCTGGCCTGAGCGACTGCACTGTGGAGAGCACAGGCCGTATGCAGAGGCTGGGTGGTGAGGCCACCTGGCCGTTGTCCCCATTTCACAGATGAAGCTGGGACTAGTATGGGGCACCAGGCAGGAGCCTCCGTTTCCAGGTTCTGGGCCCTCTGGTGAGGGGAGCAGCCCCTCCTGCCTGGGCTGGAGTCACCGATCGTTCCCTTCCACCTCCCGGCGGTGGTGGGAACACCTGCAGGACTGCAGCAGAGCTGGCCTCGCAGGGAGCCTCCTCCAGCCCAGGACAGGCCACCCCCTCACCCCCCAGGCTACCGTATCGTCCACCGGCTCTGTCCACACGCCCTGCGGGCCGATCCCCCAGAAGCCTGCTGGATGCCTCCCCTCTCCTTCCCTGGAAGGTGAGGGCTGCCCTGCTCCCCGGCTCCTACAGCCCACAGTCTCCCTGCTCTGACTCCGCCCCGCTCACGCCACTCCTGTGGCCCCGACAGCCACTGGCACTGCTCCGAGGCCTGGAGTCTCACCAGGGGGCCTGCCGCTGCCCCTCCTGCACCCCTCAGACCCCTGGCCCCCGCCGCACCTTGTCCTCGCGCAGGGGACCCTGACGCTGGGTTAAGTGGCAGCCACTTGTCTCTCCATCAGGTGCTGACGGAGGAGCCTTCATTATGCTCCATCTATAGGCGCGGGATGAATTGGTGTGCCGTGAATTTATTCTTTTTAAAGAGGGACTTTCACACTGGGGAAAGCTTTTAAAAAGAACATTTATATAAAAAGCAATTACCATGCCAGTAATTTTTATGTATTTTCCCCCTTCCATCGCTGCCTTTGTGTCTGAACGTTACCGCCTCCTGGGCAGCTGCAACCTGGCTTCCCCAGCCTCCCAGCTCTACCTTCCCACCTGCCAGAGTACCACCTCCTCCAGGAAGGCTGTGGGTGCAGGGCCTGGGCCCAGCAGGCATGCGGGCTCCGGGAGCATGGCTGGGTGGATATATGTCCAAAACTTGGGTGTTTTGGAAATTTCCCTCCACATGGGTCTCTGTCCTGAAGTTGCCCCGTTTCCAGGGCCGAGTTGGTGCTTCTGGGCCCCTCTTGGCAGCAGCCAAGCACTTACAGGCTCCTGCTTCCCAGCAGCCTCTGGCTCTTATTCTGTGGGGGAAGCAGTGGTGTGGGAACAGGTATTTTCCCTCCTGAGGAGCCACTAACGGGCACCCTGCTTCCCCAGCCATTATTGCTCTCACACTCGGTGCATTATGTAAATGGTCTCTGTTGCTAAGTGGTGCAGGACCTGCTCTGGGGAACAGAGGTCTGCAGGCTCCTGGGGGAATGGCAGGAGGCTGGCACGGAAAAACCCACACACCCACTGCTCTGTACCAGGGAGGGTCCGACAGCCTCCCGGCTCAGACTGGAATCCCTGGGGCTTGCACACTGTCTATCTTCCCTCAGACCACAGCTTTGTGAGGGTGGCAGCCGCACCCTACAGCAGACTGGGAGTTCCCAGGAGGTGGGGTAGGCTCCCTTATTGGGCAGGGCCTTCAGATGGGCACGGGGGGTTAGGACAGGTGCCCTTCAGCTGCCCAAAGAGGCACGCTTCCCCTTCCTGCAGCCTACTAGCCTAGAGAGCCTCCTTAGAAACTTCGGAAACATGGAAAGGTCGTGTCCACCCACAGGGCTGGGTGACCCACCCCCACCCCCAGGGCACACAGGGGCTCCTTCTGCGGTGAGTGCCCAGTGCACTCGGGGTAGGGCAGGGTGAACTTGGGAGCAGCATCACACCCTGGGGTAGCAGCGAGCTCTTGGGTCTCCAGGGGCCTGAGATCTCCGTGAGGCACGTGGGAGCGTGAGGTTTCCGGGCCTGGGCAAGGCCTGGCGAGATGGGCCTCTCCTGGGGTGTCCAGCTGCCTTCCCATCTTCCCTTTTGAGACCCAAGACCGCTGGAGGACGTAAGACCTGCGGGGGGATGTAAGACCTGCTGGGGGACGTAAGACCTGCCGGGGGACATAAGACCTGTTGGGGGACGTAAGACCCGCCGGGGGACGTAAGACCCGCTGGGGGACGGGACGTAAGACCTGCCGGGGGAAGCCAGCTCCCCCAGCCCCGCTTCTCAGGCAGTCCCTTCCCTGCCTGTCCTTCCCCCGCTGTGGCTGCCTGTGGGTTTCAGGGAGAAGGGCCTCCATGGCCGCACAGACAAGACTCGGAGCTCCTAGCTCTCCACCTGGCACTGCCCCCCACTGTCCTCCACTGTCCCCCACTGCCCCGGGAATGTGTGGTAACCGTTTGCTTTCTGACTACCGCCGACATTTGGGAAATGCATGTGTGGGAGAGAGGGGTCACCTCTGCCGAGTAGATGTTTTTGTCCAAGGAGCTTGCTCTGTGGACTCTGTCCTCAGCTGGTTGGGGCGCTGAAACCTTGCACCGTCTTCATGTGCGGCAACAGTAGGCCGAGGTGGTGATGGTGGCTACGGACCGGACCCGAACGCCCGCCGCGGCCCTTTGGGGGAGCCCTGTCTCGAAGCCAGAGACCCGGTTGAAAGCAGTCAGTCTCGCCCCTAACTCTTCTGTCTCCATTTTTCTACTTCCTTTCTCCCTCCCCTCCCCCTCCCTTTCTCCCTTTCCTGTTTTCTTTTCTTACATGTCTAGATGGATTTTTAACGCTCTAGTTTTCAGATCAGCAGCACACACGCACATTGTACGAAGCCGTGGTTTTACCTGCATGTTGTGTCAGGGACGCCGCAGCCCCCGCCCCCCCATTCCCAGCTCCCTGGGGGCTGTCGCTGTCTAATCTCGGAGCCCATATCTCTAAATGGCGTACTTATGTCGCTAGTTCTTGATTGTTCCGTTTCAGGCATTCTCCACTGACATCCACTGCAGGGGGGGCAGGGCGTAGCGCTCTGCCCCTCCCCCCGCAGCCCGCACAGTCTCCTCCATCCTCTACATCAGTGGTCCCCAACCCCCGGGCTGCGGACCGGTACCAGTCCATGGGCCATTTGGTACCGGTCCGCAGAGAAAGAATAAATAACTTATATTATTTCAGTTTTATTTATATTTAAGTCTGAACAATGTGTTATTTTTAAAAAATGACCAGATTCCCTCTGTTACATCCGTCTAAGACTCACTCTTGACCGCTTGTCTCGGTCACATGATACATTTATCCGTCCCACCCTAAAGGCCAGTCCGTGAAAATATTTTCTGACATTAAACCGGTCTGTGACCCAAAAAAGGTTGGGGACCACTGCTCTATATCACACTGTGATGTGATCCAGTCAGGACTTAGAGTGGACGTTGTCCTGACCGGGTGACTGCTAAGCAGAAATGTAACCCGTGGTACACGCTTTGGGGTACAATTTCAATTCTTTTTTCCTGCTGGTAACAATTGTCAGGTGTTGGTTTGTGTAGTTTTCTGTGAACGCTTACTAATTTTGCCCCATACTCCCTACCCTTCTTTCTGACCTCCTGTGTCACCTGCCCGTCTGTTGCTGCTCAAACTGTCCCAGCTTTGGCCACCGGGAACTCTTTCGGGCTGGACCTGGTGCCCTTTCGACATGACCCGGTTGAGCACTTTCTTACCACATGATGCTCTTAAATTCATTCAGTATTTCCCCTGGAGTCAGCCGCTTCCCCAAGGAGCTTTGGTTCCGTTTATTGGCCAATGGTATTTAGAAATCAAGATCTAGGTGCTGAGTGTGCTCACTGCTTCTAGGTCCTCTCACAGCGGATACATGGGCGTGTACAAACCCACGTGTATGCACAGATGTCCAATCACATCTTTGTGTCCCTGTATAGACTGAAAACCGTGAGTTCAGACGGAAACATGACTCCAGGCCGGCCCAGCAGGGCTCACTCACGTCTTTCTCTTTCCTTTTTGGTGACTTCCTCCCCCACAGTGAGAAAACTCAGCTCTCGTCGTCTTCAACCCATTTACTTATTTCTTCAATCCTAGTATGCGCAATTTATAGCACTTTTTAGAGCTTCGTCTTCCTATGCTACCCGGGTTCCGTCAGGGTCTTTTTGTTTGGGTGTCGGACTCCTCTGTCTCCCCAGAGTGTTCGGGGTTCCAGATTTAAGTGGACAGAGATACTGTGATAAGAGCTGAGGAGTAGGAACTAACAACTCTCTCTGGGCCGTAGGTCAAAACCCCACCGAAGAGCAGGGCGCTGAGTGTGGAGAGGGGAATAGGGGGGCTCGTGGACTGTGGACTTCGCTGTGGGTCATCTGGCCAAATTGCTCCCCTGGCCTGCAGGTCCCCCAGTGAAGGTTCTCTTGGTCTCCCCTTTGGGGTTTCGGGGCTTAGCCTGTGGGGTCCCCCAACGTTGACTGACCACCAGCAGAGGTGGACCTACCGAGTCAGTCACCCACCCATGGTCCGTCTGCTTCAAGCTTTCAAAATGTTCCTGGTGCCCCATTTTTTTTGGACATTCTGAATGGCTCTTGACTGTTGGTTCAGGGGGTGTTGAGAAAGAATGGAGGTCCGGTCCGCCCGAGACCACGGCTTTCACTCTCCGGAGCAGCTGAGCCCTAACCGTCTGTTCAGTGAAATCCACACGGGGCCCGGACCGCGGATGGAAGAGCCGGATGTTCTCTGGCTGAGGGACGCAGCACGCCCCGGCCAGGCCCCTGACCTCCCTCTCGCTGTCCCTACCCTCCACGCGAGCCCAGGGTTCCCCGTCGACTGCCTAGGGCTCCAAAGAACCGCTGCCCTTGCCCGCAACTGTGTCAGGCCCGCGGCTGTAGTTAGCCGCAGAGAGCCTCTGGGGACAGAAGAGGGGTTTGGGGAGGAGTTGGAGAGGCAGGAGGCTCAGCCAGCCTCGCAGGGAACTTGAGCAGCCGGGGTCTCTCCCCGTGATCGGGTGCCCTCATCTGAGCCTCAGTTCACCTGCCTGTGCAGTCGGAAGCCCTGGGCGCTCGGCTTACACAGTCAGTGTCGGGAGAAGCTCTGCTGATGAAGTTCTGCCTTGCTGGACAGCATGGCAGCTTCCCGGTGGCCCCTATATCCGACATCTTTATTGTGCTCAGGGGGGTTAACTCAAGCGGTAGGGGCCAGCAAGTGGAGTTACCCAGGGCTCCCATGACCGGGGCGTTACCCTGAGGCTAGCTGGTGGCTGAGGGCTCAGCCCTCTAGGGCAGCTGTTCTAGGGAGTCGCGGCTCTCTTCAGCTCGGCCCTGGGTCTCTGAGCCTCCGCCCATGGCCATTTCAGGAGATGGGGTGAGCTGGGCCACCCGCCAGAGCCTGGTTTACTTTACATCACAGTTTCATTCTGTGAAGGGTGAGGGAATGAGGCAGAAGGCAGGTTTGAACCCGGAGGAGACAGGGACATGCCTGTGCAGGCCACGAGCAGTACCATGAAGGCATGGACTGGGTGGGAGGCCAGGTCCCGGGGTTGGCTGCGATCTCCGCGGGGTGGCCATGGGCACATGACCTTTCCCTTTCTGTTTGGAGTTTTCTCCAGTACAACCAGGTGGGGGGGGGGACAGGACACAGTCCATGCTCCTCGTGGGCAGGTAGCTATGGAGGAAGGGCAGGGGGACACAGGCCCAGAGGTAGGACGAGAGAGGAGGGACCGAGAGTATGTGCTACAGGCCTGGGGGGGCAGGAGGGTCCTCAGTTCCTCAGATCGCTTTGGCCAGTCTCTGGGGAAACTGAGACCCAGAGAGGTCAGTGCCAGGCCCTCGGCCCCACAGCAAGCTGGTGGCAGACCTGGGGCTAGAACATAGGTGTCCAGACCCCACCCAGGCCAGTGTGTGAATGAAGTCACAATGTCATTCCAGCTTCAGTGAGCAAGACACATCTGTGTGACAGACCCACTCAGCCATGCCCTGAATGTGTGTGTCAGCCTCCCATCCCCCACCCCCACCATCTTTGTCCCTTCTTGCCCTGGGTGTTGTTTCTTTTCTTGGGAGCCAAGCGTGGAGACTCAGACTAGGTGCTAATTAAAACCCACCAGCCTGCTTTCTGCAAAGGCTGAGCCCCCCTCCATTGACACCCGGCCTGGGCTAGTGACAGGGCCTGGGTCTGCCTCCTTCTCCATCATTTCTAGCCTTGGGCAGATGACTCCCCGTCTCTGTGCCTCGGTTTCCTCATCTGTAAAGCAGGGATAGCACTCTGTGTCCTGCCTCCCTCCTGGGTGTCCCAAGGTTTATAGGACACATATCATAAATATAACTCTTTTTCGGGGGCTGCAGACACAAGGAGTCCTGGACAATGGGAGAGAGATGCCTTCCTCAGATTGGGGGGGGTGTGGAGGTCTCAGGACACTGCCCGGGGGTCGGTCAGAAGTTGGCGCTGCGTGGCGCTGGGAACAAGCCCCGATGGACAGGGGCAACGCGTGCTGAGGCTCGGCGGGTGGGGGGGGGGGGGGTGGGAGCGTGCAGGCCCGGTGACTGTTTTGCTGATTGCTCCTTTTGCTTTCAAGGAGATTAAACTATTTTTAGTCTGCGCCCCTGCTGGTGAGACGCCGGAGGAAGCCTTTCCATCCCCGAGATTTTCTGGAAGCTGCCAAGTGTGGTCTTCAACTCGATTCTGGGAGCCTCCCCGAATGGGCGGGAGGGGACGTCACCAGCCGAGGGTGGGGATGGGGGGGACAGGCTGGTGTGCTGTCGCTCCCCGAGGTCCTCACTGCGCTGGCCTCCAGAGCTGGGCAGCCCGGACTGCGGAGAGCAGTAATCTGACGCGCCTGATGTTTGCAACGCCGTGTTTAAAAAAAGTAATTTATTTTCTAATTATTCCTTGTCTTGCATAACTGTGCATCGCCAAAGTGTCGCTATTTAAAATATTTATCTCTGCACGCCGCAGGAGCAGCTTTGGAGCGTGCAGGGGGAAGAACTAAGAGTCTTTTCTGCGCGGGTCGCAGGCATATTACTTTGACTCATCCTGGCGGCTTTGACGTCTCCCTGTAAATACATTTATTTTTCATTCGGATGTTTCTGAGCCTGTGGCCCCTGGAGAGCCAGCGATGACACTGTTCCGTTGTGAGAGTTGCAATGGAGAGGTGCTCGTGGAATGAGCCACCAGACCCCTCGCGGGCCTGCCCGTGCCGGGGCGAGGGTCGGAGCGCGGGCCTGGGGTGTGGGTGGACAGAGGTGATGCAGGCCGCGCTGGGCTGCGCGGCGCCTGTGGGGAAGGGGCGTAACGTGGGGCCTGGGACACTTGAGCCGTTTGGTTTGATGGGGAAACTGAGGCCCAGAGAGAGTCTGCTTTGGAATGGAATCGGCCTCGCTGGCAAAGTGGGCAGCGTGTGCCATGGGGCCTGTCCTGTCCCGGGGGCTGGAACCTTTCTCTGCCGATGGGCAGGATTTGAGGCTGAGATCAAGGAAATGCTGGGTGGCTTCAAGGGGCAGTACATCCCAGAGCCTGGAGCGGAGGGCCCGTGGGTTCCCAACATGCAGGACGGGGACCCGACTCTTCCCCCCTCTCTGCCCCTCCCTGGGCTGCAGTTTGCATGTATGGTAGGGGCGGTAGGCGCCAGAGGCTGGAATAGCACCCCTTCCGCCCAGGGGAGTAGGGACCAGGCCTGGCTCCTTCCTCCCCCACCAACAGGCTCTTTGGCGATGGAAAAAAAAAAATTTTTTTTTTAGCTTACTGAGTCTAAGAGAGAGTTTTATGCTGAATTTTAAAATACCTTATTTTTCCAGCCTCTAAACTACTAATCTCCCAGGCTGAGAGATTCTGGGACAAAGGCGAGGTCTCGAAGTGGAAATCTGTAAAATTAGCTTCGGTGGTATTAGTGTTTGCAGTCGGAGATTGAAAACTTGCTTCCCGGGGTCTGATTGGTGGCTGCGCTCTCCTCAGGGAGGAGAGGAGAACTCAGCACAGAGATGCCCGGAGGGCCCGCCTGGCGGCTGAGGGACACGCTGGGAGGCTGCTGGGGGCTCCGGAAAACTCATCATAACAGAACCCCTCCCGGGGCCTGTGAGCTGGACCTGCTTTGCAGAGTCTGTGCTGGGGGTAAGTGTGTCCTCTGAGCTCTGGGCATACAGCAGGTACCGTATAAATGCTATGGAGCCCAGCTGGGTCCCTTCTCCTCTTTTTCTGAGGCCTCCTGGACTCAGTCCTCCCCACCCCCATGCTCCCACACAAGGGGGAGAGGGAGGAGGCTTCTGGAACCTGACTGAGGGGCCAGTTCTGGTGGCTGTGGGTGCGCCCGCCTGTGTGGCCCATCAGGCGGCTTGTGTGCTTGATTGCCTCTGATTGGCTGCAGCTGAATTCAGCAAAAGCTATTATTTGCCCTTGATGAGCCAATCAGATGGCCTCATTGGCCATTCAGAGCAGGCGCTGGGACTTGGGGGGAGATGGGACGCTGGCAGGCTGGGGCAAGGCAACGGCAGGTGCAGGTCCCGAGTCTGCTCCGAGTCCACCACGATCTCCCCACGGGTCACACCCCCTTCCCTGACTCATCACCCCAAACCTGGGCTGCTCGCCTCCCGACCAGGCCCGCTTCCCAGCGCTGCCCTCACTGTGCCCTCCTCCTACTGCTCCTTCTCCTGCACATCTGCCTGCCTGAACCCCCCAAGACCTCCTCCACGGTGTCCATTTCCACAGAGTCCAGACCAAGGTGAGCTGGCTTTTCCAAGCTCACAGAACCAGCTGCCTGCCTTCTGTCTTGCGCTGCCAGGGATTCATGGGAATGGTGGTCACAGAGATTCAGACACACTGGGGTTCAAACCATGATCACCCCCACCCCCCTCACAGCTTTAGGACCTTGGACAAGCTAGTGCCTCTCCAGAGCTTTGGTTTCTTCTCCTGTGAAAGGGACAGTAATCAGACCTGTCTGGAGGGGTGGGGCCTGAATGTGGGGTTTGGGGGGCATGAGTGCAGGCCCAGGGGGCTGGGTGTCCAGCAGCTGCCATGCCTTGGCTTTCCTGGGCCTCTGTAGGCGGACCCAGCATTTGACACTGATGGAGGCAGATAGGCCGGGGCCCTCTGTCTTCTGTCATGCTCCTGGCGAACAGACGCGGAGACTCGAAGGCTTGCACGCAGAGGGTTTATTCAGAGGGAGGCGATGCCTTGAGGAACAGCACATATGAGGGGATGCAGAGCGAGACCGGGCAGGGCGAGAAGCTGACCACAGCGCAGCCGAACCCGGGGGAGCTCTCAGCCGGCCCCGGGGTAGTGCCGGGGTTGGGCTGGCTCTTCAGAGACGTCCTAAAGTGAGGCCAGGAATCCTGGCCTTTGCACCGGTCACTGGATGCAGGTTGCTGCTACGGAGTGGTGTGACTGTGGACGAAGTGTCTCTCTTCAGTCGGGGCAGACACACACGGGCTCACCCTGGCAGTCGGGGATGGAGTGCTGATCACGAGGGGGACCGGCCCCAGCACCCTCAGCAGCCCACCTCTGAGGTCACTTGGACCCCTTGCAGGAGGAAGGGTAGTCTGCAGTCGGTACGCACCCTCCCTTCCCAGCCCTTCACCCTGACCCAGACCCTCATCCCTGATAGGGCCGAGTCCCACCCACTGGGCCCTTCTCAGGCCGCGGCTTCTGCCCTTGCTCATCCTTCCTGGGGACCGGGCAGGGCAGTGCCAGCAGGAGCCGTGGTGGGTCACCTCGGGGTCCTGCGTATGCTCCCTGCCCCGGCATCTTCTGGACCATGAGACTCAGTTACCTTTCCACGCCTGCTGCTCTCTTGGCCTGAGGGACTACTGACCAGTGGCTGAAACTTGAAGTCCAACGGGGTTCTCACTGTAGCCCCTGTAAAAACATTCCCTCTCTGGGACCCGGGGCTTATCGCTTCACAGAGCCTGAGATTGAGGAGATGGGAAGCTAGGAGTCCCCAGGTGGGAGGCTGGGAGAGATGGAGAGTGATGAGACCAATCCTGCTTCTGCCTTGTGGTCCCAGAACCCGCGTGCTCTTGCCTGTTAGGGACTCAGCACTCCTAATGGTCATCGATTTACTGTGCATGCTGTGTTCTAGGTGATGGTTACAGGCTTGCTAAACCTTATCCCCTACCTGGTGGCTTTCTTATGCTTCAAATGGTCTTTCCACCCAACAGAATTGAAAACATACGTTGCCCCAGCTGGATAGCTTGGTTGGTTGGAGCGTCATCCGCCAAGGTTGCCGGTTCAGTCCCCGGTCAGGGCACATACAGAAGTGGATCGATGTATCTTTCTCTCTTTCTCTCTTCCTCTCTCTCTAAATCTCAATCAATAACATTTAAAAAAAAGAAAAGAAAACACAGACCCACACAGAAACGTGTACAATAATATTCATAGAAATGTTATTTGTAATATATTTTAAAAGTGGAAACAACCCAAATAGCCATTAGCTGGTGAACTGAACAGAACGTGGTCTGCTCCTGCGATAGAGTATTGTGCTACAGGAAGCAGGAGCGAAGTGCCGATGCGGGCTACAGTGCAGACGCGTTTTGAAAACACGCCAAGTGAAAGAAGCCAGTTTTAAACGGGCACATACCGTACGATTCAATTTATATGAAATGTCTAAAATAGACAAATCCCTAGAAATAGAAAGTAGATTAGTGATTGCCAAGGACTTGAGGGTGGCAGAAATGGGGTCCGAGGTGTCTTTTTGGGGTGATAAAAAGGTTCTAATTGAGAGCTGATGGTTGTACAACTTTGTGAACAGTTGTGTATAGTTGGAAAAGGTGAATTTTATGGTATGTGAGTTATATCTCACTAAAGCTGTTCTTAAGGCAAAAAAAAAAAAAAAAAAGTCATTCCAGTCTTGTTGGGCTGGTGAGATAAGGGATGGGGCCCTGGCTCCTATGTTCATACACCCACTGGAGCATCTCTTTTGCTGTGAAGTGTGGGCTCCTTGGTCCAAGGAAGCCATGGGATCCCAAGCCAGTGGCTCAAACACAGGGTAAGCTCTTGGCTAGCCGGCACCCTGCCCGGTGGAAAGGAATGCTGATAAGCATGATGTGTGCCAACCTAGTCGACTTGAATCACTGCCCCCTTCTCAGGTTGAAGAGGTCTGGTGTCACCAACTTACCACCAAGTAGGGTGGTTGAGCTCCTCAAGAAGGAGGGCTCTGTAGCCTGGCCAGGCGGTGGCGCAGTGGTTAGAGTGTCGGACTGGGACGCGGAGGACCCAGGTTTGAAACCCCGAGGTCACCGGCTTGCGTGCGGGCTCGCCAGCTTGAGCATGGGATCATAGACATGACCCTGTGGTCACAAGGGTCACAGGCTTGAGCCCAAAAGGTCGCTGGCTTGATCTCAAGGGGACTGGCTTGCACAAGGGGTCACTCACTCTGCTGGAGCCCCCGGGTTAAGGCATGTCAATGAACTGCAACGAAGAATTGATGCCTCTCATCTCTCTCCCTTCCTGTCTGTCTGTCCCTATCTGTCTCTGTAAAAAATAAAAAGAAGAAGGAGGGCCCTGGCCGGTTGGCTCAGCGGTAGAGCGTCGGCCTAGCGTGCGGAGGACCCAGGTTCGATTCCCGGCCAGGGCACATAGGAGAAGCGCCCATTTGCTTCTCCACCCCTCCGCCGCGCCTTCCTCTCTGTCTCTCTCTTCCCCTCCCGCAGCCAAGGCTCCATTGCAGCAAAGATGGCCCGGGCGCTGGGGATGGCTCTGTGGCCTCTGCCCCAGGCGCTAGAGTGGCTCTGGTCGCAACATGGCGACACCCAGGAGGGTCGCAACATGGCGACGCCCAGGATGGGCAGAGCATCGCCCCCTGGTGGGCAGAGCGTCGCCCCCTGGTGGGCGTGCCGGGTGGATCCCGGTCGGGCGCATGCGGGAGTCTGTCTGACTGTCTCTCCCTGTTTCCAGCTTCAGAAAAATGCAAAAAAAAAAAAAAAAAGAAGGAGGAGGAGGAGGAGGAGGGCCCTGCTAGGGGCTCAGGATTGTCCTCTGCTGTGGGCAGGTGGGCATTCAGCAGCAGCAGTAACTGGTCGACCTTGATCTTGGGCCCTTGTGTAGTCTCCATTCTTCCGTCACGGCGACTCCGTTTATACACCCATTGTGCCATCGCTAGAGGGGCTGATGACAGAGCTGACCAATGGCAGCTGGCCGAGTCATTGTGTCTAGTTATGTGGTGCCTTTTCCTGTGATGTTAACATACACAGATCATCACATTTTGTACCCATCCACACACATCCATCCACAGGTCTTTACTGGGCTCCCTGGTCTTCCAGACTTTCTCTGTTCTGACAGACAGCCAAGGCATTTACTTCCCATGAGCCTGAACGTATTCTTACGTTAGGCCCCTTCCCATTCCATACAAAGTGATAACCAGGTATGCTGTCCACAGGTGTGCTCTTGGGGAAGGTTGATCCCTAACACTCTTTCTGGGTCATCCCTGAGCGGGGCTGTAACGTAGCTGCTGTCTGTTTCCAGCTCACATCAGCATAGCAAGCTGACCCATCTGAGAATGAGCTCAGTCTTTGTCCTCCATCAGGGGGTCATGAGGCCCCCCACCCCGTGCCATCATAGTTAAGAGAGGGGCACTCAGGCAGTAGTAATGAATGAATGGGATCATGCGGCTTGCTTGTGCCCTCTGACCCGGCTCCTGCTTGATCAAGGGTACGTCACTTCTTTCCTATAATAGGTTGCTCTTGGGCTCACAGGACCCCATGATTTCACGAGTCTGACAGAAGCCAGATCATTGAATACGCCGTGGTCATTTAATCCTGGGCCGTGTGCAGTTTCTACCAGGGCAGGATAACAATCCAGGAGGTGCCTTTTGAATACCTGCGGTGCCTCCTTTTCTTTTGAAAATGCTCTGGACCCTGGGACTAGACTGCGATTCCCCTATCAGAACCTGTGTCTTGGTGGATGAGCAGTATTCCCAGGCCGGCCTACAGAGGGCCACCCCCACTGAATCTCTGAGGCTTGTACCCTTCTCACGAGGGTCAACAGCGTCCTCTGGCCTTTTGTGGTGGAAGCACTCTGGTGTGTCCACTGCTCTGAGCCCTCGACCCTTCCTCATCTGTTTGCTATTGCAGTTCTGGCCTCTCTGCTTCTCTTAGTGGGGGCCTGCTTCTTCCGGGCTCCCCCCCCGTCTCCTGGGCTCCTCGCTGGGCTGTTAGGTCCTGTGTCACAGGGGAGCATTCGCCCGTCGGTAACCTCACCCGTATCTAACTCTTCTGCCATCCTCGATCCAGCAGCCTCAGGACCCAGTCCGGAGTGTTGGTTAAGCCCTGCAGCGCCTTCTGGATGTGGCCCTTCCTCTGTCCACAGGCCTCGCCCTTCCCACCATCGGTTATGTTGTGAAGTGACCCTAGTTTTTGTTCTGCTACTGGGAGGGAGGGGTGCGGACCCTGAGGGGGAGCATGTTGAGTTGTAACGTGGGGGTCTCTTCAACATCTGTAAGTATGGGCGTGGGGGGGGGGTTCGTAACCTTGAAGGAAGAGCGGCCACTTCTGTAGGCTCAGACAGTGTAGAGAGAGGGGGCTGAGGTTTCCAGGTTCTCGAGTGCAGTGACCCAGATGCCCCTATTGCCACAACCCAGGCCTCCGGGTGTCTGCCCAGCCTGGTCAGTGGGCTAATAAACAAGTGACACATAGAAACAGGCTGGGTCCCAGGGGCCAGACTCCAGGATACCTGGTGGTGTCTGTTCAACAGAATGACCGGAGAGTGGCAGCCACCAGGCCTCTTGGCCCAGTGGAGGGGGATACAAGTGACGATGGCGGCAAGCACGGGCAGTGTGGCTACCCATGGCAGGGGCCCTGAGGGCCCTCAGAGGGTGGTGAGGAGCGCTGGCAGAGGCCGTGGGTTGGCCACTTTGGTTGAGGCTTCTGTAAGCCGGGTGGTTTGGGGCATACTGAAAATGACCCCTCACTTGCAAGGCCCCTTGTAAGTGGGGGGATGGTCCCAAGGCAGGTCCCATGTCCAACTAGCACAGGGTCACAGGTTCTGGGTCACCTTGTCCTAGAGCACCCATGGTGTCAACCGTGTGGCCGCTGGGGTGGGCCCGACCGTGGGGACAAGCACCCGTCGCTGTGGCCGTAGGCAGAGAGCCGGAGGCAAGCTGAGGGGAAGAGAAGGCTCTGAGGTGGGCATGCGCGTCGCGGGCATGCCTTTAAAAAGCCATCATCAGCCCTAGTGTTCCAACAGCCTCATTCACTGTGTAAAAGCCTTTTCTTTCGAAAAATAAAAGAAGATTGGAGGCAAGTACAATATTTGGCTGTGGTGGCTGCTAATTTGGCACTGAATGTCACCTCCGCCTTTCTCTTCCCTGATGCCAACCAAGTGTTCCTTCCCTGGCTCCGGTTGGGCGGGTGGGGTGGGGGGGTGCAGGGCGGGCTCCCGAGCCTCTTAAGATTCGAGATTCATTTCCTTAAACACACATTGTCTCACTCCAATTTCACGTCCCAGCAGTTCTGGTGAGGAATTAGCAGCCCCTGGGAGAGAGCGGGCAGGTTCTGTTTACACAGGGTGGGGGCGGGCTGGGGGTGGGGGGGTGGCTTTGCAAGCAGGGGGCTTGGGGCTGTTTGGACAGGGCGCCCACGGAGGCCCTGGGTCAGGGGCTGGCGCTCTCAAAGGGAGAGCCAAGCTGGTCCTTTGTCAAAGAACTGTGTAATTCCTGCCACGTCAGAGATGGCCTGAGTCCTGGAAGAGGGGGCTATGTAATGATTTGGGGGGCAAATTGAGGATATCGGGTTCTCAGGTCAGAAAGGGCAGGGAAGACCGTTTGGGCCAACCCCCCACCGAGAAACCAAGCTGGGACCTGGGTGCCCACTTCTGCTGGTCCCCTTCGGTGGTAGCAGCTGTTGAACCCTGGAGGCCACACTGCGCTTTGGAAAGCACATTCCCTGGACCCCTCCTCCACAGGGTCCTCACCGCTGCCTGCGTGTCGCCCGCACCGTGGCCCTGTGAGCTTAGGCTCCAGTCCTGTCATCGCGTGGGAAGCAGCCTTGCTCCGTGGGTGGCCCCGGGACCCAGCCAGCCTCGGGACCTAGACGAACCCTGTCCTGGTCAGTCCTCCGGGCATGGGCTCCCGTGGCCCCGCGGCCTCGCCCTTCAGGGCTCACTGTGTGTGTGATAGTGGTGGTCTTAGAGAAGAGTCTGAGGAGGGTGTCACTTGAACCCTCACTCAATGGTGCCTTTTAGACAGCATGACAGCCCCCAGGGAATTCAGACCCCCCGGCTGGGCTTGTTTGGGGATGTCCTCCAAGACCAGGGCTGCCCTGTTAGCCCCTGTCTGCCCTCTCCTTGCCCAAACCCGCCCCCCACAGTCAACCCCAGCCCCCACCCCACCCCGGCGGAGTCTGTGGGTTGGACACCGCGTAGATGCCGGGTCAGGGCCAGGCCCGCGGAGGACTCGCAGGGGCGGCAGCCGTCCCTCAGCTCCCCCACCCGCCGCCCGGTCATCACTGCGTAGAGGAGAGTCCTGCTCATTTGTCAGCCCATTAGCCAGGCACCAGCAGAATGTGGACCCGGTTCCTGCTGCCCTGTCTCCGCCTGTCGGATAGCATCTTCTGGGCTCCCTGTGCGCAGAGGTCCGGACTTGGATCACGGGGGCAGCGTCTTGCCTGAGGCTGAGCCCCTTCTGTGAGGTAGTGAAGGGCTTAGTACTCTGGGCTTCTCCAACATTTCTGCATTCATACTGACAAAGCCTCTAAGCTGTGGGCTGAGGAGGACCCTGCTTTTAGGAAACTGGGCGTTATTTTTAGTGTTCAGAGAAAGATAATTCTTTCTCACTCGCTATCAGAGCCTCTTATCTGCGGGGTGGGAGTGGGCAGGAAGGACTGCCTGGTCCCATTGTTATTCCCCGGGGGGGGATTTGTGCTCTGGGCTCGCTGTTGCAGCCGGAGACCGTAGGAGGGGTCTGTGTGTGTTGGGGGGGGGGTCAGTGGGTGGAGGAGAGTCTGGATATGTGACCAGTTCTGGACTCCAGGACCTCTGAGGACTGGGTCTGCGTTGAGGGAACCTTGGTGCCGTCACACGTACACAGGTGTTCCCTGAAACCTGTGTGCTACACTTGAGGGAAGGGCAGTGTTCGGGGCAGGGGAGAGGCCTGGGCTGTGGGGTTCTGAGCACGCCGGCAGGGAGGCTGCCCGCTCCAGGGTGCAGGCAGGAGAACCAGAGAAGCAGGGGTGAGTTCACAGACCCTCAAGGAATGGTGCCTGCCTGGCAGGATTGACCCAGGCCTCTTGCCCTGATTCTATTCTATCCTGCATTCCCCAGGAAAAAGGCCATCCTCAAGATTCCGGCCCAGCAGCTGGTGACCTGGGCCCAGAGACCCTGCTTAGGGGGTCCTCTGAGTGGGCCGCCTTCAAGGGGTGTCCCAGACAGCCTGGTGGTGGGGGTGGAGGCGGGACGGGGAGGGAAAGAGCCTCCCAGCTCTCCTCTCCCTGCTAAGGAGGAAATCGGGCTGCCTTACATAATTGGGGCAATTTGTTCCGCTCTCGTCCTCCTGGCTTCAAGTCCCTCACCAGCCCCTTGCTCGGGGAGCCCGTGACAGAGCTAGAAGCTCAGACGTCCCTCCCTCCTGCTGGAGGTCGCTGAGCGGAGGATGCAGGAGCCCAGACCCGATGGGTGCCCAGGCCTCCTGCCCCCAGCCTGCCAGGGGCCCCCATGGGTTCTCAGCTCACGCCGGCAGACCACTCCCCAGGTCCCGGGAGTAGTCGGGGAGCTTGGCTGCCTCCGCGTGGCCACCGAACATCCACCCACCCCCAGCGGCTTTCCTCCCGGGCCCTCATCTCGTGCCTGGCCTCTCGTTCACCTGCCCCCTGGCTGGCTGGCTCCCTGCAGGTGGGTGCTGTCTCTTGGCCCATCCACTTGCATCCCCTTTCGGGAGAGTCTTCCCTGACCTCCGCAGCAGAGGAGGTGGGAGTCCGAGCGTGGTGCCTGCCTCCCCCGAGGGCAGCACACTTACTTCGAAGTTCATGACTCTTCAGACCAGGGCTCTCGCCGTGTTTGCCGGTGCAGCCGGGGGTGGGTTCTGTTTGCACAGTTCGTTTGCATGGCAAACACCCTGCGCCAAAGCAGTGAAGGCAGATATCGGCCCCAGTGGCTGCTGGGGCTCTGCGTTACGGAGAAGGAACCGGAGCTGGGATGCTACGGATTCTCTCTCTCTCTCTCTCTCTCTCCCTCCCACAGGGGAATGAGGGGAAACTGAGGTGCAGAGGGGAGCCAGGGCCTGCTTAGGAGCACCCCGCTGGGCATGGGTGTGGAGATCACTGACCTCTTAGCTTTGGGAGACCCTAGTATTGTGACCACCCTGAGTTCCTCAGGTCCGAGCAGGGGGGCTGTCCTAGGAGGGCCCAGGAGGGAGGGGTCCCCGCTGGGCACAGGTCCCAACAGGTGCGCCTTTCCTCGGCATGTCTCCAGCTCATGCAAGGCTTCAGCGTCTCGGGCCCGTTTGTCTATTTATTTATGCTTCCGACTCGTTCTACAGGAGATTTAAGGACACTTACAAGGATACATAAAACTCAAGAAGATCCTATAAATCGGGGGAAGGAGAAAAAGAAAAGAAAAACTCCGGGAAGGTCCTGGATGGAGCTGGGAGGTGCCAGTAGAGGGCACAGACGGAGGGCCCGGCCCAGCGTGCGCCCCACGCGCTCACGCTCGCCGCGGGCCGCCCCCAGCTAGGCTCTGGGGCCCACCCGCCCCCAGCTTGGCTCTGGTGCCCACAGCTTATCAGCGCCTGGCGCTCGGGCCTCGTGATCAGAGGAAATAGCCCAGCCAGGCCCTCCTGGGGACCCTGGTTCAGTGGCAACTGTTGGTCAGGCCCTGCCCTTGCCCCCACCAGGCCCTGCACCCAATTTGTCGGGAGCCTCCCCAGTACCGGCTCCAGCAGGAGGATTTAGGGCCATGACCTTCAGGGAGCCCCAATCACCCAGGGCCAGAAAACTTCCACTGCTCAAAACATTCCAGATGGCTGCAGCTGCCTTTGGCGATGCAGGCGGAGCCCCACAAAGCCTCACCTGGTCTGGGGCTGCTGGACACCCAGTGCCGGTGGACCGGTCCCGCTGGGTTCTGGGGCCTTCTCTGTGAGCCTTAGGGTGAGGCATAGGCAGGATCTGTGTGTGGCTTCCTGGGCACTGCGTGTGAATGCAGTGAGCTCGGTGTGTGTGTGAGCATTATGCGAGGTCGGACAGAACTATAGTGTGTGCTCAGGTGCCGGGAGGACCCTGGGTGGCCTTGCCCCAGAGGGGATCCTTGACACCATGGGAGACCACAGCCACCTCCCCGGCTTACCCCCATCTCTGTCTTTATCACCCGCCCCGACGTGCTAAGATCTCATGTTTTCGCACGAGCAGCTGCCCGAGGACCCCTCATTGTGACTGGCGCTGTTAGTGGATGGCACAAAAGCCATGGCAGAGGCAGCTCAGAGCTGTGTGGGCACTGAGGGCGAGGGCTTGTGCCAGCCACAAGGCTGGTGAGAGTCTAGGCCGGGACTCAGACCCATGGCTTGTTAGCCATCCTTGCTACGAATGCCGAGGACTCGGCAGGGATGTCTCCCCTTAGGATAGAGTCTGACCCACTGGGCACCTCGGTTTCCTTGTGTGTAAGGTAAGAAGCCAGGGCAGCTGAGTCCCTCCTGGTGTCCTTGTCACAGGTCAGGGAGGGAAGTAAAGAAAAACCAGGTGGACCCCACCCCCCAGAGGAAGTTGACCTAGGTCCTAGGGCATCTCAGGCAAGATCTCAGCTTCCGGCTTCTCTGGGGTCCCCGAGGGACCTGCCCCGGCCCCTGAAGACAGCATGCAGTGCTGGGAGGGGTGGAGCGGAGCTGATCCAGGCAGGGGAGGCGGATTCTGTCCTCTGCTCTCTGGCCTTCAGAACTGTGCCTCAAGCCCAGCCTCCTGTCCATCTCACGAGGGTATTTGAGGGGGGTGAAATTCTGCCAGCTCTGGGCTGAGGGACAGGCATCTTAGATGAGATCTTGATATCAGTTGGAGCTGTGAAATGATTAGGAGTCCTCCCTGGCCCACTGAGGGTCTGCTGGGGCCTCCCACTCTGGCCCACTGAGGGTCTGCTAGGGCCTCCCACCCTGGCCCACCGAGGGTCTGCTGGGGCCTCCCACCCTGGCTCCCAGAACGGTCACTCCTGAGAGGCAAGAGAGGTGCTTACGGAGCTGGAGACAGAGGTTTAGGGGGTGAAGGGCTTAAGGAGGACAGATGGCAAGACCGTTACCAGACCCTGGGTCTCTCTCCTCGGTCTGTTGTGTGAGGGGGGGGGACTGTTTGCAGGGTCCGTGTCCAAGGCCATGCTAGGCCAAGGCTGCTCGGGATGGTGGCCTGATAGAGGTCAGGCCAGATCCGTCGGGAGGCGGAGGAACGGACGGGCACCAGGGCCCGGAACTGACAACAGGGGTCTGAGAAACCCAGGACCTCGGGCTCCTCCGCTCGTTGCCACCAGTCTCCAGCCAGGTCCTCCACCTGCCGGAGCCAGGCCTTCCACGGGGACAAGAACCGTACCTGCCTCTTAGGGTAGTTATGACGACACCTTGGGAGGTGGTGTGCCAAGCCCTGTCTGGCCACCTGGGGGGCCCTGTCCTCGCTGTCAGTGTCCATCTGCCATTGAGAGGCCGAGGAGCCCGGGCGGAGGGAAGGCAGGGCCCGCAGGCCAGGGAGGCGGCAGTAGAGAGAGAGCTGAGCCAGGGGGTGGGTGGCAAGGGGGCCCCAACGCAGCAAAAACAATCTGCTTCCCATAAACAGGAGCGCCCACACCAGCCGGCCGCCACCCGGCGACTTCTGTGAGTTGGGAAAGTGTGGGTATGTTTACTCACACTCCCCCGTGCCAGCTGGTGTGCTGGGCACAGCTTCCCTCCCAGCTGCCTCGACAGCCGGCGGCGGCGGCTCCCAGCTCAGGGGAGGGGGAGCAGGCAGGGGCCCCCAGATCGTGCCTGCAGTTCGACTCACCTCAGCCTCAAACCTTCCACTCCGGAGGCTGCCCTGGACCAGAACGACGGGACCAGGGCCCTGAGAGTCTCCGCAGCTCGTGTCCACGTGGCCGGGCCGGGACGCGGCTCCCTGTTCTCCGAGATCACCTGAGAAGACAAAGGCCAGAGCCATCTGGAGACCCTGCCTTCAGTTCAGGCAGCAGGTAGAGGTAGTCTTCCGGCACCCGCTGCGTCCCCCTTGTCCCGCTGCCATCTTGGTACGTGCTCCCACGGGGGTGTGGACAGCACCCAGGTGCCTCAGCACACCCAGGACCAGTGGCTGCGCCCATGTCCTGGGTTCTCTGCTCTGCAAACACCGCGGGTGAGCTTGGCATGGCAGCTGCAGGAGGTGCACACGTCGTCCCCACAAAGTGGACCCTTGGCTGGGAAGGAGTCTCTGTGACACTGTGCCACCCGCCACCAGGCCTGGGTCGGGCATCTGGGACTCAAGGAGGAGGAGGTTCGGGGAGAGAGCTTCATGGGCAGGCACCGTGTGGCCCACGTTAGAGCTTTAACCTGTGACCTTGGAGATGGGTCGTGGGTGACGGAGATATGGTCCTAAAACATTTGCTTTGAGGTGACAGAGAAGGGTGCACAGTACTGACCTGGGTGTCAAGGACACTAGAATGTGCCTCCGCTCAGCTCCTCAGACTCGGCCAGTTGGCATTATCACCTCTGTGGTCGGGAGACCACCCCCCGCTGTCAGATGCCTTTCTCACCTCCTGCCTGTTCCCAGAGTATCCCCTTGACTTCCGAGGGAGCCAGACCCTAGGGAAGACAGAGTCACTGACTGAGGTTCACGTAGGCACACAGCCATGGAGGTGCTGTTATCTCACGGCGGCGGCCTTGAGTTCACGGACTGTGCGGGGTGACCCTGGATAACTCCCTTAGCACCCCAGACTGCTGAGCTTGCATACTTTTTGTAGCGGAGAGCTCACTATCTGTACAGGCAAAGCTCCCAGGATTCGGGAGCCGGAAGTATGAGAAAGTTCTCCCAGTTTCCCCTGAGCTGGAATATGCCCTGCTCCTCACAGGGGCCATCAGGAACCTGGGTGAAAGGGCCTGCCACCCTTAGAGCCGGGTGGAGGCCATGACCCCTCTGGGACCGTTCTCACCAGAAACGCACAGGCCTTGGTGCTGGAGGCCTCGTTCCAAGTCGGATCTGGAGAAACGGATGGAGCCCGGGATTGGCACAGTTTTCAAGTCAGTGTAGAAGTTCACGTCGGGTTCCAGAGGGGCAGGGGCAGGCCTGACCCAGGCGTGGGCAGCGCTCTTTCGTGGCGGGTTCTGCCTTGCAGAGGTGGGGTCTGCGTGGGGGAAGTGCGGGGAGTTAGCACAGATTGGCCCTAGCTCAACTGGGAGGATTTGGTTTATTGTTTTGTGTTGGGTTTTGTGTCTTTTGAAAAACAAGAGATTGAGCCTTTTTATGACATGGATTTTACAGCGTAACGAGCCAGCGTGATTTCCCATTCTCGGCAGCAAGTGCACTTTTTACACTAATTGCATAATTAGACATAATGTACTAATTGCGGTAATGGATGACAGTCAACTAAACTTTAACTTTAAAAACAGGGAGGCGTTGCTGGGGGTGGCGGTGGGGGCTTGGCGCCCCTGTGTGTTTCGGAAGAGGAATCTGCTGGTGACAACTCCTGGCAGCCTCCTCTTGGGGACCAAAGGGCCATGGAGCCACCAGAGCCTTCTTGCCTGGGATCTAGGCCATGCCCCCTCCTCCCCTGAGGAGCCTCACCACCCTGATACCTACCTCCCTGTCCCTCAGCTTCCCTTCTGCCCCTCACAGGCCCCTGTGCTCCTGCGCTGAGCCCGTCTTCTCCTCTCCACCTCATGCCTGCCCGTTCTTCTGCCTACAGCCCCTAACCCCCTGGCCACGCCCCTGTCTGGCAGACTCCTGCCCAGCCTTTCTGACTCTGCCCAGCCTTTCCTCTGAAAACCCATCCTTATCTGTTCCTTGACCCCCCTCCCGCCCCACCCTGATAGGCAGCCCCCACTCCTGAGTGCTTACTGCACCCCTCTTCCTGCACCCGCCTCTGCTATTCGTCGTCTGAATGGACATCTCTCCCCTCTGGATGGTGAGTCCCGGGAGAGCAGGGGCAAGGTCTGGTCTATGTCTCTGCAGCCCCAGGCTCAAGAGGGCCCCAAGGGGAGCCAGCGGTACAAATGTGGAGTGCCCCAGTGGAAATGGAAAGACGCGAGGTAGGGTGGGGAAGAGATGGGACTGTTGGTGGGACACTGACCCAGGAAGGCCCACATCCCCACCTCATGCTGGGGGGTGGGCCAGGAGCCCTCCTCCCTGCTCCCACACTGTCTTCGTGTTCTCCATCGGAGCCTCTTCAGAGCCATGTTGGAATGACCTGGGTAGGCGTCTATGACCTGCTCTGAACAGAAAGTTTATTCCGTGAAATCCTTACTCAATACGAAGGTTGGTTCTTAGTAACATGACAGCTAACATCACACTGTGCAAACCCTGCTTGTGACATGACACTGTGTATAGCTGACTAACTGGAACTGGAGCCAACCCACCACAGCATGGTGGCAGCGTGGCATGGCCGTGTGGGAACCAGTGTGGCAGCTCGTGAACACCAGCGGTGATGAGGTGTGGCATCTGACCCCTGGCTGTGTGCTCTGCGGGCCCCAGGGCCCCGTGCCCGTGCCCTTGCCCTACTCAAAGTCCGCACCAGGAACCAGGGAGGGCCACAAGCCCTGCACCAGGACACTCAGCCACACAGAGTCCAGGGCCTGGGATGTCCCCTGAGTAGCTGGGTTGGGGTTTTCGTGCACCTGCTGTGGGGCCGGCGGTCCCTCAGTCTGGTCAGAAGCTGGGCTGCGGGGCTCAAGGCTGGCTGGCTGCGGGGAGAGGCCAGGAGGCACCGCCTGTCCTGGGTCTGTCCTGCGGGCTCGCAGTGCAAGAGGTCCCCAGTTCCCCGGCTGCTCGTCAACCCTACGGTCTTCGGGGGTGATTCACAGCTATGTCAGTACCCTCCATTTTCCCCTGAAGGCACGAGGCAGGGCAGCAGCTTGACAGAGCTGAAGGCAGAAGCTTTGCCCTGACTGGCTGGGGTCCCTGAACTGACCACTTTAGTCTCCTGTCACCCCACCTCTCTCCTGGCCCACCTCAGGATCCCTGAGCCACCACAAGTCCCCTGTCTTCCACCCAAGGTTTCCCTAACCCATGGCATAAGTGTACCCCATTCCAGCAAGTGACCCCGTCTCCAACCACAGACCCTGTGGCCACCGTGCAGGCCGGCCTAGGGAGGCCCCGCCCACCGTCTCTATCCCACTTGCTGCTGTCTCTCTAGAGGCTTGTTGACATAAGGACTGGACAGTTAGATCCTCAGTGATGGCTTCTTTGGAGACCAAGGACCAGACAACGAGATGTGGCTAGAGCGGCTTGGAGAACAGGAAGTCCTCCGCGAGTCAGGTCCTGGGGCTCAGCTCCCCTACCTTGCCTGTGCCCTGCCCAGCACCCTGGGCAGGGGGAGGGGTCCGGGATGCTGGCGTCCCCAGCTGAACCCCCAGCTGAGCCTGGGTCTTTGAAGAAGACAGCCAGCAGCCAGGCTCAGCCTGCATCAAATCTTTCTCGTTCCATTTTCTTTCTGATTTAATTTTCCAGAGATTAGGGCCCGTTCACCTTCGCTGCAGAGAGGAGCCTCGCATGTCTGCTTGTTTTTCGCTCCCAGGGTGGGGTGGCTGGTTAGCTGATCAGGCCGATGCCCCCAGTTCTCCCCTCGCTCCCTTCCAGAACAGCCCTCTACCTGCCCCGGGCCCCGGGCCTGCGGCATCACTCTGACTCTGCCCTTCAGACCCAGCAAACCACTAGCTCATCTCGTGTGCCCACTTTGCCAGAGACCTCACCTTCAAGCTTGGGGGTCAGTGCTGGGGACAGAACTGTAGAGGGCGAACTAAAGCGAGGATGGCGGATCAGACAGACCGGGTCAAACCAGGGCTCCGCTGTGGAACTTTCAGCTCTGGGATCCTCAGTGTCCCTGCTGCGAAATGGGCGTGGCCCGAAGGGTCCCTTCTCCGGGGTTGTAGGGTCAGTGAAGTCAAGTGTGTAAGCACCTGTCCCGGTGTGGCCAGAGCCGAGCCTCAGGGAACAGGGCTGTTCCTGTGACCCCCGTGGTCTCTCCCCCCACCTTCCCCCTCTGCCTGGGCAGGTTGGGCACTGGCTCTCTGGGACTCTGTAGAATGCCTCTTCAGTGTGACTGGGGCCTCCTGTCTCGTGGGGGCAGTCTGTGTTCCAGGCACCCCGTCTTCCTGTCAGGACTACTGAAGGCTGTGGGGACCGGCTGGCTCCGGCTGCCCTTGTGAGCGTTTAACTTGTGTTAAGACTACCTCCAGGTGTCCTCCAGGCCCACCTACCCCTTATGCGAAGCCACCCGGGGAAGCAGGAGGCTGGGCAGAGTGTCTGGGGCCCCTAAGGACCCCCTGGCGCCCACAGACCCAGGAAATCCCTAGTCCAAAGGCTGGCCAGACATGCCGCTTAACAAAACGACCAGAGCTGAGAGAGCGTGGGGTTGGGACTGGCGCCCGGGACAGAGGGCTGGGGGGTGAGGAGATGAGGAAAGAGGTGCAGTCACAGGTCTTGGTAACCGGCGAGGGGCACCCTCGTGGGGAGGAGGATGCCCAAGCGAGTGGTGGCCGTAGACCCATGATCTGGGATGGGGGAGCAGGGAGTCCCGGGATGCTAAGGTACAAACTGCCTCCTGAGCTGTCCCTCCAGGCCTCAGCCCCCCTGCTCTCCCGGCCTCGGCCCCTGTTCTGCTGTGTCTGCTGCTCTCCTCGTGTGCCCAGCTGGCTCCAGCAGCCTGTCCCCTAGCCTGCCACCCTGTACCCTCCTATTCATTGTCTCCTGTGTGCGATGCAGCCTGTCCCTTCCTCCCCATTCCGGCGGCCGGTGTGGAGCTACAGCAACCTGTAGACCTGTGGCCCCGTCCCTCTCCTCTGTCCAGCTGCCTCTGCGGAGACGGGGGCCCCCCAGGCTGCGCCGCTCTGGGAGCTGCTGGGTTTTTCCAGTTTGCTCGCGGGGCCAAGGACGCCGGCAGGCACGCGGTCCTGCTGCAGCTGCTGAGGCCCTGTACCTGGTGCGCCCTGGCCTGTCTCTTCCCTCTGGGCTGCCCCAGGGGACCAGGGCTTGAAGCTGGGACTCGGTGGGAGCCTGCCCTGGGCTCTGCCGGGCTTCCTGCTGGGCCTGCAGGTGGGAAGCACCCCCTGGATGGCATGAATGGAGAGATGACCTATATCCCCCAGGGTGGGACCATCTGCTGGACTGTCAGGTCTCCCCGAGACACGGGGTTCAGCTCAGGGCCCACTCCCTGGGACAGGGGCAATGGGAGCAGTCCAGGGGAATGTTTAGAGAGGGCTGAGGCACCCGGGATAGAAGGAAGGGGGGCAGTTGGTCCCCAGAGGCTCATTTGGGACTGGGAGACAGTCTTGGCTGGTAGCTGGACCCGCCCCTGCAGTGTTAGAATTTTACCCTCATCTCCGCAGAAACTCCTAGCCCATTTCCCCACCCTGCTCTGGGGAGGATTTGGATAGGCGGGGACAGGCAAAGGGAAGCAGGGACAGCGTGGGCGAAGGGGCAGCAGTGGGAATCAATAGGAACTAGAGGTCCAGGGACATGCAGGTGCGTCCCAGGTCAACGGGCCAGCAGAGAGATGTCACAGTGGGTCCTTGGGTAGAAGTGGGACAGGAAGAAAGCATGGCAGATGAGTCAGATTTAGGTCTAGCTGGCCCCAGAGCTCGGCTCTTGAACATGGACCTGGGCACATGCCTGGCTGAGGGTCCAGTGCGCACTGCCCTGTGCTCGGGAGAGGTGGAATGAGGCTGGCAGCTGCCATGCCCTATCAGTGTCACCCCTGTCTGGGCTCCCCATTGTCACATCCAGGCTGAGGTGTCATAGAGACAAGGACAGGATGGCTCGGGAGGGACTGCCAGGGAGACCGGGGAGGGGTCGGGTTGGAGGTGGCAGACCCCAGGAGACCGAGGCTGTCTGCTCGGAAGTGGGAGCCAGTGGTTTCGGCTCCGAAGAGTGCAGATCTAGCAGGGAGAGAGGGGAGGCAGGGAGGGTACTGTGACTCCTTCTGTGGCGTCCTGGTGATGTTAACAGTAGCAGCCGTGACGATAGCACGGGCTCCTTGCAGCCTTAGGTCGGCGTGTGAACTGGGCACAGCTGTCCTCTCATTTAATAGATCAAACAGAGGTTGAGAGATGGGGTGACTCTTGGCAGGTTCCCTGCTTTCAAGCCCTTGTGCCACCTGTTAGGGCCCTGGGATGTGACCCTACCGCCTGGAGAACTACCCCTTTTGATGGCACCAAAGCCCTAGCTCAGTCACCATGCCAGGCTGCATGGCACACCCTGGACCTGGCAGAGAGGGCTCCTGGACTTCCTGAGGAGAACTGTCAGCAGGCCACGTGGTCCAGCCTCAGATCTGAGGCTACCGCTACTATGGACAACCCCTAATAGGGGCACCTGGGAATGACCTTGACGAGGCAGAGGCACCAGACGTGGGAACTTCATCCCGTGCCCTGAGCAGCCAGGCAGCTGCGCCCCCTGCTGGCACAAGGGGGGATACACTCAGCCAAGGCTTCAGCCAGTGTGGCTGAGGCTGTATGGGCCCAGCACACCCAGGGGCGAATCCAAGGTCGGAGAAGAGTGTGTTCTTAATGCCCTAAAACCTGGACAGGAGGGTGCATGGAGGGTGGGGGACCTGGCTTGGCCACTCACAGGCGTGTGTCCTTGATCCGTCCTCCCATTTCTGAGCCTGTTTTCCCAACGGTGGGCACTGGCCTTCCCTGAATTTCCCGGTGACCCCTGGCTCTGACCCCTCCTTGACCTCTGTCTCCGTTTGGGGACCTCTGTCTGGAGGCAGGACCCAGGGAGCCTGTGAAACGGCCTGGCCTGGTGTGTCTGCTTGGGGCCTCCGCCATTCCCGGATGGATGTGCGTCCAGCCCTTGCGTCTCACCCTCTAATAGCCACTGCTCTGTGGGGAGGAGCAACTTCACCACAAATTATTTTGTTCTAAGAGAAGGACAAAAAGAAAAGAGAAGCCAGGAGGGGTGGGGGCGGGAGGAGGAGATTGCCTGAGCTGGCTTTGTGTGGTGCGTTAACCCTCAGACTGCCAGGTGCCGGGTGGGCAGGGGCTGCGGAGGGGCCCTGTCCCCACCTCCTCCCGTCAGATGCCGAGGCCTTATCTTCCCTGTCTCTGTCACTCTGCGGACCTTATCTCTCTTGCCCGTCTGTCTCTCATCAGCTGCCTCTCCCAGCTCCTTATCTCCTCTTCATCACCTCCTCTCTCTGTCTCTCCACATCCCGCCCCTTCTGCACGGCCCGGTGGCACGCACGGTGGCAGGAGCTCAGTCACGGTGCATGGACCTCCTGGGCTCACCTGGATGGACACATAGACCCGGTCAGGCTCAGATGCATACACACATGCATGCAAGAACTCCCCAGGACTCCAGCCGTGAACAAAAGCGCCCACAGATCTGCTTCTGTGACTCACGTTCGAGCCCCCAGGCTTTGCTCGTCCGGAGGCCCTCACCCACCCCACTGCACCCCCAGCACATGGGCACAGGCACAGACAGATGTGTGTGGAGCCATGACATACACTCACTCAGGCAGACGCAGGCTTACACCCCCACTTGCACGTGTGCACAGGCCTGCCTCCCGAGGAGGAAAGATTCGTTTTCTCCCCCATGTACCTCTTCTTCCCTGGCCCCTGCTTCCGTATTCTGTGCCCTTAATGACAGAGGATCCCCTGAGGGCACCCAGAGTTCCCCCAACAGCTTCTGCAAATGCCCTGGGGCAGAGCTAGCAAAAAGAGGTATGGCTGCCTGAGCCCGTGTGGAGGGCTGGCCCCGTGTGCGGTGCGTGTGGGGAGGTGTGGTGTGTGTTTATCGGCTCCGCTCCCCCACCCCCCGCCCTGCCTCCTGTCCAGCCCACTGGCCCCCCTCTGCTGCTCTCAGGCACTCTGAGCTAGTCAGGGGGTTGCTGCTTATGGGCGGTGGAGGAGGCACCCAGACCTCCCAGGAAGACAGTGACAACCCCATCCTACCAACCACAGCCAATGCCAGCTGTGGGGCCGATGACCATGTCCTTCCTCCAAGTCCATGAGAGCACCTGGCGCAGTTCCCAGACCTCGATGCTCTGTTCCAGTGACCACAGCCAGGGTCAGGGCGGGGGTGAGGACTGGCCTGTGCCCCAAGAACATGGGGGGCCGTGGCATGGGCGTGTGTAACCACGTGGCCTCACCCCAGCTCTGCTCTCTTCCAGATCTACAAGGACAACCGGAATCTGTTTGAGGTGCAGGAGAATGAGCCTCAAAAGTTGGTGGAGAAGGTGGCCGGGGACATCGAGAGCCTGCTGGACAGGAAGGTGCAGGCCCTGAAGGTAGGTGCGAACGTGAGGGTGGCGGGAGGGCCGGCCGAGCGGCCTTGCACCGCGAGGGTGACGTCCCCACCTGCTGAGGACACATGGCTCTCCCGGCCCTCCCAATTCTGCCTGGGCCACCGTTCGCCGCGCAGTGCCTGCGTGGACTGTGGCAGCAGCTGTGGAAGGGGCAGGACGGTTTTATCTGGAGTAGGCTGCTTGAGGGGTGACCTGGGGTTGGGGGCCCTGTGTGGAGATGATGGTAGGTCCCAGGCAGGGTCCCCCCCCTCCCTCCCATTGGGCCTCCCGTCCCTCTGCCTTGTCTGTAAGCGTGGCCTGGGTGGCTCTGATGGGGAGGGAGGTGAAGGGCCCTGCAGGCCCCACAGCGAAAGCTGTGGCCGCGTGGCTAGGTGTCAGAGCCTCTGCTCTGCCTATGACTTTGAGTGCTCCTCTGCCTCCCTCTGGGTCCTGGGTCTCGGTCTCCCCCCATACTCAGAAAGGTCGCGCCCGTCAGCTCCAGGGCACAGCGGTTCTGGGAGGTACAAAGCTGGCCCAGCCCTGCCCCTCTGTCCACCCGGCTCAGCAGCTGTTGAGGGCCCTCTGGGGCTGCAGAGTGCTCTGGGCAGGCTATGCAGCCAATGAGGGGGGGGTCCAAGCGGCCCCCAGACCAGAGGCACAACTGCAACTGCCCCCCCCCCCCGTGTCAAAGACGAGTCCAGTCAAGAGGAAGTGCTGACACACGACAGTGGGCACGAACTTGAAGACGTTGTACTAAGTGACAGGAGCCAGTCACGAAAGGCGACCTGTCGTGTGATCCCATCTCTGTGAAATGTCCAGAATGGGCAACTTCCTGGTCACAGAAAGTATGTTAGTGATTGCCTAGGGCTGGGAGGGAGGGGGTAAGGAGCGTCTATTAATGACTATAGGGGTTTTTTTTGGGGGGGGGTGATTAACATATTCTAAACTTAGAGTGTGGTTATGGTCGCACAACTCTGAATATACTAAGAAAAAACCCACTTGTATACTTTATGTGGATAAATGTTATGGTATGCGAATTATCTCTCAATAAAGCTATTTAGAAACAACCACAACGCATGAGCCAGCCCGCATGAGCCATGCCCAGGCTCAGACCAGGGTCCTGCCACGGTCAAGTCAGAGCGGCCACCCAGCTTAGAGCCCCACCACATCCAGGACCCCCTTCCTAGGAGCTGGGCCCCGCTGTCCACCTGGGGTCCCCCGCCTGCCCTGTGTGACCCTGGATCATGGAATAGGCAGAGGCTGGCGTCCTGGGCAGGGCCTCCTGCCCCCTGTGGACCCAGAGGACCCAGATCTGAGCCCAGCTCAGCCTCACCCTCAGGATCTCCTAGTCACAGGTCACAGACAGTTGGAGAAATGAACTGTCATGAAGAGGAGGCAGAGACCAGCTTCCAGCTGGGGCAACAGTCTCCATGGGTCCTGCAATGTCCCCCTGGTTGTAAGAAACATCTGCTTGGCACCCCGGCCAGCACCTTATGTCCCACCTCCAGGTCTGTCCTGGCCTGTGCACCCCCTGGACGCTCCCCCCTCCTTCCTCTCGTCTCTGTCCCTTCGTCTCTCCCTCTTCCCTTTATGCCAGGCCTGCATTTGCCCCTGCCTCCTTGCTTTGCTGCCCCGCGGCCCAGTTCCCAAAGTGCAGGCCGTGAGCCCTGAACTTGTGTCGAAACCAGTCAGTGTTGGAAGGAGCACCCTTCAGGTCTTTAGGCCTGGTACCCACCCTGGCTTGAGGACCAGGCACCTCAGCGGAGAGTGCTGAGCGGTGGCAATGACAGGTGCCCGGCCTGCCCTCTGCACGTGGAGCCCAGGACCCAGCGGCTGCCCACCCACTCCGAGCACCGCAGGGCCGGAGTCCCTCCCAGACTCCTCTCCCAGTCCGGGAGGCACGGTCAACCCTGACAGCTTGGGAACAGGGGAGCCCAAGGCCCAGGGTCCTGTTCCCAACGCTGTCCCTGCACCATAGGCTGAACGCTGCCCCAAGAGGCAGGGCCGGTGTCAGTCTCCGTTCCATCCTCTCCACGACCTCTGCAGCCCAGCCCACGGCCTGGGTATACAGTGGGCACTAAATACAAATTATTCTCCACGGAAGAATGATAGGAACAGATACTCACTGATCGAAAGAATGATCGGAACTCTCACCACGTGCTGAGCCTGCCACATGGCATTCCCACAGCAACCTGTGAAGGACGCCCACTTCCCAGAGGGGACGCTGAGACTCAGAGGGGACATGCGTTGGACTGGGATATGGCAGGGCCAGGATCTGAATCCAGGTCACTAGGACCCTAAGCCAGGCCCTCAACTCCCCACATTATTCCCGGGGTGAGCACGGATCCCCAGCCCTCCCTTGCCAGCCCCCTCATGGCCAGTGAGGTCTCCCTGCTGCTGCAGCGCCCCCTAGCTCCTGTCCCCATCCTCAGAGGGAGGGTACCACCATCCTCCCGTCTTGGTCTTAATTGTTCCGTATGAGCTTTGGTCTTAATTATGTTTTAAATTTGCTTTTAATCAAGGTCCGGCCCTTTTCTCCTTCTCCACATTTGTTTGCAGCCTGGATGCATATGAAGGGAGGGATGTTGGGGGTCTGGGCCGCCCACCCCCACTCCATTGTTCCTCTCTCCCTGGACCCCATCCAGTAATCCAATTTAAATCCTCTTGCTCTGGTCTGGAATTTTAATTTGGGTCTTGCAAAGAGGGAACTGAGCAATGCAGGACAGGAGTTCATTGTCTCATCTAATCAGGGACAATCAGATGTTTGTAACGAGCTTCTCCGAGCTGCGCAAAGGCTGGTTTATGGGGCCAAGAGTCAGGCAGGAGCCGGCCAGGTCAAGGGCTTTGCAGCACAGGCAACCAGCAGCCCCAGGTCCGGGAAACCCACTGGGGCCTCCGCTTCGGAGACATGGAGGGGATTTCTCAAGGAGCATCCGCACCCGGGAGATTGGTCCTTTGAGCCAAGTCCCATGCTGTTGAGTCCCAGGAAGGGGAGGGAGGTGCCTACATTTCTTATAGCAGATTGGAGGCAGAGTTGGACCCAAATCAGGCTCTCCTGTCCTTCCAGTTGGGGCCTTGACACCCAGTCCCTCTTTCAGAAAGGTCTCCACTTCACGGCTGCAGTGCTTTGTTCACTCCCTAAAGTCCTGCTGCGCCTCTCATTCCAGTCCCATCCCTGGTCCTAGTGTCCCCCTCTGTGACTAACGTAGGGACGCGAGACCATCCCTGCCCCGTGCCTGGGAACTCACGGCTCCGGGAGACCATCCCTGCCCCGTGCCTGGGAACTCACGACTCCGGGAGACCACCCCTGCCCCGTGCCTCGGGACTCACGGCTCCGGGAGACCACCCCTGCCCCGTGCCTCGGGACTCGCGGCTCCGGGAGACCACCCCTGCCCCGTGCCTCGGGACTCACGGCTCCGGGAGACCACCCCTGCCCTGTGCCTCGGGACTCACGGCTCCGGGAGACCACCCCTGCCCCGTGCCTCGGGACTCACGGCTCCGGGAGACCACCCCTGCCCCGTGCCTGGGAACTCACGGCTCCGGGAGACCACCCCTGCCCCGTGCCTCGGGACTCGCGGCTCCGGGAGCCATCCTTTCTAAAGACCACTGTGAAAACGGTGTCTCTGAAGGTGGTGCCACCGTCAGTGCCATCCCCTGGCACCTTTGCTCTGCGGGTCGGGTCAGAGGAGAGGCCGTGGGAGGAGGAACTGCTTGGCCAAGTTGAGGGGAGACCCCAGTGCAGGGCACTTCAGCCTCCTCTCAAGGACAAGGACAAGGACAAAGTCATGGTGGCTCGGTGGGCTTAGTTCCTGGAGAACAGGAATCCCAGGGCCGGAGCAGGTTGTGTGGGACATCGGGGGTGGGAAGACGTCTGCTCAGAGGAGCCAGAGGCAGAGGAGAGGCCTGGCTGGGGGTCCAGGAGCAAGAGACCCCAGCCCTCGAGCTCCGCCCTTCCTACCACTCCCGTGCCCCCCGTGCTCCACCTTAGACTCTTCCCATTGGCCCGGCGGCCGAGACTTGTCCAGGTGCCGTGCCTCTGTCCCTTTGCTGTCGTGCAGTGTGTACAACCCTGCTGGCACGTGGGAGTCATCTGAGGGGATTTAGACCGCGGTGCTGAGGCCCCACCCAGACCAGCTTCATCAGATGCTGGGTGGGGCCTCAGTGTCGGCACTCCACAGACTGTTCTGTGCAGACTCAGAGCTCGGGACGCTTCGTCTGGAAGGACAGAAGTAATTCCTTCCCATGATTACTGGCCTCTTTCAGAGTGCTGGCTACATGCCCGGCCTGAGGTGAGCTGGAACGTGCCAGGTCTCTCGCGATCCTCCCCACAAGCCAAGGGTTCCTTCTCTAACTCCCATTCTACCTTGGAGAAAGCTGAGCCCTGGAGTGGTGGAGCCATTGGCCCCAGGTCTCATAGCCACACCAGGCTGTGGGCGCAGGCAGTTGGGCTCCAGACCCACGCACACGACCCCCCAACACTGCCCTCCTCTGTGCCATCACCATTGGCCACATGGCATTTGCTTGTCCACAGGGAGATGGGGTTCTGGTCTCTTCTGACAGGGGCTTGCTCTGTGATGACCTAGTGACCTTGGGCAAGTCCCTGCCACGCAGTTTCTTCCTTGGGTAGTGCAGACGAGACAGTGGAGCACGCCTAGCCCACCCCCACGAGGCCCAGAGGGACGGGCCAGGGGGGTGTTGCTGTGGCCCAGGTGCTGGGGGCACCAGTGGGCAGTGTTCCCGCCATCATTGGCCTCTCTGGGGAATGAGCATCATTTAAAGAGTAAAATTAAAAACCTTTCTGCACGCAGCCGCCCTGCTTTGCTGCTAATGGCCACTTAACCCAATTAAACTGATACATTATTGGCAGCGTGACCGGGTCTGTTCAGGAACTGGGCTCTGGGCTGGGTGTTCAGAGGAGCAGGAAGAACGAGCCAGGGCCCAGGGCTGTGGGGCAGAGGACCCCTTGTCAGGAGGGAGAGCAGTCTGCCTTCTCCCGGTCACCCACCGCTTTCCTTCGCAGCCTTCCCCTCACATAGGCGCTGCAGTGTCAGCGTTGTTGACATTTTGAGCAGGTAATTCTCTGTTGTGGGGGCCGCTCTGTGCCCTGTAGGATCTGGCGTCATCCCACCGGATGCCAGAGTATGCCACTTCCCCACTTGGAACAACCGAAAGCGTCTCCAAGTATTGCCAGCTATCCCCCTGGGGGACAAAGTCACCCCTGGTTGAGAACCACTGGTGTAATGGGACAGAGATGCAGCCATGGTGAGTGGAAGTCCCACAAGCAGGGACAGAAGAGGGTGGCTTCAGCAGGAGGAAAGTCCTTTCGGTTCAAGGGGTCCGAGGGAGCGTAGGGCTGCCTGGAGGAGGCAGCGAGGATTTGGGGGCACAGTTCAGCACCGAGGCAGCTGGAGACCAGTTCAGAACTGGGTCCATTGATGCCTTCATTGACCAGCAGATCGGGAGGAAAGGGCCGTGCTGTGACCCTACTGCCCAGGCTTCGCCCAGGGTCGGAGCCTCTTCAGTGTGAGTAGGACAGACCCTGGGGCTGTGGCTCTGGGCTCTCGCTCTAGAAGGCACAGCGATAGTGGACAGCGGCCGGGGATCCGCAGCCTGGGCTGCCTCCGCCCACCCTCCTCTGAGTAATTAAAAGGTGTGGGGGGGGGGGCTGACAGTGGCTTCTGCCTCCCCTTCGTTAGGAGCATTAAGAGATCTTGACCCTTCCACTTTCCTGCTCTTGAGAGGAGGCGCGACACGTGGAGCCAATTAGGCACTTGTGTGGGCGCCGAGGGCCGGCAGCCTTTTCTCTCTGATTGCTGCGGTGACGGCCAACTGTTCTCCCTCACCCAAACAGTGCGGCTGCTTCCTGGCAAGGTGCCACGGCCACCCAGAGGAGCCGCCGGGGCCCCCAGGGCTGGGGCATCTGAGAGGTGGGGGGGGTCGTTGAATTAGTGAGTGAGCATCCGCTGTGTGGGGTCTCCACCTCCAGAGAGAGGCCAGCAGGTAAACCAGGAAGGGACCTGGGGAGTGGCAGGTGCTCACCAGAGACCAGGCAGCATGAGGTGCTCGAGAGCAGCCACTTCTGAGCGGGTCCGAGGGAGCTCCCGGGAGGAGTGGCCTCCATGTGTGCGGGACGGAAGGGGAAGTGCTGTCCACTCCCCAAACGCTCCAGGGTCCTGGGAGAGAGCGTGAGTCTTGGGCAGATATGCTGTTCCCAGCAACTGGGCACAAGAATGTGGGGACAGCCCACTGGTTCAGCTGGCGAGAACCCAGTGAGCCCCCTGACCGCCTCCAGGCTGCGCGGGCAGGTCAGGGAGCCGGCCTCCCTGGGAAGGAAAAGGAAGGCAGTGCCGGTGGGGTGTGTCTAGGGCGCGGGTGGGATGTAAAGTGTAGCTAGGGCATGGTGGGTGGGCTGAGGAATCCTCAGGGGAAGCACCCCGTTCCCTCCTCTTCACCCGCCCGCCTGAGCCAGTGGTCAGAGGAGGGCCTGGCTCTGCCGGTCTGGCCTCAGGGGTCTGGGGCCGGGCTTCACTAGCGCCTGGGGTTGCCCCTGTAGAGAGCTGTCTCTCCTGCTTCTCCTCCGGGGTGCAGGGGCATCAAGAGGCGTCAGAGGAGCTGTGGCAGTTCCTCAGCTTCCGCTGGACAAAGCAAAAGTCAGGGGGCCTGGGCTACAAGATCGCCGAGGCCCACAGAGCCTGGTGAGTCAGCCTGACACCCACCCACTCCGCTGCTGAGTTCTCCCCTGTGGCTGGAGGTTAGTGAAAGGGCCGGATGCAGCCACATGCCAGGCCAGGAAGCTCGACATTCAAAGGCAGATTTAACCGCAGGCACACTGGGCACACACTCTGGGCACCGACTTCTGAAGGGCCCTGCAAAACCCCAACTTGACGCTTTTTTCTAATGACACCGTACTACGTTGCATGGGCCCTGCGCCTCGAGGCCTGGGGCCTTCAACCGACCTTAATCTGCCTCCGTCGACATCCTGCTTGCCCTGACCAGCATTGCCCGCCTCCTGTGGGGACCCCTTCGCCAAGGTGTCTCCGGGCCAGGTCTTACCCAGGAGGGGTGTCTGAGCCACCCGTGCCCAACGGTTCTGCTCACGATGCCAGGTGCATCCCTGGTGCCGTCAGCCTCCAGCAAACCTCTCCACTGGCCCCAGCCTGGCCCTAGGTGTGGAGCCAGTCTCCACTCCCTGTGAGGCAAAGGCCCGTTGTACATGGGAGAAAGTAGAGGCTCAGAGATGATGCCAGCCCTAGCCCCTGCCTGGCAGAGATGGGGTCCCAGTTGCCGCTGCTGCCTCTGGCTCTGGACCCTGTGTGCCCGCCCCTCCCAGAGCTCCCAAGGACCGGGAGGGAGCAGCACAGACTGGCTGGGACAGAGGAAGCCAGGGTGGGGATGGGGGTCTGCCAGGAGAGGGCCGGGCACAGGCGAGGGACTAGGGGCAGGACCTCAACTGGGGGGACACTAGGGACAGTGGAGAAGGTGACTGGGTTGAAGCTGGGAGCCATTGCCCACCTTGAGCGCCTTTTTAATATCCCCACACCCCGCCCACCACAGGGGAATTGGGGCATGGGGGATGGGGTCAGCCGAACGGGGAAACAGAAGGCTGGGCCCGAAGGAGACAAACCGGACTCTGCTCCCCAGAGAAGCCAGCGCTGAGGGAGGCTCCGCTGGGGCTGGACTGCGTGGTCTGCTTCCCCAGGCGGGGGGAGGGGGGGTCTGAGCCAGCAGGGTGGGGCAGATGCTAGGAGGAAGAGTAAAATGGCCTGCAGGGGCCACAGGGACAAACCAGTCTAATTTAGGATCAGAGAAGTGAGAAACTTAATTGAATTTTAATAGCATCTGGCCCTTTGTTCTGAAATGCTCGTGCGGGAGGGCTGGGGGAGGGTGGGGTGTATATAAGGCAGGGCGAGCCAGTGGCCTGGGCAGTCCCTGTCCCCCAGGACTCCAGACTTCAAGGAGACAGACAGCAAGCTTTCGGGTCCCCCTGTGCAGAAGAGGTGACATGGGAGGGGCAGGTCTAAGAAGACAGCCTGCAGGAGGTGGTATCTGAGCTAGCCCTGGAAGAGGGGGTGGACTTTCCAAAGGTGGAGAAAGGGAAGAAGGAAGAAGGAAGGCACCAGGCCTGGGCCTAGCAGCGAGAGCGAGCAGAAGCGACTGGAATGTTGTGGGCTGGGAAGGGACCCCCAGCAGGTGCAGGGGTGGAGAGGAGATGGGGGCAGCTGCACAGCCGGAAGCCTGGCTCCACTGTAGTGCAGGCTGCCCCCGGGAGCAGCAGCCAGTCGCCTCTCTCACCCCACCTTCTGTGACTTAAAATACACAGTAAACAAAGCGTCCACTGTAGCAATGGGCTCGGTGAGGAGGGGAGCCCACAGGGGTGCTGTTGGAGGGCACAGTGCCCCAGCCCCAACCCCGGGGTGAGGGGCGTCAGGGTGATGAGAGACACCCTCATGGACCCCTCAGCTGTGTTCTCTGAGCCCACACCTGAGGGCTGACCAGCCCTAGACACTGGGACAGTCCCCACCAGGGCTCCCTGAGGTTTTCCTGAAGGAGGCCAGTTGACCCTGGCTCATCACAGGACACCAGGTGCCCCGGGGGCCCCTTCCTTCCTTTAGACTCTGCGTCCTGAGCGCCGAGCACCTGCTGTGTGTGAGCCCTGCACTGGGTTACTAGGTACAGGGACAAC